>NC_143030.1:23314592-23625092 GCF_057628025.1 Oncorhynchus mykiss
CTCTGAGAATAAGAGAGGGAGTGATCGCTTTCTTTCAGATTGTAAGCACCAGGTGTCCCTTGTCCAGAAAAGGGAGGGATGGTCAGTTGTTCCCTCCATCTTTCTCTCCGTCTGCCAGTGAGGAGACGACGAGAGGGGGAGCAGTTTGGAAATCAGTTCAGAAACCAAACATGTACACCTTGGTATGTGGTCCAGGTGCTTGAACTAAAAACGGAATATTAGAAAACAGGAATGCAGTTTTTTTTAAGTCTTATTGCAATATAAATTAAAAGATTTTCTAAAAAATGATGTTAATTGTATTCCTGCTTTTAATCTTTTTTTAAATATATATTATGCTAAATAGATCAAGGGTGCTTAATTAGATTTTTTGTGAAGGATCATAATCACAAGAAATGTATAGTAAACTGACATAAATCTAAATATATGTATTTATGTCAATACGGTATGCACAAAATGTGTCCAAAAATATATACTCTACCTCACAATTACTATATAGAGTTGAAATTAAATGTCATGTTTTTTTCTTCTTCATGTAATACAGTACTGTGCAAATACTGTATACAACTGATTATCACTTTATGCTTGTAATACCACTTAAGTTCAGAGTTCCTTTCAGTGGCACACAAACACTGGGTTGACTAACACACACTTGTTCATGTTCACTGAGCCACATATTCTATGGGTTGAGCAATGCAGCCATATTCAAAGACAATGACACCAACAAACTGCAATTTAGTGAAAAGCTGAGTTGTTATAAAATAGAATATGACCCTCAGATAGAGCACGATGAATCCTACCACAGATATTTATAACTAGAAACATAGAACAAAAAAACATTTGTCATATATGTAATGTCATGGGGGTTCTGTTTTGGTCCAGAACATGAATATAGCACCATGGCCCAGGGGAAAGGGGGTGAGGGGTGAGGAGGGGAAGAAGGGTGAGAGGTAAGGGTAAGGAGGGGGAGGGGTGATGAGGGGGAGGGTGAGGAGGGGAAGGGGTAAGGGTGAGGGGTGTGAGGGGACCCCACACACGCTGAGGGAGGGAGGGAGGAAGAGAGGGGGAGTTTGTGTGAGTGTATTTTTGTCTAGGAGGTGAGAGAAAGTAAATGCAAGAAAGAAAGTAAGAAAAATTGAAAAAAAAGGGAACGAGAGAGAGAGAGAGAGAGAGAGAGAGAGAGAGAGAGAGAACGCGAGAAAGAAAGAGAGAGAGGGTTGGGGGAGGCGGGAGAAGGGTGAGGAGGGTGAGGGGTGAGGAGGGGAAGGGGTAAGGTTGAGGGGTGTGAGGGGATTTGTCAAGTGTCATGTTGTTGTGCTAGCTGTGATTGAAAATAAAAGGAGAAAAAATAGCCTTGCTGACTGATGACCTCTGTAGGGGACCCCACACACACTGAGGGAGGGCGAGAGAGGAGAAAGAGGAGAGAGAGGGGGGCGGGAGAAATTGAGAGTGTGAGAGAGAGAGCGAGAGAGAGAGAGAGAGAGAGAGAGAGAGAGAGAGAGAGATGTATACAGAGAGAGATAGAAAAATATATAAAAATATAGAAAGAGAGAAAGAGAGATAGTGAAAAGAGAGATAGATAGAAAGATATATGTATATATATAGAGAGAGAGGGAGATAGAAAAAGATAGAGAGAGAAAGAGAGCGAGAAAAAGAGGCAATGTAAACATTTGTTTCCCTTGCAAATAAAGCCCTTAAATTGAATTGAAATTGAATTGAGAGAGAGAGAGAGAGAGAGAGAGAGAGAGAGAGAGAGAGGGGAGAGAGAGCGAGAGAGAGAGAGAGAGAGAGAGAGAGAGAGAGAGAGAAGGGCAGCTAGTGAAGAACAAACACCATTGCAAATACAACCCATATTTATTTATTTTTTAGTACTACAACTATTTGCACATCATTACAACACTGTATATAGACATAATATGACATTTGAAATGCCTTGTGTGAGTGTGATGCTTGTGTGAGTGTAATATTTGTGTGAGTGTAATATTTGTGTGAGTGTAATATTTGTGTGAGTGTAATATTTGTGTGAGTGTAATATTTGTGTGAGTGTAATATTTGCAGTTCACTTTTTATTTAACTTTTGTTTATCAATTTCACTTGCTTTGGCAATGTAAACACATGCTTCCCATGCCAATAAAGCCAATGAATTGGATTGAATGGAGAGAGAGAGAGAGAGAGAAAGAGAGAGAGAGAGAGAGAGAGAGAGAGAGAGAGAGAGAGAGAGAGAGAGCGAGCGAGAGAGGGGGGGGGGGGGGGGGGGGTTGGGCGAGATAGTGATGCACATGCTCGGTTTTTCCAGGAAGCACCTGTCAGCAGCCGTCTTCACAGTTGAACCCCTGACCACAGTGAGTTTGATCTGAAAACTCCCAGAGCTCTCACGCACACACACACACGCACGCACGCACGCGCAGGCACGCACACACACACACACACACACACACACACACACACACACACACACACACACACACACACACACACACACACACACACACACACACACACACACACATCCACACACACAAAATACACATACATTTACAAGTGAATAGCACTGAGAACACAAGCTACTGTAAGCTTACAGCATCTTGTTTTACGGTTTATTCTGACAAGCTTTTCAGTACAGTTTGTAAACGTTGTATACAATGCAAATTGGGCCCGATTCAGACTTTCCTGCGCATGATTATAATACTTATTTCCTGCACATGATTATAATACTTATTTCCTGCACATGATTATAATACTTATTTCCTGCACATGATTATAATACTTATTTCCTGCACATGATTATAATACTTATTTCCTGCACATGATTATAATACTTATTTCCTGCACATGATTATTATACTTAACGGGCAGCAGCTGCCGGAATCGCAAGACTCCTGGACATGGGAGGAGATTTTGGACGGCAAGGGACCCTGGGCACAGGCTGGGGAGAGGCTGAGCTGGAGGCAGCGAAAGCCGAGAGGCGGTGGTAAGAGGCAGCACAGCGGCAGTTGGAAGCCCGAGAGGCAGCCCCAAAAATGTATTCGGGGGGGGAACACGGGGAGTGTGGCTAAGTCAGGTAGGAGACCTGCGCCAACTCCCCGTGCTTATCGTGGAGAGAGAGGGACCGGGCAGTCAGCCAGCAGCTGCCAGAGCCGTCAGTCAGCCAGGAGCTGCCAGAATCGCCCTTCACTCCGGAGCTGCCGGAGTCTCCCGTCCGTCCGGTGCTGCTGGAATCTCCCGTCTGTCCGGTGCTGCCGGAATCTCCCGTCCATTCGGGACCCGTGGCTTGGGTCCCCAGTCCGAGGTTGGCGGCGAGGGTTGCCGCTCTTAAGAGGCCACGGAGGCGGGTAGAGAGGTGGAGAAGGACTATGGTGGAGTGGGGTCCACGTCCCGCGCCAGAGCCGCCATCGCGGACAGACACTCACGCAGACCCTCCCCTATAGGTTTAGGTTTTGCGGCCAGAGTTCGCACCTTAGTTCCTTTGTTTTGTCATTTGTTTTAGTATTCTCAGGGCGTGAGGTGGGTGGGTTGTCTACAGTGCCTTGCGAAAGTATTCGGCCCCCTTGAACTTTGCGACCTTTTGCCACATTTCAGGCTTCAAACATAAAGATATAAAACTGTATTTTTTTGTGAAGAATCAACAACAAGTGGGACACAATCATGAAGTGGAACGACATTTATTGGATATTTCAAACTTTTTTAACAAATCAAAAACTGAAAAATTGGGCGTGCAAAATTATTCAGCCCCTTTACTTTCAGTGCAGCAAACTCTCTCCAGAAGTTCAGTGAGGATCTCTGAATGATCCAATGTTGACCTAAATGACTAATGATGATAAATACAATCCACCTGTGTGTAATCAAGTCTCCGTATAAATGCACCTGCACTGTGATAGTCTCAGAGGTCCATTAAAAACGCAGAGAGCATCATGAAGAACAAGGAACACACCAGGCAGGTCCGAGATACTGTTGTGAAGAAGTTTAAAGCCGGATTTGGATACAAAAAGATTTCCCAAGCTTTAAACATCCCAAGGAGCACTGTGCAAGCGATAATATTGAAATGGAAGGAGTATCAGACCACTGCAAATCTACCAAGACCTGGCCGTCCCTCTAAACTTTCAGCTCATACAAGGAGAAGACTGATCAGAGATGCAGCCAAGAGGCCCATGATCACTCTGGATGAACTGCAGAGATCTACAGCTGAGGTGGGAGACTCTGTCCATAGGACAACAATCAGTCGTATATTGCACAAATCTGGCCTTTATGGAAGAGTGGCAAGAAGAAAGCCATTTCTTAAAGATATCCATAAAAAGTGTTGTTTAAAGTTTGCCACAAGCCACCTGGGAGACACACCAAACATGTGGAAGAAGGTGCTCTGGTCAGATGAAACCAAAATTGAACTTTTTTGGCAACAATGCAAAACGTTATGTTTGGCGTAAAAGCAACACAGCTGAACACACCATCCCCACTGTCAAACATGGTGGTGGCAGCATCATGGTTTGGGCCTGCTTTTCTTCAGCAGGGACAGGGAAGATGGTTCAAATTGATGGGAAGATGGATGGAGCCAAATACAGGACCATTCTGGAAGAAAACCTGATGGAGTCTGCAAAAGACCTGAGACTGGGACAAAGATTTGTCTTCCAACAAGACAATGATCCAAAACATAAAGCAAAATCTACAATGGAATGGTTCAAAAATAAACATATCCAGGTGTTAGAATGGCCAAGTCAAAGTCCAGACCTGAATCCAATCGAGAATCTGTGGAAAGAACTGAAAACTGCTGTTCACAAATGCTCTCCATCCAACCTCACTGAGCTCGAGCTGTTTTGCAAGGAGGAATGGGAAAAAATGTCAGTCTCTCGATGTGCAAAACTGATAGAGACATACCCCAAGCGACTTACAGCTGTAATCGCAGCAAAAGGTGGCGCTACAACGTATTAACTAAAGGGGGCTGAATAATTTTGCACGCCCAGTTTTTCAGTTTTTGATTTGTTAAAAAAGTTTGAAATATCCAATAAATGTCGTTCCACTTCATGATTGTGTCCCACTTGTTGTTGATTCTTCACGAAAAAATACAGTTTTATATCTTTATGTTTGAAGCCTGAAATGTGGCAAAAGGTCGCAAAGTTCAAGGGGGCCGAATACTTTCGCAAGGCACTGTATGTTAGTTTTTCTATGATTTTCTATTTCTGTGTTTGGCCTGGTATGGTTCTCAATCAGAGGCAGCTGTCAATCGTTGTCCCTGATTTACAACCATATTTAGGTAGCCTGTTTTCAATTGTGTTTTGTGGGTGGTTATTTTCAGTCTTTGTGTGTCTGCACCAGACAGAACTGTTTCGGTTGTTTCTTTGTTGTTGGTTATTCAGTGTTCAGTTTTTTCCATTAAATAAGATGAACACTTACCACGCTGCGCTTTGGTTCTCTCCTTCTTCCACCGACGACAACCGTTACACAAATCCTGTTTTTTAGTGATTGACACATACTGGAACCGGAAGGTTCGCTCAACCTTATTCATGGTTTACTCGCATGTAAAGGTAGTGGAATTAAGTCAAGGCCAGAATACTACAAGCATACCTGTAAACATATCTTCGCCACACCTTCATTTCATTGATCTCCACCCCAAACGAATAGCAGGTGAATATCATGCTGTTGTCATGAATACACTTAGAGAAAAGTGCATAGAAAAGGGAATTGCGATCTAGTTACACCTGCTTAACTCAGGTCGGAATTCCGCCCATACTGACAAAACCATAAACGCAAAGCAAACATACAAGCTCTTCACATGAGGGATGGTAGCAAGTGTACTGTAAGTTTAGCCCCTACACATGTATACACACTCACACACACTAGTAGGCTGTGTGTGTGAGATTATCTACTGCATGGTGTGTAACTGCCTTTGTGTGTTGTCGAGTGGTGCCACGTTTACTGCCTGCCTGGGAGAAATACTTTTATGAGACATGAGGTCTGCACCGCAGCCAGAGCCAAAGTTTAACTAGACCTCCTGGAAACTCTCTCGCTCTCTCTCCCTCTCTCGGTCTCTCTCTCCCTCCTTCTTTCTCCTTATTCCCTCCTCTCTCCACCTGTCTTTTCTCACCCCCTCTTTCTCTTTTCACACACAAATGCGTACATTCTCAGAACTCCAACACCCATGTCCAAGTTCAACGAGGTGTGGCTTTCGCTCTCCCTCCCGCTCTCTCACACACATACACACAGCTTCTGTTAACCTGAGAGGGCGAGGTCAATCCCTTTGATTCGCTGCCCACATGCCTTCCATATGGACACGCTGTGGCCACGGCACCCCCCCCCCCCCCCCAAGATTAGGACTAATCAAGTGTGCCTCGACTTTGGCCAACTCCAATGCCCCCTCACTCACCCATCCCCCCTCTCTACCCCAACCTTTTTGGTCACCAGACGCCTCTCTCTGCCCCCCCCCTTGTCTCTCTCTGCCCCCCCTCCCCCTTGCCTATCCTTAGCCCCGTCCAACCCACCCCTACCTATTCTTAGCCTTGTCCAACCCACCCTTACCTATCCTTAGCCCTGTCAAACCCACCCCTACCTATCCTTAGCCTTGTCAAACCCACCCCTACTTATCCTTAGCCATGTCCAACCCACCCATACCTATCCTTCACCCTGTCAAACCCACCCTTACCTATCCTTAGCCCTGTCCAACCCACTCTTACCTATCCTTAGCCCTGTCCAACCCACTCTTACCTATCCTTAGCCCTGTCCAACCCACCCTTACCTATCCTTAGCCCTGTCCAACCCACCCTTACCTATCCTTAGCCCTGTCCAACCCACCCTTACCTATCCTTAGCCCTGTCCAACCCACCCTTACCTATCCTTAGCCCTGTCCAACCCATCCTTACCTATCCTTAGCCCTGTCCAACCCACCCCTACCTATCCTTAGCCCTGTCCAACCCACCCTTACCTATCCTTAGCCCTGTCCAACCCACCCTTACCTATCCTTAGCCCTGTCCAACCCACCCTTACCTATCCTTAGCCCTGTCCAACCCACCCTTACCTATCCTTAGCCCTGTCCAACCCACCCTTACCTATCCTTAGCCCTGTCCAACCCACCCTTACCTATCCTTAGCTCTGTCCAACCCACCCTTACCTATCCTTAGCCCTGTCCAACCCACCCTTACCTATCCTTAGCCCTGTCCAACCCACCCTTACCTATCCTTAGCCCTGTCCAACCCACCCTTACCTATCCTTAGCCCTGTCCAACCCACCCTTACCTATCCTTAGCCCTGTCCAACCCACCCTTACCTATCCTTAGCCCTGTCCAACCCACCCTTACCTATCCTTAGCTCTGTCCAACCCACCCTTACCTATCCTTAGCCCTGTCCAACCCACCCTTACCTATCCTTAGCCCTGTCCAACCCACCCTTACCTATCCTTAGCCCTGTCCAACCCACCCTTACCTATCCTTAGCCCTGTCCAACCCACCCTTACCTATCCTTAGCCCTGTCCAACCCACCCTTACCTATCCTTAGCTCTGTCCAACCCACCCTTACCTATCCTTAGCCCTGTCCAACCCACCCTTACCTATCCTTAGCCCTGTCCAACCCACCCTTACCTATCCTTAGCCCTGTCCAACCCACCCTTACCTATCCTTAGCCCTGTCCAACCCACCCTTACCTATCCTTAGCCCTGTCCAACCCACCCTTACCTATCCTTAGCCCTGGTCGTGGTACATTTCACCTCCCCTCCACCCTAGAGATGCTATAGTCCTGTTTATCCTCTGAAACCTTTGGTCATGGATGTCTGTTTCCCCTCTATTATTCAGACACACAGCTCCACTCTGATGTATTTGTAGTCTGCAATGGGAACCTTATTTTGGCAGTCACAGGGTTAGTGGGGACAGGTGATTTACGACACCGGGGGCCTTAGGGGAGGGCAAGGGTTCCGTTTCTTTGTTTCTAAGCGCGGTCTGGATGTTGTTATGGCAGGCACACACACACGCCATGTAGTGGGCTTCCCGGAACGTTCTGAGACTGTCGGGAATGCGTGGTGGGAGTGGGAGAGAGTGAGAAGGGATCGGTAGGCCGGGGTAGGTGGGATTAGGGATCAAAAGGCAGCGGGAGGGGGGAGAGGTAACATTAGCCTACCCTGCCCAGGTGGTGCGGCACTGGGGTCTGAAAGGAGACCCCCAGCTGGGGTGGTTGCGGTTGTGGTGTGTGTGTGTGTGTGTGTGTGTGTGTGTGTGTGTGTGTGTGTGTGTGTGTGTGTGTGTGTGTGTGTGTGTGTGTGTGTGTGTGTGTGTGTGTGTGTGTGTGTGTGTGTGTGTGTGTGTGTGTGTGTGTGTGTGTGTGTGTGTGTGTGAACTCCGTCTAGTTGGGTTTGAACCGTAACTGATGGGATTTCAAGCCAGGGAGGTGACCCCCAACCTTTTTACAACATCTGCACTGTGTGACACACACACACACACCAATCCCCCCCCTGCCCCAAATCTACTGTCTCCTTACACCCTCCCATGTGCACCCGCTGTTCGTTTCTCTACCTCCTAGGACTTAGTACCTCATCGAAAGTAAAGGACAAGTTGATCAGCCAAAAGCTTTACAAATAAATACATTTATTTATCTTTACAATGTCTATAGATTACATGTCCCCTCTCTCTCTTTTTCCTGAGTTTCTGTTGGCCAACAGTGATGTTTCCAGGTGTTTAAGGTTCATATGTTGGTGGTCTCATCTTCCTCAGGGGTCTCTGTGTCATGTGATATGCATGTCTGGGCTTCAGGCAGGTTGTCACACTGCAGATAGAAATACACAACCTGGACCTACACACACACACACACACACACACACACACACACACACACACACACACACACACACACACACACACACACACACACACACACACACACACACACGCACACGCACGCACACACAAAGAGAGAGAGAGAGAAAGACTGACACACACATTACACACACTACTACGCAAAGAGAAACATGTTTAAAACAACTACTCATGGTCCGTGAAATACTTGGAAAAAGCCTCCTTCCTTACTACCTTGAAGGAGTCACTGATTTGACATCAGTGACTTTTTCAAGTACAAATGATGTACATTTTTTTAGCGGTTGATACATTTTTCATAAGAGGAAATCAAGTCTGAAATTTCAAACTTCAGAACCCTTTTCAATCCTTAAATACACGATACGATTTAAATGTCCTGCACCAACATGTGAAGGCCTGTATATTTCCTGTATGCTACTGTAAAAGCAATCGACTATAATAATAGCATAAGACTGATGAAGTAGCCATGACCAACCTGCACTTCCACCTCCTGAGAGATGTCCACTGTCGGGCTGCACTGTCCCAGAACAGCCACAGGGGGGCGCAGTAGACTGGGACCAAACACAGTGGCCAGGTTCATCAGAGGCATCTTGTTCACATGCTGTCTGTCTGACACTCTGGAGAACAAAGGAGAGTATGATGCCATTAGCAAAAATACGCATGAGAGAATGACGTCATTGGAAAAAATACAAATGAAAAATATAATGGGAAGCAATGGGAAATTAGTCTTATATATATATATATATATATGCATAGTTAAATTAAGGTTAAATAAAAATACAAAATGTATATGGGTGAGAAGTACTTTGTTATAAAAGTGTCTGCTAAATGACTCAATGTAAATAGTAATAGAAATATGTTAATATAGTAGCATGTTATTAGTAACATATAAGTAGTGTATTAGAGGTGTTGAGAGACCTTTTGAGGTGGTGGAGGAGGAACAGGAAGGTGTTTTGGTTGACGGGGGGACAGGACTGGAGCAGAGACAACATGGTCACACTCCTGGAGCTCAGGTCTGGAATGTCTGTTAGAGAGACACAACACAGACATGGACGGAGAAGAGGGAGTGTGTGTGTCTGCATGTGTGTGTGTATGTGTGCGTGCGTACATGCGTTTGTGTATGTATGTGACCTACCCAACGCCTTGGTGAAGCTCTGGAACAGTTCTGTTGGTATGAGAGGTTCAGGGAGTTCTCTGAAGTAGAGCTTCAGTATACCTGAGACAGCATTCACATCTACACACCTCAACCTGGACACTGCCTCACGCAGACCTGAGAGAGAGAGAGAGAGAGAGAGAGAGAGAGAGAGAGAGAGAGAGAGAGAGGGAGAGAGAGAGAAAGAGAAATAGAGAGAGGTGGATATATATAGATATATATATAGACAGAGAAAGAAAGAGAGAGAGAGAGGGGGAGGGAGAAATGATAGACAGAGAGAGAGAGAGAGAGAGAGAGAGAGAGAGAGAGAGAGAAATAGAGAGATGTGGAGATATATATATAAATAGACAGAAAAAGAAAGAGAGAGAGAGAGGGGGAGGGAGAAATGATATAGACAGAGGAAGAAAGGGAGGGAAAGTAAGCGAGAGAGCAAGATCAGCATGCATTTCATAATGATTCAACTCTGATAACTGCACTTCATACAACCGCAAACTCTGTTTAGCGCGCCCGGTCCCTATGGAAATGACTGCATTCCCTGGTTTAGTACACGCTGTCTTGAAGGTCTCAAGCCGTGGCATCATTTTAACACTCACTGGTGTTGAAAGCAGTCTTGAGGTTGGTGATGTCACTGGTTGCTGCTGATAGCCTATAGATGCCCACCTCCTCCAGTCCTCTCCGCTCCACCTCCTCCACACAGCAACGCACCACATGTGGCACCAGGACACCCTCTTGTCTGGGAGAGGACACACACAAGACACACACTCTGGTTTGTGTATGTACATACAGTAGTATATACACACATTATATGTCGTTGGCATCCTAGAAAAAAGTGTCTTGGATGTTCACATGGTGTTTTCAAATGACTTTCATTTATCCCCGAGACATGAAACACTCCCAGCACACAGAGGGCAATGACTACTTAACATTTTTGTAAATAGATCAAAACTGCATTTTTTCCCCCCCAGGATCAGACTGTATATGGTATGTGGTTCCCTTTCACTAGTCTTTCTAGTCTTGCCACAGATCTGCGGATCCTATATTGCCTAATCCTGGGTATTTCTCAATATGCATACTACCGTGCTACACACTCTCATGCTCTGAGCGCATTCTCCTAGGACATTCTCTTGAGTACGTTCTTGTGAGGACGAGAGTGTGGAGAACGCATAAAACATTACATTTGACAAGCACTGGCACTACCCCTACTGTATGACCTCACCATTCACTGAACTTTATTCCAGCCAGGACGATGTCAATAGAGACGAAACAAGATATACACAAAGCAAATGTTTTACTTCATAATTATCAGCTAGCTATATGCAAATCGTAAAAATCTAGCTAGCCAGGTAGTTAAACAGGCAAAAAATAACCTATAATTAATGTTATGCAAGATAGATTAGCATTTGTTCGCGGGGAGTAAGCATAACAATTGCCAACTAGTTAGCCCTATCAATTTACCCATTCACTGAACCTTATTTCAGCCAGGACAATGGCAATAGAGGAAACAAGATATACACAAAAAAAAACGTTTTACTTTACATAACTAATGTTTGCAGCTAGCTATTTGTGAATCGTAAACATTTACATAGCTAATAAGATAGTTTAAAAGGCAAAAATGACTAAAACTAATGTTATGCAAGGTAGATGTCAATTATTTGTGGGTAGCTAGCTAGCTAACAATTACTTGTGGCTATCTAGCTAGCTAATAGTAGTAGCTAGCCAGTTAGCTCTATTGATTTAATATGGGCTTGTGATCTATTCACCCTACAGTGGGTGTTGTAGAAAGGTAAACATGACAAAATTAACACAGCATGTATTTACGTGTCAATATTAAATATTGTAGTCAGGCAACATATGAGATGTGAATAGGCAACATTACATCCCGAAGTTGGAGTGTGTTTTTTCTCGCTTCAGCTCAAATAATAGCCGCCATTGATTTCAATAAATGTTACTTCATTTTTCCCATAGTTGCGTCATATTTCTGGTCATCGATGCATGCTTCAAAATATGTACAAACGTAGTACGCATTTGAGAAGTGCCCTCCCTGCTCTGTTTTGCATACTTTTATCTGGACTCATACTCCGACCCTCCCGTGGTCCAATTTGTGTGCTCGGAGCACGATAGGATGCATTTTGAGGAACACCTCGTGTTCTGGTCTGTCAGAGTGGTTTCTTTTCATTTCCTAAAACTATTAACCAAACAAGAGAGGGAAACAAAAGTAGATCCCACTGTGTCATTTACGATTATGCTACAAATAACTTAGTTAAGAGATGAGAAAAGGAGAGGAAGTCACTTTAGAGTACTGAAATGCACCCATTGCGCAAAAACCACAGGTCCTTAATCCTCATTGGACTAGTGATGATCGACAGGACTCACTGTGCCACAGCTCCAATGGGCATGCAGAAGATGGACTGTTGCTGGGCAGGGGTCAGACAGGGCGGGTCTAGAGGATGAGGGCAGTACTTTAGAGACATTGTCACCTCCACCTGGCCTAGAGAGAGGGTCTGTCTCCTCCATCGCTTCTGTAGGAGGCCTGGGTCCAGCTAGAACACATTCAGATGAACAGGTGACCACACAGGTGTACGCACACGCACGCACGCACACACAGGATACACTTTTAAACAGATACAGGCACACACACCTTCTGAACATTGAAGAACACACACATCTAGACACAGATGCACAGATGCAGACACACACCTGTATAGAGGTCTTGCAAAGGACTCGGTCCTCACAGCTCTCTCCTTCCTCTGGCTGCAACACACACAGCACCCTGAGGTTCTGAGCCCCATCCACCTGGAAGGAGAACTCCTGAGGACCAACACAAGACACCGTTGAAGAGTAGTATTGATGACGTACGGGTAGCATGGCTATGTTCAAAAGTTATTTTAAAAGACCAAATCGAGTATAAAGCATCCTCACTGAAATACCACTGAAAAGCATCATCATAGTGATGTACATCGTCATGCAATGCAGGACAATTACATGTAGTTTATTTAAGGTTTAAAAAGGGTACTGAAGTTTGTCATTTCCATTTTTAAATGTCAGACTTCATTTACCCTTACAAAAAAATGTATCAACCCCTACAAAAATGTCCATTAATTATAATCCACATAATAATTCACATATCCTGATACTGCTGTGGCAAACTGGCTCAAATGAAGATCCTACATCTGTAACAACAATGATGTATGATGATTCCCCCAATCAAAATGGCTGCCAATAGAGCTAGCCTGGATACGGCATCTTACCTGGTCCCAGTGAGGGCTGAGGCTGCTGACAGAGGAGTGGGTCTGGGCCTGGCTCTCATAGAACTCAAAGCCATCCACCTCCACACACACATACACACCTAGGTGGGAGAGCAGTGAAAATGAAAACAGTGTGCATCTGTTTAAAGAGCTCAATGGTTTGTGTTACAGTGGAGTCTGAGGGTAGAGTATTCTGTGTGTATATAGATACTGAAGATACAGATGCAGACACTCACTGGCTGGCTGTTGTAGTCCACTGGCAGAGTGAACGGCTACACTAAGAGTCCCACATAGAGACTGTTCCTCACCTGAAAGAGAGGGAGAGGTGTGGGGGGAGTGAGCATTAGAAAAAGCGTAAGAAAGTCAAATAAAGTATGATAAAGAGAGATAAAATAAACAGAAGTGAGTGAGAGGAAACTGTGTGTGAAAGGAAGTCTCACCAGGCAGTATGCTGTGAAAGGGAGGCTGTTGGGTCATTCTCAGTTTGACACAGGAGCTGGTTAGGGTGAGCAGGTCTGGAGGAACCATTTCTCTGTCTGAGAAACAACACACCCACATCATACACCACTTGATGGACATACTGTTCAGCACAACAACATCTCATAGTTTCCCTTCGAAAGTTGACGTATTGTGGATGAGTTCCACATGGTTACAAGGTTAAAACAGAAGGGACTCAAAGGTTAACAGTTTAGGCATTCATTCTGAGTGGTTAAGGTTAGGGTTATGGTTTTCAGAAGGCTTAAAACAAAATAATTAAAAACGACACTGATCACCATCAAGTATCTTCAAGTATTCTCGCAACTTGCTAGAGCATTGTGAAGTGCGGTGGTGCAGTGGTCTAAGCAGTGATTTAAATTTTTGGGGCGAGAGCCGAGGAAGGCATATAGTGCCTTCAGAAATGATTCCAAATGTTTTTGTGTTACAGCCTGAATTTAAAATGGATTACATTTACACACAATACCCCATCATGTCAAAGTGAAATGTTGTTTTTAGAACATTTTTGAAGTTAATAAAAAATGTAAAGCTGAAATGTATTGAGTCAATAAGCATTCAACCCATTTGTTATGGAAAGCCTAAATAAGTTCAGGAGTCAAAATGTGCTTAATAAATCATGTAATGAGTTGCAAGGACTCATTCTGTGTTCAATAATAGTGTAAAAAAAAATCTAAAGCAGACGCTGAATATCCCTTTGAGCATGGTGAAGTTATTAATTAGGCTTTGGATGGTGTATCTACACCCAGTCCCCACAAAGATACAGGCATCCTTCCTAACTCAGTTGCCGGTGAGGAAGGAAACTGCTCAGGGAGGCCAGTTACATAGTTTAATGGTTGCGATATGAGAAAATGGAGGATGGATCAACAACGCTGTAGTTACTCCAGAATACTAACCTAAATGACAGAGTGAAAATAATACAAATACAGAATACAAATATGCCAAAACATGCATCCCAAAGGCACTTAAGTAATACTACAAAAAATGTGGCAAAGAAATGAACTTTTTGTCCTGAATACAAAGCATTATCTTTGGGGGGAAAAACGGAATACAGCTTAGTATTGGTTAAATTCCTAGAGGAAAACTTGGTCCAGTCTTCTTTCCAATAGACACTGGGAGATGACTTCATCTTTCAGGCTGATAACCTAAAATACAAGGTCAAATATACACTGGAGTTGCTTACCAAGATGACATGGAATGTTCTTGAGTGGCCTTGTTACAGTTTTGACTTAAATCGGCTTGAAAATCTATGGCAAGACTTGAAAATGGCTTGAAGACTCACAGTCGTAATCGCTGCCAAAAGTGTTGCTGACGTGTATTCTCTCAGGGGGGTGAATCCTTATCTAATTAATATACACTGAGTACACAAAACATTAATGACACCTTCCTAATATTGAGTTGCACATAGGGCTGTTATGGTGATTATATTACTATGAACTATGTGTTGTTGTTTGTGTCGCACTGCTTTGCTTTATCTCGGCCAGGTCGCAGTTGTAAACGAGAACTTATTCTCAACTAGCCTACCTGTTTAAATAAAGGTGAAAAAATAAATAAAATAACTGCCACACCAGCGTTCACGAGTCATAACCGCAGTCAAATTCCACGTGACAGTTTAGTCATGGTAACTAGGCTTCTCCAAGCTCTGATGCTGCTGATTAGTAGTCTACCACACGTGCTAACTGCCTGGTACTCAGCACTCTATTGTCCCTCTAATCACTCTGACATCAATGCAAATGTTTTTGAAAATCAAATCATACACTTCATGAAAGCCCATAAGCTCATGTTGCGCAACATTTCTATAGGATATGCAACTGCGTGAGAAAACAGAGTGATGGCCTCTACTAAAAAGAGCAGGATGCCAGCAGCTTTCTATAGGTTAGGCCTACTATATTTATTTATTTATCAACTTTCCTAATATTAAGCACATTGCTCAGCTTTACAACGGGAGTATAGCCCACCTGGCTGGCATGAAAATGAACTTTGGGGAAAAGCGTCCTCCATTCGCTATTTAAGTTTATAGATGACATGTATTTTTTTTCCATGCCCATATTCCAAGACAGTTGCATGATAATGGTCCATGCTATATAAAAACTAATTTTACACATATATTATTTAGTATATGTAAAGACAACATTAAATTAAGAATAGTCTGATGGATGGCAATATTATCTATCACTTGTGAATGATGTATTATCACTTGTGAATGATGCCCAGCATGTGAAGTAAGGCAAGAAACAGAGCATGCCTTTTTTTCAAATCATAGTCAAACACTTCATGTAGCCTAGCCCATAGGCCTATATGTTTTGATAAGGTTTATATCACAACTAAAGTGGCCAAATAACTTCTTAAAATGAAGGACATTAATCCGCAACATAGCTTCAGTGTGGAAATCAGCTGGAAAGATGTGTCGGCATCGAGTAATTGTCTCTGGCCCCCTCCCAGTTAGGGGGAGTGATGAGCTCTACAGCAGAGTCTCACAACTCAATTGCTGGTTGAAAACTGTTTTCTGCCCCTCCCAAAAGATAGAATTTGTAGATAATTGGCCCTCTTTCTGGGACTCACCCACAAACAGGACCAAGCCTGGGCTGTTGAGGAGTGACGGACTCCATCCCAGCTGGGGGGGTTCTCTCATCTTATCTACGAACATAGACAGGGCTCTAACTCCCCTAGCTCCACAATGAAATGGGGTGCAGGCCAGGCTTAGTGGAGTCTGCCACTAGCACAGTCAGTGTAGTCAGCTCAGCTATCCCCATTGAGACCGTGTCTGTGCCTCGACCTAGGTTGGGCAAAAGTAAACATGGCGGTGTTCGCCTTAGCAATCTCACTAGAACAAAGATCTCCTCCATTCCTGCCATTATTGAAAGAGATCGTGACACCTTACATCTCAAAATAGGGCAAATTAATGTTAGGTTCACTTCCAAGGCAGTTATAGTCAATGAACTAATCACTGATCATCATCTTGATGTGATTGGCCTGACTGAAACATGGCTTAAGCCTGATGAATTTACTGTGTTAAAAGAGGCCTCACCTCTTGGTTACACTAGTGACCATATCCCCCGCGCATCCCGCAAATGCGGAGGTGTTGCTAACATTTGCGATAGCAAATTTCAATTTACAAAAAAAAAAAAAAATGTTTTCGTCTTTTGAGCATCTAGTCATGAATTCTATACAACCTACTCAATCACTATTTATAGCTACTGTTTACAGGCCTCCTGGGCCATATACAGCGTTCCTCACGGACTTCCCTGAATTCCTATCGGACCTTGTAGTCATAGCAGATAATATTCAAATTTTTGGTGACTTTAATATTCACATGGAAAAGTCCACAGACCCACTCCAAAAGACTTTCGGGGCCATCATCGACTCAATGGGTTTTGTCCAACATGTCTCCAGACCTACTCACTGCCACAGTCATACTCTGGACCTAGTTTTGTCCCATGGAATAAATGTTGTGGAACATAATGTTTTTCCTCATAATCCTGGACTATCGGACCACCATGTTATTGCGTTTGCAATCGCAACAAATAATCTGCTCAGACCCCAACCAAGGAGTATCGAAAGTCTTGCTATAAATTCTCAGACAACCCAAAGATTCCTTGATGCCCTTCCAGACTCCCTCTGCCTACCCAAGGACGTCAGAGGTCAAAAATCAGTTAACCACCTAACTGAGGAACTCAATTTACCCCTAGATGCAGTTGCACCCCTAAAAACTAAAAACATTTGTCATAAGAAACTAGCTCCCTGGTATACAGAAAATACCCGAGCTCTGAAGCAAGCTTCCAAAAATTGGATCGGAAATGGCACCAGTCTTCAGACTAGCTTGGAAAGACAGTACCGTGCAATATCGAAGAGCCCTCACTGCTGCTCGATCATCCTATTTTTCCAACTTAATTGAGGAAAATAAGAACAATCCAAAATGTATTTTTGAATGCTAACTAAAAAGCAGCATTCCCCAAGTGAGGATGGCTTTCACTTCGAGCAGTAATAAATTCAGAAACGTCTTTGAGGAAAAGATCATGATCATTAGAAAGCAAATTACGGACTCCTCTTATTCCTCCAAAGCTCAGTTGTCCTGAGTCTGCACAACTCGGTCAGGACCTAGACTCAAGGGAGACACTCAAGTGTTTTAGTATTATATCTCTTGACACAATTCTGAAAATAATCATGGCCTCTAAACCTTCAAGCTGCATACTGGACCCTATTCCAACTAAACTACTGAAAGAGCTGCTTCCTGTGCTTGGCCCTCCTATGTTGAACATAATAAACGGCTCTCTATCCACCGGATGTGTACCAAACTCACTAACAGTTACAGTAATAAATACTCTCTTGAAAAAGCCAAACCTTGACCCAGAAAATATAAAAAACTATCGGCCTATATCGAATCTCCCATTCCTCTCCAAAAAAAAAATGAAAAAGCTGTTGCGCAGCAACTCACTGGCTTCCTGAAGATAAACAATGTATACGACATGTTTCAGTCTGGTTTTAGACCCCATCATAGCACTGAGACTGCACTTGTGAAGATGGTAAATAACCTTTTAATGGCGTCAGACCGAGGCTCTGCATCTGTCCTCTTGCTCCTAGACCTTAGTGCTGCTTTTGATACCATCGATTACCACATTCTTTTGGAGAGATTGGAAAACCAAATTGGTCTACACAGACAAGTTCTGGCCTGGTTTAGATCTTATCTGTCGGAAAGATATCAGTTTGTCTCTGTGAATGGCCTCTGACAAATCAACTGTAAATGTCGGTGTTCCTCAAGGTTCCGTTTTAGGACCACTATTGTTTTCACTATATATTTTACCTCTTGGGGATGTCATTCGAAAACATAATGTTAACTTTCACTGCTATTGGGATGACACACAGCTGTAGATTTCAATTAAACATGGTGAAGCCCCAAAATTGCACTCACTGGAAGCCTGTGTTTCAGACATAAGGAAGTGGATGGCTGCAAACTTTTTACTTTTAAACTCGGACAAAACAGACGATTCTGTTGAATCTGACAATTAATCTTGATGGTTGTACAGTCGTCTGAAATAAAACTGTGAAGGACCTCGATGTTACTCTGGACCCTGATTTCTCTTTTGACGAACATATCAAGACTGTTTCAAGGACAGCTTTTTTCCATCTACGTAACATTGAAAAAATCTGACATTTTCTGTCCAGAAATGATGCAGAAAAATTAATCCATGCTTTTGTTACTTCTAGGTTAGACTACTGCAATGCTCTACTTTTCGGCTACTCGGATAAAGCACTAAATAAACTGACTAGAACCAACAAATTTGATCACATTACTCCAGTGCTTGCCTCCCTACACTGGCTTCCTATTAAAGCAAGGGCTGATTTCAAGGTTTTACTGCTAACCTACAAAGCTTTGGTCCTGCCGTACATACCTACACGTACAAGACGCAGGCCTCCTAATTGTCCCTAGAATTTCTAAGCAAACAGCTGGAGGCAGGGCTTTCTCCTATAGAGCTCAATTTTTATGGAATGGTCTGCCTACCCACGTGAGAGACGCAGACTCGATGTCAACCTTTACGTCTTTATTGAAGACTCATCTCTTCAGTAGGTCCTATGATTGAGTGTAGTCTGTCCCAGGCGTGTGAAGATGAACGGAAAGGCACTGGAGCAACGAACCGCCCTTGCTGTCTCTGCCTGGCCGGTTCCCCTCTCTCCACTGGGATTCTCTGCCTCTAACCCTATTACAGGGGCTGAGTCACTGGCTTCCTGGTGCTCTTCCATGCCGTCCCTAGGAGGGGTGCGTCACTTGAGTGGGTTGAGTCACTGATGTGGTCTTCCTGTCTGGGTTGGCGCCCCCCCATGGGTTTTGCCGTGGCGGAGATCTTTGTGGGCTATACTCGGCCTTGTCTCAGGATGGTAAGTTTGTGGTTGAAAATATCATTCTAGTGGTGGGGACTGTGCTTTGTCAAAGTGGGTTACATCCTGCCTGTTTGGCCCTGTTTGGCCCTGTCTGGGGGTATCATCGGATGGGGCCACATTGTCTCCTGACCCCTCCTGTCTCAGCCTCCAGTATTTATGCTGCAGTAGTTTATGTGTCGGGGGGCTAGGGTCAGTTTGTTATATCTGGAGTATTTGTCCTGTCTTATCCGATGTCCTGTGTGAATTTAAGTATGCTCTCTCTAATTCTCTCTTTCATTCTTTCTCTCTCTCAGAGGACTTGAGTCCTAGGACCATGCATCAGGACTACCTGGCATGATGACTCCTTGTTGTTCCCAGTCCACCTGGCCGTGCTGCTGCTTCAGTTTCAACTGCTCTGTCTGCGGCTATGGAACCCTGACCTGTTCACTGTGATTACTATTATTTGACCATGCTGGTAATTTATGAACATTTGAACATCTTGGCCATGTTCTGTTATAACCTCCACCCGGCACAGCCAGAAGAGGACTGGCCACCCCTCATAGCCTGGTTCCTCTCTAGGTTTCTTCCTGGGTTTTGGCCTTTCTAGGGAGTTTTTCCTAGCCACTGTGCTTCTACACCTGCATTGCTTGCTGTATGGGGTTTTAGGCTGGGTTTCTGTACAGCACTTTGATATATCAGCTGATGTAAGAAGGGCTATATAAATCAATTTGATTTGATTAGAAGAAATAGCCTAATAGTTTATCAACATTTTAAGCAAAACGCTCTGATCTGTTGCATCAGCCTCATTTCTTTTAAACATTTTTTTTATGCGAATGGTTGTATTCATTTGGGATCTATCACATCCCACAATTGCCCCAGTGTATGTTTGGAATAGTTATTTATTGCACAGAAGGACAAGTCTGCCAATAGAATAGGTCAACTTTTGCTTTGCTCTTTGCTAGGCCTACTCATCTTGTTAGCTGAATTCGATAAGATGGAGGCGCACAGTTTCCCTAATGTGTTTCTCTACAATTGTAGCCTGCTTCTTGGCTGAGATGCCTGTAAGAAGGAACCGATCATGTGACGGGCATTAACTAATACGATTTGAGATATCTGAGAGAGCCATGTGATTGAGAGGTGCTTCAGAGCACAGCAGACGGAAGAAGGGAATTATAATTATTATATTCAGCTCAGGGGCACAACGTCCACTTTGACCGGAAAAGGCCTGGATCTTTTAGGGGACATTACGGCCACACAAGGGGGATGCCGCTGGGAAATTTGAGGCCTGGTGAGAATATTATCAATTGCTTGTCAAATTGTGAATGAGAGACTGATGAAGTGTGTACAGCCTGCACACAAAAAACTAAGCAGAGCTCATGCCTTTCATGCAACTTTTTTTCAAATCATCATTAGAGTCGCATCATGCAGCCTTAGAAGGTATTAAAAACCTAAACATATAGCGCAACGTTTGTATCTCAACTAAAGTTGCATAAATAACTCTAAATTATAGGAGGACCTGTTCCTCTGTTAACCGCTCATCACATTAATAGCCGAATGTGCCCACTTCCTTGGAAATAGTTTGGAGAAGAAATCCTTTCTATTTTATTCAGCTATGTTCAATTGTATTCTTCATACTATAAAATAATACAAAAATAATGCTACGGATTTCTAAGCAATTCTTGTCTGCTAAATGAACTAGTGTAGCCCACAGCCATTTGGCATAGCCGGATCAGGACCTAACATAAGGACAACTCTGAGTATACTTTTCTGTTTCTTTTCGGTGTGCCTGGCACCTACTAACATGCCCTGTTCAAAGGCACTTCAATCTTTAGTCTTGCCCATTAGCCCTCTGAATGGCACACTCACTCACTCATTCTCTTTCTCTCACACGTATATACACCCCCACTTTCACTCACTATCTCCGGTGAGTTTGTGGATGGCCTCTCTCCACTCCTCTAGTTCATACAGAGATGACATCACCAGAGTGTGGCTCTGAAAAAGAACACCCACATGCTTGTGAGAGAGTGTGTGTGTGTGTGTGTGTGTGTGTGTGTGTGTGTGTGTGTGTGTGTGTGTGTGTGTGTGTGTGTGTGTGTGTGTGTGTACCTTTCCGCTGGGGCTGTGTAGTTCCAGTGGGAGGAGAGGAGAGTGTGTCAGAATCATCAGTTCAAGCTGCTCCATCTTCTTCCATCTGCTTCGCTCTATAGTACGAGCTGCCAAGCACTTCTGTGGGACAGGCTTCTGTAGGACACATACACACGCAAAGTTTAGTTCTCAAATCTGGTTACTTTAAAGAGGGTTGGTTCTATTGAATAATGCACTCACTCACACACTTGCTCGCACGCACGCACACACGCACGCACGCACACACACACACACACACACACATACACACACACACATTCACACACACTCACACACACACACGCGAACACTCACCATTGTCTGTCGCAGCTCGTGTCTAAGCAGGTACATCTTGGCTCTCGTGGCGTGTATGCGATGGTGTGTGTCTGTGGTGAGCTCCATCTCTGGTCCCCAGTGGAGTTTCAGTCCAGCCAGAGGCAGGTACCAACAGAACCTGTACTGGGGCTGCTTACTAGGAGAGAGGACACACACACACAAACACACACACACACACACAAACACACTCAAATGAACAGATGCATGCATGCTCAGTTGCAAACACAATCTAGGTGGTGACTCTTCATCAACTTAAATTACTGATCTATCATTCTGGACCTGTCACTCACCCTTGGGCACCGCCCTTGAGTTTGGTGCACAGCAGCAGGTCAGTGTACAGGAAGAGATGGCGAAGGTTACGCCCCCCCTCACACACATCCACCACAAAGCCGTCACGAATCAGCTGGCGCCGCTGCAACACACATATAGCAATGGTTATGATATGATATGGTGTGTGTGTGTGTGTGTGTGTGTGTGTGTGTGTGTGTGTGTGTGTGTGTGTGTGTGTGTGTGTGTGTGTGTGTGTGTGTGTGTGTGTGTGTGCACGTGTCCCTCTCACCATGCCTCTGCTGAGGGTGACCTCTCGTTTGCACTGTGATCCCTCGTTGACCCCAGACAGGAAGCCCCGGGACAGTCTCAGAACCTCCTGCAGCATGGGGTGGTCACTATGCTGCTGGGGAGTGTGTTTCAACAGGTCCTATACAGGGGGGGGGGGACAACAACAAGAGTGCATGGTTACTTGGGAGTCAGTGGATAGGTGGGTAGGTGGAGAAATCAATGGATGAATGCCAGGCAGGATGAATGGGGTGGCACTCTTACATGCAGCACTAGGGTTGTCTTGGTGATTCTGTCCAGAGGCTTGTACAGGAGAGCTGGAGGGATATAGACAGACATCCAACACATAAACACACACGTGATTCATCTGTGGAGGTTGGAGTGACATACAGTGACTTTTTAAAAAGTGGTGAAACCTTCATCTTACCCTCAAAGGTGTATTTCGTTTTAGTTCTGTCTGATCCATTATGAGACATCATACTCTGAAAACAGGAGGAGAGAGTTGGTGTGAGGAGGTTGCAATGTCGCAATACTTCGACTAGAGAGGTCCCTGATAATGCATGTGTTATTCAAGATAGAAAAGAGAGAGATGTTGAAATACACAAATCAATCTGTCTTACCTCGGCCAGTATCCTGAAGCGCTGGTCAGTCTGAGTACACCTCCTCACGATCTCAACAGCACTCTCATAGTTATCAATGAATCCACGATACACACCTAGCTGGCTCACCTGTATGTGAGAATGTAACTTATCTTAGCTAAGACAGTGGGACAATGACTGGATGGATGGATGGATGGACGGACAGACGGACAGACAGAGCAGGAGCAGTAACTCACAATCTTTAGGAAGAGGTCTCCAACCATTAGCTGGTAGCCGCTTTGGCCTTGTTCTTTCTCCTCCCCCTGCTCCAACCCCAGCCCTGGCCCGGGCCCCTTGTCTGTCTCTGGGTGTGCTTGTGGCTCCAGGTGCCCCAGGCGGTCCCTCAGGCCAGTGTAGAAGTCTCTGTGCAGGTCTCTGAGCTCAGGCACCTGGTAGAACACAGTCTGGACCTGTTGGCTGGACAGAACCGGCTGAGACGTCCCTGCTGTGGCCTTTAGAGCCTTCATAGGCTGGGGGAGAAAGGAGGTGGGGGTAGGGAGAAGGGTGGGGAAGAGAGAGAGAGAGAGAGAGAGAGAGAGAGAGAGAGAGAGAGAGAGAGAGAGAGAAAAAAAAAAAAAAAGAGAAAGAGAGAGAGAGAGAGAGCGAGAGAGGGGGGGGGGGGGAAGAGTGAGAGAGAGACCGAGGCAGACAGGCAGGCAGACAGACAGACAGACAGACAGATGGTCAGACAGACAGACAGACAGACAGACAGACAGACAGACAGACAGACAGACAGACAGACAGACAGACAGACAGACAGACAGACAGACAGACAGACAGATAGTCAGACAGACAGACAGACAGACAGACAGACAGGCAGGCAGACAGACAGACAGACAGACAGACAGACAGACAGACAGACAGACAGACAGACAGACAGACAGACAGACAGACAGACAGACAGACAGACAGACAGAGGGAGTGTGGGGGAGAGAAAACAAGGTGAGAAAGAGGGAGGTGAGAAGAGTGTAGTAGAGACATTTAATCAAGCATTTTCACACATTTGTCAAAAGCATTTTTGACATTCACTCTCAAAGCACACACAAATATACACTACATATTCTCTCTCACACACATTACCCATATTGTAGTTGGCCTAGTTTTGCTTTGTGTGTTAGTGTGGGTGCTATGTGTGAGAGAGAATATGTAGTGTGTGTGGGTGTGTGTTTGTGTGTGCTGCTGAGTTCTACGCGTGTATACTAATTAGATGTGAAAATGTCCAACCTTACAACACAAATCCAAACAGGGTTTATTTCTCACATCTATTTGTGTTGCTTGTTGACACAAAAGCAGAAACATACAGTTTATAATGGATGGAGATGAAGGAGAAGAGAAATTAAGAGATTGAAAATGACTTGGTCACTTGTTATTGCAACATCACTTTCTGGCACACTCACACATAATGCTGCCTACTGGTATAGCGGACTCTTTGGTCTAATTCCGCAAAAAAAAACTCACCCACTTCCCTCAGCGCTTGTTGACTATATACGGAGCAAAATATCCTTCCAGAAGCTTAGGTGTAGCTATTACCATATTAGTTCACATACGCTGCCATGTATAGTACACCTAATCCCTGTCAGGTTTGCAAGAGACGTGAACAGGTGGAGAGGGAAGGGAGCATGGTTTTCATAATGAAATGGAGCCCTGGACAAAAGAGGGAAGCCATTCTTCTCTCAACGAAGAATTACAGAAGTGTTGTGGCTCCAGGAGGAAGCAGAGTGCCACCAGACACGAGGTGATAAAAAAAAGTGTGTTGTAATTGTTATTTTAAATAATACTGTATGGCACAACACTGTCAATTTCGTCAACAGAAACTGCAACAAAAATATTTGCCAAACACCTATTTTTCAGTAGACTGCAGAAATGTTTATATTTTTTTCAGTTCATTTTAGTTGATTAAAATGAGGTGAGGCAAAACATTTTCCGTGACAAAAATCGGACTACTAAAAGGACTGGACAAGAGTTTTGGAGAGATTGAGAGCTGTTCAGTGATAAGCACAATTAATATTTGCAGCACAGACGCACAGCGCAATTCTGTTCAGCTGTGGGAAGGACGCACCACACCAGGCACACACAGCCTACATCAGCTGGTGAGCTGCGGGGGAGCAAGCTATGAGAGTGTGCAGACAGGCTCCGTTCCTGCTCTGATTATACCAACCTGGTCTCAGAGCATTTCGTATTATTCTGTATGTAAATCCGAGACGTTCCATTTATTATGATATGTTACGTTTCATACGGTATGTAATTTGTGTATGTCAATCACCCATTTCGTAATAATAATATAATATTATAATAATATGTCAGGAATTACAATTAGTTGTAATCAATTATATGTTACGAATCTGAAAAATGTTCAATTTGTTACAATATTGCAAAACATGTTATATGTTGTGAATTTGCAAAATGTATGATATCTTACAAATTCTAGCAAGGTGGCTAATGTTAGCTATCTCACTAACGTTAGCTAGGCTAGGGGTCATGGTTAGGAGTTAGGATTAAGGTTAGGGTTTATGTTAGTGTTAGGTGAAGGATTAGCTAAAATGGTTATGGTTAGGGTTAGGGTTAGAGGAAGTGTTAGCTAACATGCTAAGTAGTTGAAAAGTTGCTAATTAGCTAAAATGCTAAAGTTGTCCATAATGAGATTTGAACTCACAACCTTTGGGTTGCTAGATGTTCACGTTATACATGAAGGTCAGTCGATCCGGAAAAGTTCAAGAACTTTTAAAGTTTCTTCAAGTGCAGTCGCATAAAACCACCAAGAGCTATGATGAAACTGGCTCTCATGAGGACCGCCACAGGAAAGGAAGACCCAGAGTTACCTCTGCTGCAGAGGATAAGTTCATTAGAGTTACCAGCCTCAGAAATTGCAGCCCAAATAAATGCTTCACAGAGTTAAAGTAACAGACACATCTCAACATCAGAGGAGACTGCATGAATCAGGCCTTAATGGTCGAATTGCAGCAAAGAAACTACTACTAAAGGAACCAATAAGGAAGAGACTTGCTTGGGCCAAGAAACATGAACAATGGACATTAGACCAGTGGAAATCTGTCCTTTGGTCTGATGAGTCCAAATTTAGAATTGAAGGCACATAGCTACCACAGCTTTCGCCATCCCATCTGGTTTGCGCCCAACACACCTATTTGACCAGTGATGGAGTGCTGCATCAGATGACCTGGCCTCCACAATCACCCGACCTCAACCCAATTGAGATGGTTTGGGATGAGTTGAACCGCAGAGTGAAGGAAAAGCAACCAGCATATGTGGGAACTCCATCAAGACTGTTGGAAAAGCATTCCAGGTGTCACTGGATGAGAGAATGCCAAGAGTGTGCAATGCTGACATCAAGGCAAAGGGTTTCTACTTTGAAGAATCTCAAATATAAAATATATTTAGATTTGTTTAACACTTTTTTGGTTACTATATGATTCCATATGTTTCATTTCATAGTTATTCTACAATGTAGAAAATTGTAAAAATAAAGAAAAACCCTGGGTAGGTGATTAGGTTTGTCCAAACTTTTGACTGGTACTGTATGTAGACCGAATCAGGAATTTGGGCAGATCATTTTTATAAATGATTTTATATATTAGTCATATTTCTGCTGTTGGGAAGAGAATAGGATGTTATGCATAAAATATGTTGGTAGGACAAGGCTATGTATGTTTGTTCACATGGAAGTCAGTGATATATGTTTACTATAGGTTACAGTGGAGGTTGCTGAGGGGAGGACGGCTGATAGAATGCCTGGAACTGTCACGTTCTGACCTTAGTTCCTTTGTTTTGTCTTTGTTTTAGTATGGTCAGGGCGTGAGTTGGGGTGGGCAGTCTATGTTTGTTTTTCTATGTTGGTTTTTGTGTTTGGCCTGGTATGGTCCTCAATCAGAGGCAGGTGTCGTTAGTTGTCTCTGATTGAGAATCATACTTAGGTAGCCTTTTTACACCTGGGTTTCATGGGTGTTTATTTCCTGTTTAGTGTTTGTCATTCACCTTACGGGACTGTTCGTTTATTGGTTTTGTTCAGTGTTCATTTTGCTTCATTAAATTATGGACACTTACAACGTTGCGTTTTGGTCCTCCGATCCTTCTCGCTACTCCTCCTCAGAAGAGGAGGAAGAGATCCCTGACAGGAACGGAGATAATGGAATGGCATCAAAAACGTGGATGCCATATGTATGTATTTGATAGCATTCCACTGATTTCGCTCCAGCCATTACCATGAGACCGTCCTCCCCAACTAAGGTGCCACCAACCTCCTGTGACAGGTTAATGTGGCAATACAAATGTAAAGTGACAAAAATTTGACAAAAATTAAAGGGCATTTAGTTGACTAAAATGGTCCAGTGTTTTTGTAATTTTGACAATAAGTAGACTAAATCATTACTTAAATGGGATGAAGACTTAATTATATTTTAGTCAAAATTACTAAGACGAGTCAACATAAAAAAGAGTCCCAAAATGTAAACTGTGGAACAATTCATAACCACATGCACTTTCACTTAAAATACACGTACAAACACTTAGACTACAAACACACCAAACTTACAAACTAGTAAACACACCAAAGCCCCCTGAGCCCTGAGCAGTGTGTGTGTTAGAGACTTAGAGATGTCTGTGTGTGTGTGTGTGTTACCATCAGCAGTGTCTCCAGCTCATTGAGGTAGATCCTCTCACTGTCCAGGATAGTTCTCAGCACCATGAGCCTCCTATCCAGCATCTCTACAGGGGTACGCAGGACCTGAGAGAGAAAACACTCTGCTGTGAGTGTGTGCATTTATAAGAGAAGAAGACTATTTGGATTTGGGTTTGGCAGATAGGAGACGAAGGCGCCGTAGTGCACAGACTCACAGGGGTGTCGGGCAGGTCCATGCTGTCTGTCTGGTGGGGGGAGAACAAATCCTCCTCTGGGAACACATCCTCCTGCAGTGGATCAGGACTTGGCTCACCTACAGCCTCCACTAAGATACAGTACATACACACACATAATGTACATAGAAAGATAACATTCATACACACACACATGGACAGACAGACAGACAGACAGACAGACAGACAGACAGACAGACAGAGGCATGCACACACACACAAAACACATACATGTACTTGCCTGGAATATGCTGTGACTCAAGGTAGGCAGCTGCCTCCATGAAGACCTCCATAGCTCTAATGTCCTATCTGCAACACTCTGGGCTAAGTGATTGTGAGACTGTCTCGAGAGGAGTAAATGAGAACACGCTCTGCAGTCGTTAAACTTCCTGTTTCGGTGATGAAGATAAAAAAAAAATAAGTGTGTGTGTGTGTGTGTGGGGGGGGGGGGGCTGTACATCAGGACATTCTGAGTGACTCATTTGAAAATAAAATCTGCATTATCCAACATCCAATAGCCTAATTTTCCTAGTTAAAAAACTAAATTACCTTGGGATCTGGTTCTATAGGCTGTTCTCAGATAAGGGTGGCAGGTAGCCTGGCAGTTGAGATAAGTTGGGTCAGTAACCTAAAGGGTTGCTGGTTCAAATCGCAGACTAGGTGAAAAATCTGTTGATGTGCCCTTGAGCAAGGCACTTTACCCAAGTCGCTCTGGATAAGAGGGTCTGCTAAATGACTAAGATGTAAATTATTTAACCTTTACACAGGATGAGAGCAGTGAGCTCAACTTTGCTTGACATCTCAGCTCACCCTGATCGTTAACCATAATCCCGACTACAGCACCTTGGACAGCGCACACAGGAAACGGATGGCATGTACACATGCAGCTCTGATATCACAAGTGCGACAGACAAACACTTGTGATAGGCCTACTGATGACAAGCAAAATGATAATGTCTGCAGTCACTTGCTGCAATTATAAATTGGGAGGAAAACACTGACATGCTGGAATTTTTTTGGTGCATGTTTGAGAATATTTTATACATAATGATATGGTTTATATGTGTTAGAGTCAACCAATCACTTATAACGAATCGTTTATTAGAGGGACAAAATGTGGCGTTTGTCATTTTTCTGTGGTTCTTGATTTATGCAACATTGCCATCTAGTGGTCATTTTTTTGTAATTGTTTTAATCTGACAAAATGTATTTAGGCTACGTGATGTATTGTTGCATAGTTCTATTTTTTGGTGAGCTCACATTTGCATCGAAATTACATTATGACATCACATAGTGAAGTTCTCTGTCTTGTAATTCTAGAATGGCTGGTTACAGTTACATTCAAAGGCCGATCATATAGATGTGTAGATCCGGTTTCCTTTTCCTCTCTATCCTCTGAGTATTTTCGGAGAATTTAGGAAAAGAGAATGTCGGACCAATCCAAATGCACCACCATCTATATGTCTCGGGAGTTGAGACAGGCCAGCGACAAGGCTCTATCGACAGGTGCTCAAGAGATACGCTTTCCAGACCATAAATCACCACCATCTCTTCGGTAAGAATGTTTATTTTATAGCTAGGTCCAATAATATTCGGATAATCTGTGATCTCCATCAAGCGCACTTGTAGTTTATTGATTGGAAGATGACTGATAGCAAATCCGAGATGCCTTTTTTTAATGATTCCTTGCATGTGAAAATGTTTCAATCCCTCTCCCTCTCTCTGTGCTGTCTGTTGTGTGTGTAAATCAGAATTGGTCAAATTCAGTCACACCATTTGAGTTTAGGAATCCGCCGCTCTTTCGCCTCCACGGACCTGCTCACCAATGCGCATCCGCATTCAGCACACAGTGCACTTTCCCTGGACAGCCTGGAGGGGGTGCTATCGCTACACTCAGGTATGGACCAACCACAGCCATTGATTTCTATTCTCTCTCTCTCTATCTCTCTCCCCCTCTCTCTCTCTCTCTCTCTCTCTCTCTCTGTATTTTTATTTTATTACGATGCTACTCGTCCTGGGGTCTCTTTCTCTTCTTTACTTCTTTCTGTGGATGGATGCCCAGTTTCTTACACACACTTCTCCTTTCACCTTAACCCCATGTGTATCTTTATGGGACACTCCCTTTCTGTCTCGCATCTCTTACAGAAAAATTCTTCATTCATTTCTCAGTCATTTATATCTCTCTTTCTCTCTCTCTCTCCCTCTCTCTCTCTCTCTCGGTCTCTCTCTCTCTCTCGCTCTCTCTTTCTCTCTCTCTCTCTCTCTGTCTCTGTCTCTGTCTCACTTTCCCTCCCCCACCTTATCTAAACACTTACTAATTTCATGAGAAAAGAAAGTGAAAGATACAACACACCCAATTGATACAGGAAATACGTGAGAAAAGGGTTTAATCATTTCTAGAAGTGCACTCAAGTTCAAAGCCCTTGAGCATTTGTGTGTTTCAAGTTTCATTAGTCATATGTGCGGGATAATGCTTCTCGATGCAACAACAACAAGAAATAATAAAGGATAAGAATATGAACATAAAGTAAATGACTCAGTAGAATAGAGTAAATATTTTAGCATAAGTATAATAGAGGAAGGCACAATTTATAGTCCAATGTTTACATGTGTTTTGTGGGAGGGGGGATTGGGGGGCAATTGTTTAAATTGTTCAGTATTCATCAATCTTAATAAGACTCTGGAAATTTTTTAACAAGTTTGTGCTGCTGAGTATGGCCGGTGGGAGGCCTGTAGCAGGGCACTGTCCCCATTTGGACTTTAACAGCTGTAACTGCCAATACCTGCAATCTATAGAAAAATGTGCCGCCCCTGAGCGTCTGCTCATGTCGCCTATGTCAACGTAGGGATGGTGCCAGGTTTCCTCCAGACGCGATGCTCGGTATTCAGGCCAAAGAGTTCAATCTTGGTTTCCTCAGACCAGAGAATCTTTTTTCTCATTGCATGTGTGATTTCGTCTGGCCACTCTACCATAAAGGCCTAATTGGTGGAGTGCTGCAGAGATGGTTGTTCTTCTGGAAGGTTCTCCCATCTCCACAGAGGAACTCTAGAGCCCTGTCAGAGTGACCATCGAGTTCTTGGTCACCACCCTGACCAAGGCCCCCGATTTCTCAGTTTTGCTGGGCGGCCAGCTCTAGGAAAAGTCTTGGTGGTTTCAAACTTCTTCTATTTAAGAATGATGGAGGCCACTGTGTTCTTAGGAACCTTCAATAATGCAGAAATGTATTGTTACCCATTCCCAGATCTGTGCCTTGACACAATCCTGTCTCGGAGCTCTATGGACAATTCCTTCGACTTCATAGCTTGGTTTTTCCTCTGACATGCACAGTCAAGTGTGGGACCTTATATAGACAGGTGTGTGCCTTTCCAAATCATGTCCAATCAGTGAATTTACCACAGGTGGACTCCAATGAAGTTGTAGAAACATCTCAAGGATGATCAATGGAAAAGGATAGACCTGAGCTCAATTTCGAGTCACATAGCAAAGGGTCTGAATACTTATGTAAATCATTTTTAATAATACATTAACAAAAATGTCAAAACTGTTTTCACTTTGTCATTATGGGGTATTGTGTGTAGATTGCTGAGGAAATTGTTTTATTTAATCCATTTTAGAATAAGGCCGTAATGTCACAAAATGTGGAAAAGGTCAAGGGGTCTGAAAACTTGCCAAAAGCACTGTAAGTGGACATTATAAAGGGCTATATTTTAGGCCAGTTTTTGTGGCAGTTGTAATGCATGTTTTTTTAATAGGCTATTTGTCTTTTTTCAATATGGCCTGTGTGCTGATTGAGTTTGACACCCCTGCTTTAGGGCATTCGTTCTACCATTTATGACATTCTTCTGGTGAGCAATGGTTTATTTAGTCTTCTAGTGCAACATACTGTATAATGACAGAAGATAAGCTGCATGTATCTAATTACAGACCAGTTGACTAACAAGTAGCTGACCAAAATATTGGAAATTATATGCAGAAACATGTCTAAATTAGGCAACAACAAAATAGTCCTGCAACCCCGGTCAAAAAAATCATTCCATTGTCTCTGGCTGTAGCCTACAGCTAATTTTCTATATTTTGCGGGTTAGAGTCGGGTGCGGGCTTCAGATTTTCACTTTATCACATATAGTCAGGCGGTTGAAGATGGGTTATTAGCAATTGCGTGTGCGGGAGCAGGTGAACAAACCGTTGACCCGCTCACCACTATTTCTCATATTCTTTGGGGAGAACCCTGAGGTCTGTGTGGGAGTGCGCAAATGCATCTGCGCTAAGGTATAGAGAATCAGAGCAGGTGGTCAGTCCAGTTCAAGTGTTCATCAAATGGCTTGTAGCAGAGCCTGTCGGTATCAGACCTTATTAGGGGTGTGCCGAGTAGTCGGACAAAACCAGTATCATAACGGATATGTGCAATTTTCTGGATACGTTTATGATCAGAGTATTTTTTGTAATTTATCCGTGATAAAAATACAAAATACAAAATTAGGTGCCAGCAAACATCTTTTCATGTCAGTCAGTAATGTGCAAGGTTCCATGTGGTTTAAATCATGGTACCGGGCCGTAATGCAACCAGTCTGGATGTTCTCGATGGTGAAGCGGTAGTATTTGGAGAGGACCCAGGGTGCCATGTCCATTTGTGTCTGTGTGTGTGTGTGTGTGTGTGTGTGTGTGTGTGTGTGTGTGCGCAGGCCTAAGTGCATGTGTGTGTGTGTGTGCATGCATGCAATTGCCTATAGCCTTGTCATGTTTCCGCTAGTGTTTTCCAGTTCCCCACATGCTGTGTATTACAACTCATCAGGATCAAAGTTGACCACCATGGTTTACCCTTTAACCCATGTCATCTCAAACCATGACATCATTTTCCCAATATAGTGCACTACTGACCAGAGCCTCTTGTCTTCAAAGTAGTGCACTACTAAAGTAATAGGGTGTCATTTGAGATTTGGACATTATTGGAAGTTTAAATCAAGGTGGACAACTCTAGTCCTGAAGAACCACAGTGTGTGGAGGCTTTTGTTCAAAACCAGATTTGGCCCATGAAACATAATAGACTACCTTTCCCCTTTCCCCTTCTCTATCAGACTCTAGAGTGGAGCTCCAGCCTACCAGTGACACCACCCTGAACCCCAGGAGCTCCCACAGCAGCCGGCTTTCCCTGGAGGCCATAGCGCTGCCTGCAGGTGGGGAGGGGAAGTGCAGCGACGGAAAAAAGAGTTTGGGCACGGAGCACGAGGAGAACTGGCAGGACGCCAGGGACGGCGCCAACGAGTTGCACCCTGAGGATGATGAGGATTCGGGGTCCCTTGAGTCCATCGATGAGGAAGAGGAGGAGGAAGGCTTAATGGTGGTAAACCTCAAAGCAAGTAAAGAGAAAAGGAAAAAGAGACATGATGTGGAGGGGACTTCAACTGAGAGCCCATCAAAGTACCTACAGGTCAGGCAGTGTAGAACTGATGTTTGGGGTTGTTTGCTTTAACATATTGGGAGATGGGTGGATGGTACATATTGGTGGAGGATGGAGTGAGAGTTACACAAGTTATTCCCATTCAATGTTATTCAATGAGTCCCTTGTAAAAGTACTTAAAAACTGAAAAGAAAACCCACTATTATCATTAAGGTTGTTTGAATGAGCTATTTCGATGTTGAAGCTATTGTGTTTTTACATTTGCAATGGTTACATCTACCACTCAGGAAGTGTGGTTAAATCCACCACCCAGGAAGTGAAAAACATGTGGCAAGGCTTTGAATACTATTGTATAGATTAGATTCTGCAGCATTATAAGAAACATCTGTCTTGTTTGTTTCTGTATTTTCTTTGGCTTTTGTCCCTGCAGGAATTCCATAGTTTACCCAAGAGGCTAGTGCCCTCTGAGATCACCCACTGTCTGTATGAACTAGAGGTGAGTAACAGACAGAAAGCAACTAAAACGGTGGGCTGGGTTCAAGTAGTATTGGGGTTTCTTTCTGTTTGAAAAGACTGAAATTTCAGCTTGTTTGCACAGGTGGGGTTTGTGGACCGGCTGACACCATCGCCAGACAATATAAGTTAATAGACCAATAAAGAGTTTGCCCTCCTCTCTGACAATAATAGTTTGTTTTCAGGTTACATTTCCCACCCATTAGGCTCCTCCAATTAGGTCCCTCACTCAGGCCACTCCCAGACAGTCCTATCTTGAGAAATAGCTTTTTGATAAGAATCTATTTTTGTTTCCTTTTGACCATTTTAATTAAACAATCAATGTAAGGTACTTCATTCTTACCCAGAAAATCTTTGATATTGACATGAATACGGCTGCAGTGAACCTTTAACCTCAACAGATGTGTGTGGAGATGTTTGTTCTCTACTAACTACTCTGTCAGCTCGTAATGCTGGCATCTTGCCAGGTCTTTCCCGGATGCAAATAATAGTTAACTTCCTTCCCTCCTTTTCTCATAGGAGGAGTGCAGGGGAGTGGAGAGAGAGAGCGACAGTGTCAAATGGAAGATGGAGCTAATTCATCGCAGCGTGGTCACGGTCCAGGTGAAAGAAGGAGGTGGAAAAAGGGAGGAGCGAAAGAGAGAGAGAGAAAGAGGGAGACCATGGCAAATCTGAAGAGGGATAAAATGTTCTAGCGTTGATAGCTTTCTCATGACTGCGGAATAAATATGTTGCTAAATATGCCATGCTGAAGACAAATTCCAAATAGATACAGTATATTGTACATGGAATGCTACTTTAACAGAAGTTTTTCTGCTGTAGCTAAATGAATTAATTCTATACTAGATTTTCAGGTTTGTACGTTATTTTCAGGAAACACTGCGGACTCTTCTGAAACGCTTGGTGGAGGCTCAGAGCAACGAAGCCCTGGACCCAACCCCAATACCGACCACCCACCACCTCCTCTCCACCACCCACCACCGCCCCCCTCACTCGCCCTCTCACTCCCTCTTCCACTCCGCCAACCCTCTCTTGCTGGCAGACGCCCCCACCAAGATCCTTTCCACCTCCCAGGTGAACCAGGTGCCCTCCAACCTGTCCCAGTGTACACACCACCACTGCCTGACTCACCGTTCCGTGGCGCGCAGCCCATCCGAGACTTGCCTGACAGAGGCCAATGCCACCCTGACCCAGGGCCACTGCTGCCCCAGGACCACAAGCCCTGGAACCGCCACCCTGACCAGCTGTGCCCAGCGGGGGAAGGAGAGGGCAGCAGCCCTCCATGCCATCACTGACCTGAGGTACTGGCAGTATAGATGCAGGCAGCCAATCAGAAGAATAATAATAATAATACTAATAGATGTATTTTATACAGCGCTTTTCATTACATACAGAATCAAACAGACGCACATTTACATTTCCTTTCACCATATTCAGCAAACCAAAAAAACACCAGTTTCATGAAAAAGATTGATTTACAGTATGTGGCCTTCTCCCCCCTAACCTCTAACCCCCTATAGGATGGACGTAGAGCACCTGCGCGCGGCCTATGAGGAGGGGCGCCAGGAGCACCGGGAGACCCTGGGGGTGCTGAGGGCCTTCCAGAAGGACATGGGTACCCTGGTGTCCCACTGGCAGAGAGACAGACAGGACAGACAGAAGCAGAGTGACGTCGGCACACAGCTGGAGGCTATCAGACAGCAATCCAACAATGTCACTGAGATGTGAGTGTGTGTGTGAGGGGGGGGGGGGGGGGGGCAGAGAGAAAGAAAGGGAGGAATACCTTGTGAGAAAGAGAGTGGAGGAGCGAGCGAAGATCTGGACAGTTGGAAATGTGTTAGAGATGGGGATTGAAGGGGAGGGGGGAGTAAAAAGAGGAGAGTGAGACAACAAATGAGAGCAAAGGGAAGGAAATCGAGGGAACGGTATGGTTAAAAGCTGAGGCCTCGGAGGAAGAAAGAGAAGTCAGCAGACATTTTGAGACGAGTCTGTTGTTATTTGCCCCTTTTGATTATTATCTTCATCTCTGAACCATCGCAGAGGACTGGTAACTAAAAGAAAACAACCACATTTCCTCAAGTCTTATCATTATTTTATTAGTGTTTCTTTATGCAACCAAATGAAATGGTGGTCGCTGAATATGATGCTGATAACAAAAGGCTTGTTTGGTGAAAAATGTGGCTAAAATCAAATCACATTTATTCGTCACAATCACAGTTTATAGCATGTATAAAATGTGCAGTGAAATGCTTACGTGTTAGCGCCCTCAACAAAGAAGTACATTAATCAATTATCATTAATAACAATGAAGAGTCAAGTCAACAATAACAAGTAATAGTAGAAGTAATAGCGAGTAGCAGAAGTGGGCTCTGGGGTGAGGTGTGTTAGTAAGAGCACGTGTGTGTGTGTGTGTGTGTGTGTGTGTGTGTGTGTGTCAGGACTCGGCAGGCAGTTGCTGTGTTCGGTAAAGTGGGGCTTCAATTGGAGGGGCTGGGAGCAGTAGGAACTCTGGTCCGCTCTGCCTCTACCAAGCTGACACCCAACAGGTAGGAGTGAGTGTGTGTCTGTGTGTGTTACCTATTGGTACGACTGTTGCATGCACCATTTTCTGTGATCTGATACTAAATGCTTGTGTGTGTGTGTGTGTGTAGCTCTCTACTGTGCCAGTGCTGCACTTCCAAGACAATGGATGGAGAGAGCAAAGAAGACTGAGAGCAAACATATAGCATTGTCTTGATTGAAACCGTTGAAATAAAACGTTTATCTGGAAATCTTATCTTCTTTCTGTTTTTTCCTTTCCTTTTTTTTTTTACATTCTCACTGAGTTCAACTTAACTGCACATTAACTTGTGTTAATCTTTAACTTTTTCAAAAAGGGAAACAGGTAAGTCAGTCACTATATACTGCTTTGTGATACAGTACACATAGGCCTCTTTGGAGTTCAGTCACAGATAAATGTCATAAATGTACTGAACTGTACTGATCTTGTGGGACACTGTTGACGGTAACACACACATGCACATCCACATGCGCGCACACACAGACGAAGGCACACACAAAAGGATCACCAATACTCCTTTGAACAACTTTGTAAAGGTAAGACGTGTAAATGCTTTATTTAAAAACACTTATTGAACAAGCAGGTGAAATCAAGGACAAAGCAACAGAGGAAACAGTGTTCCGCTGTAGCTCAGTTGGTAGAGGATGGCGCTACCAGGGTAACGGGTTCGTTTCCCGGGACCACTGGTACGTTATATTTATGCACGCATGTCTGCTAAATGGCATACACTATCATTTATATATAACATTCAATTTTAAATGCTGTTGCCGTTTGAATCATGGTTCAAGCATTTTACATTTACAACAGTACATTTAGTCATTTAACACTTATCTAAAGTACTCATCTTTAGGTAGCGAGGTAAGACAACCAAATAGCCATAATAGACCAAACTTTTTCTCAGTAGAGCAACTATCAGCAAAGTCAGGGATAGTAATAAAAGACAAGTGAAAGTGTGCAAGAAAGGCAAGTAGCCTGCATGTTAAACTGTAAAAGAAATGTTTAAAGGTCCAATGCAGCCATTTTTATCTCAACATCAAATCATTTCTGGGTAACAATTAAGTACCTTACTGTGATTGTTTTCAATTCAAATGGTAAAAAGGTACAAAAATAGATTCTTAGCAAAGAGCAATTTCTCAGGCAATGATTTTGTTAGGACTGTCTGGGTGTGGTTTAAGTGAGGAGGGGAAAACTGACAATTTGCTGTTATTGGCAGAGAGGTTTGGAACTCTCTTTCTCATTGGTCTACTAACTCATTTACAGCCTGGTGATGTCAACATGGAAGGCCAAAACTCCTACCAAAACAGGGGGACATTTCAGGCAGTCTTTTTACACAGCTCGTACACTAAAAGGGCATTATCATAATTTTCACAATTTCACAGTATTATTCCAACCTCATAGTGTGGAAATATATATAAAACACAGACAAATCACGTTTTTGACTGGACTGGACCTTTAAAGCCTGAGATTAACATTCAATGGTTACTATGAGATGAGTAAATGGTATAAAATGTCTCTCCTACAGACACATCTGAAGTATTCAGTACATTCAACATATCTTTGCTATAAACTGGAATGGTATTCTATTTCGATATGGCCATCACTATTTGGCTATGCTAGAAATTATGAAATTGTGTAATTTTTCAACCACAAACCCAAACTGTAAGCCCGATCCTTAACCTTTACACAATATAAGGAACAAAAAGTTAGTAAAGCACTTGCTCAGCAGTTAAGACCCTTCTAGACTTTGCCATCTAGTCCCTACCCTCATTTTGGGGTCCTAAGCCATGCGAACCTGTTGGGTGACCACGTGAACCTGTTGGGGACCTGATGTGGTCTGAGTCTTAACCTCACGAGCCATCTGGCACCAGGTACAGACGTAGCAGCAACACACCAATGCGACGTCTCCACACGTCGAACCCTGAGAGGGGGAAGAGGGAAGGACAGATGGATAGAAAATGAAAGCAGAGGACAAGAACATGTCAACAGGACAGAGTTAAAAGGGGATGAGGACAGAGGTGGAGAGAAGAATAGCGGGTGTAGCACAAGTTAAGGGGAGAAGGAGAGAGAAAAGGTTGAGTTTAATTCCATATTCAGTGTTATATTTAAAGGGTAATCAAGGCAATAACAACACTAAGAACAACAGCATTGAGGGGTGGGTTTAAAGGGGGGGGGGGGGGGGGGAGTGCACCAACATTATTTGTTCACACCTCAAACATCTGGTAGTTTCCAAAACCATATCCCCTCAGATGGGAAAGTAAGAAACACTGTGGATGGCAACGGATGTGGGTGCTGTGGAAACCACCACCCACCTACCCCCTCCCTTTTTCCACTCTCACCGCACCCTCCCTGCTCTCCCCCATCGGCACCCCCACCCTCTCGCAGGGCTCCTACCTGGATGCCATAGCGTTCTCTCATGGAGGAGCGCATGCAGCAGGAGACAGCCATAAAGGCACATGGGTCCAGGAGGGGCATGCAGAGACACCAGCCGAAGTGGGAGGCCGTCTGACACTGAAAACAGGGGAAGCACCACAAGGCACAGCAACCTGGGAGACACACACACACACAATTGAAGGTCAACGTACAGTCATGACCAAAAGTTTTGAGAATGACACAAATATTAACTTCCACAAAGTTTGCTGATTCAGTGTCTTTAGATATTTTTGTCTAATGTTACTATGGAATACTGAAGTATAATTACAAGCATTTCATAAGTGACAAAGGCTTTTATTGACAATTACATGAAGTTGATGCAAAGAGTCAATATTTGCAGTGTTGACCCTTCTTTTTCAAGACCTCTGCAATCCGCCTTGACATGCTGTCAATTAACTTCTGGACCACACTGATGGCAGCCCATTCTTGCATAATCAATGCTTGGAGTTTCTCATAATTTGTGGGGTTTTGTTTTTCCACCCGCCTCTTGAGGATTGACCACAAGTTCTCAATGGGATTAAGGCCTGGGGAGTTTCTGGCCATGGACCCAAAATATTGATATTTTGTTCCCTGAGCCACTTAGTTATCACTTTTGCCTTATGGCAAGGTGCTCCATCATGCTGGAAAATGCATTGTTCGTCACCAAACTGTTCCTGGATGGTTGGGAGAAGTTGCTCTCAGAGGATGTGTTGGTACCATTCTTTATTCATGGCTGTGTTCTTAGACAAAGTTGTGAGTGAGCCCACTACCTTGACTGAGAAGCTACCCCATACATGAATGGTCTCAGGATGCTTTACTGTTGGCATGACACAGGACTGATGGTAGCGCTCACCTTGTCTTCTCCAGACAAGCTGCTTTTTTCCGGATGCCCCAAACAATCGGAAATGGGATTCATCAGAGAAAATGACTTTACCCCAATCCTCAGCAGTCCAATCCCTGTACCTTTTGCAGAATATCAGTCTGTCCCTGATGTTTTTCCTGGAGAGAATTGGCTTCTTTGCTGCCCTTCTTGACACCAGGCCACCCCTCAAAAGTCTTCGCCTCACTGTGCGTGCAGATGCACTCACACCTGCCTGCTGCCATTCTTTAGCAAGCTCTGTACTGGTGGTGCCCCGATCCCGCGGCGGAATCAACCTTAGGAGACAGTCCTGGCACTTGCTGAACTTTCTTGGGCGCCCTAAACCCTTCTTCACAACAATTGACCTGCTCTCCTTGAAGTTCTTGATGATCTGATAAATGGTTGATTTAGGTGCATTCTTACTGGCAGCAATATCCTTGGCTGTGAAGCCAAGGTTTTGTGCAAAGCAATGATGATGGCACGTGTTTCCTTGCAGGTAACCATGGTTGACAGAGGAAGAACAATGATTCCAAGCACCACCCTCCTTTTGAAGCTTCCAGTCTGTTATTCGAACTCAATCAACATGGCAGAGTGATCTCCAGCCTTGTCCTCCTCAACACTCACACCTGTGTTAAGAGAGAGAGATTCACTGACATGAGGTCAGCTGGTCCTTTTGTGTCAGGGCTGAGATGCAGTGGAAATGTTTTTGGGGGGATTCTGTTCATTTGCATGGAAAAGAGGAACTTTGCAATTAATTGCAATTCATCTGATCACTATTCATAACATTCTGGAGTAAAGGCAAATTGCCATCATACAAACTGAGGCAGCAGAATTTGTGAAAAATAATATTTATGTCATTTTCAAAACTATTGGCCACGACTGTAGTATGTAACACTTGATAGTTCATATACAACATATTAGAATGTCATGAAACAATGTTTGATCATAGAGTGAAAATAGAGGAAAAACTATAAACAAATGTATGTAAATTAACTCATTTTCAACACACATTTCTCCTCTCCCGATCTTTCTTCCTTCTCTCCGTCGATAATTTATCCTAACTTCCTCCCTCTGCCCCTCTCCTTCAGTCTCTAGAGAGCTCTCGAACAACCACAGATCAAATCTTTATTTTTAAGGAAACCGACTAATAAGTATACGATAATGGATGGGCAGGGATGGCATCAAAATAATTCAGCTTTCTCTCCTGTTCACTGTGGATGTTGGTGTAAAGTGTCCTGATAAAACCAACCCTATCCCACCCTGTAGCGTTTAAGGATCTGATTTCACCAGTTTATTGACATTCCAGTAACACAGCCCCCACTGTGTTACTGGAATGTGACGTCACATATTTGGTTCGAGCTTCCTGTTTTTCATTATCCAGTGAGGTCGTTTCTCCTAGACCCTCCCATCCCATGTAAGATTTGCAAAGGAAATGTAGCTTTAAAACTGCAACATTTTCTCTTAGCCTCAGGACAATACGTGTAGAATAGCATTATAAGACTGCACATGTTTCTCTCTGCACCATGTCAAAATGTGTTTCAAATGCAGGAAGTTAGCTGATTTCCCTGGGGAGGTCGGTTTCCTTGGGGCCGGGGGGTATCAGGTATATGTCTGGTTGTTGGTACAGTATTCTCTCAGTAAATCAAAGTATATGAAGTGCAAGATTCTTCGAACTAGTCTCTAGTCACGACAGACTGATTTTAATTTAAATATATTATCAAATATATACTCTGAAAGAAGAGCCCGAGGAAAGAAATAACCAAAAAATATATATACATTACAAAATAAAAACATAAATCTAGATTTCATTCTGGGTTTTGAGATGAGCATATTAGGTAAGTGACTCTATGATGACTTACAGGTGCCCATGTCAGAGCAGCAGTCACACAGTCCTGTGCTCCATTCCCCCGACCTCTGGGTGGTTGTTACAGTGGTGATCTGCTGCTGGTGGACAGCCATGGCTACACCACACCCAAGGAGAAAGAAGGAGATAGGGAGAAAGGGAAGGAGGGAGGAAGAGAAGAGATAAAGAAGGGAAGGAAGGGAGGGAGGGAAGGAAGGAAGAAAGGGGGGGAGGAAGAGAAGGAATTACATTTAGTGGGGAGAGAAATGCATCGGTCTGATAAGAGGTTTTAAATCCATGAAAGGAAGTAGTTACACTGAACAAAAATATAAACGCAACACGCAACAATTTCTAAGATTTTACTGAGTTACAGTTCAAATAAGGAAATCAGTTAATTGATATAAATGAATTAGGCCCTAATCTACGGATTTCACGTGACTGGGAATACATATTTGAAAAAGGTAGGGGCGTGGATTAAAAAAACAGTCCTTATCTGGTGTGACCACTATTTGCCTCATGGAACAAGACACATCTCCTTCGCATAGAGTTGATCAGGCTGTTGATTGTGGCCTGTGGAATGTTGCCCCAATTCTCTTCAGAGGCTGTGCGAAGTTACTGAATATTAGCGGGAACTGGAACTCGCTGTCGTACACATCGATACTTGTCTTATGCCTGCCCATAACTCCACCCCCACCCTGGAGCACTCTGTTCACAACGTTGACATCAGCAAACCGCTGGCCCACATGTCGCCATGCACGCGGTCTGCCATCTGCCTGGCACAGTTGAAACTGACGTTCATCCGTGAAGAGCACACTTCACCAGCATGGCAGTGGCAATTGAAGGTGAGCAATTGCATACTGAAGTTGGTTACAACACCAAACTGCAGTCAGGTCAAGATCCTGGTCAGGACGAAGAGCATGCAGATGAGCTTCCCTGAGACGTTTATGACAGTTTGTGCAGAAATGCAAAGGAGAAATGCTCACTAACAGGGATGCAAACTAATTTGTGCACAACATTTTAGAGAAATAAGCATTTTGTGTATATGAAACATTTTGGGGATCTTTTCTTTCAGTTCATTAAACATGGGACCAACACTTTTTCTATTCAGTATACATGTAACATTTCCCCAAAAAGTGTTGTTGTTGCTACAAACAATGACCTGTGCCTGTATCAAATAATGTTGAAGATTAATATTGAATAATATCAAAGATTCACTTTGAAAATCATCATGATTGCTCTATCTGTAGGATGATTTTCTGATATGACTGCAGTACCAACTTTTCTATGACGTAAAATCATACATTCCCTTCCTTATACTAACACATTTTACAGCCAATACCGTTCAGTCACCTTGCTAGATAAGATAACTGACCCACCACATGCACATAACAATTATATGAAATGATAGGCTATGCAAAGTACTCATTGTTTTCTGACAGATATATTAATTGAACCTTACTTTTGATTGATTAAATTATTATAGTTTCGTGAATCTTCAGGATGCCCAGGCCACATCGGGTTACAAGACACTATTTGCAATAGCAAAAGGAAATAATTATATATTGACGTTTACATATACGGTATACATAAATACACACGAAAACGAAAGACTATTGAAAAACAAAACCCTGATATTTCAATTATATAGTGCATCTTGTCGAATCTTCCATGCTTTTGAAATAAGATTTGCAACCATGAAGACTTATTTTCTAATTAACCATTCATGTTTCTCTTCATCACTAATTCAGAGTAGTTCTGGTTTCTTATTAGTGGGGAAAGTATAAACACACCTCATTGGATTAAATCAAATAGCCAAATAAGTCATGTTAGTTTAACATACAAGACCCATTATCGCAATGAACGTCTACAATAGAATATTGAAGAGACTGAAACCAAAAGAGGACGGTTTTAACCGCAATGTGCTATTAGTTGAAGATGGTATGTGTTTTTAGAAATTGGCAACTAGCTTTACAGATACATGTAATTTGTAATCTTACCTTTCTATTCCAATTAACTATAAAGCCTGAGAAGAGAGAAGTTGCAACACAGGGATCAACGGTTGTTCTGTTTCGGGATGTGGCGGCAGGCAGCCTAAAACACCTACAATGGAAGTTGGCCTCGGTGGAGTTTCGTTTTACAGAAATAGAGGTGCGGGCAATGTAACGCCTGGACGGTCCACCACACTTTAGCGATAAACCTTGTTGAGTACAGTTAGTGTGGGTTCAGTGAAATTATGATGAATATCAGGATGATATTTTTCTTTATTACTGTGCTTTCTACAAGTAGGTACACTCTAAAAATCTGACATACTCATTACAGAGTATGGGATTGATTGAAGCTCAATTTTAAATTCAAATCTCCCTACCATCATATCTAAGATAGTATGGCATCATTGATGCCAAGGGTAGCTAGAATTATTTATTTTTTATGTAAAAGTTTTTAGTTTTTATTAACCTTTATTTAAACAGGTGAACAAGCTGAGACAGTCTATTTTACAGTTGTGCCCTGTGATACAAAAAAAAACACAGTAATCAATAAGAATTTAAAACCAAACAAAATAAAATGATATAAAAAGTACAAGATGGAGATTAAAGCTATTAAAATAAATAAACTTCTATAAGAAAAACACACATTACAAAAAGCAATCACAGTTTATAATAAAAAGTTCATGTAATGTGCATTTAAACTGTTTCACAGGCACCAAAACATCTAACTGGAGTTCTTTCGGCGATTTATTCCATGACTAGTGGAGCATAATATTCAAGTACCGTATTGCCCAACTCAGAGTGAATACCGGGTATCTCTAGCACTAGCATGTCATGTGACTGCGATTATAACGGTGATTCTGATCCAACCATTAATTCATACATTGTTGTGTCCCTGGCCCGATAGGATGGAAGTTCAATATGTAGCTAGATGTAGAAGGCTAATGTTAACTAGCTAACGATGCCCATGAAAGGAAGTTAGGCTAGCGGGCAAGCATTTTAGCCAGGTAACCTTGGAAAACAAAAAATAAAAGTGTGCACTGTATGACAGACTTATAGACTTTTTTGTCAACATGAAAGAAAGGAGGATGGCATTGGCGTTTCTCTACTAGTAGGGTGAGTGAACATGTTTTTCTACTTGCACAAACACACAGAAATCAGAAACCATGGACAGCCACATCATATTTAGCTTACGTTGATTGGACTACATTGTTTTCCGTATCTTTTAGTTGTCACTGTATTAGACTAAGCAGAGGTGATTACATGATGTTGACATTTTGAAGTTGAAATGGTGCTGGAATAGTGGAGGCAGCTCCTGTTTTCTTTCAGACTTGTGGTAACTCTGTGGTTCTACATTACTTACCACGCTGTACGTCGTGTAACTGTTTGTTACATGCAATATGCTTTGTGGACTTCACCGGACAGATATTGCTCTCCAGTTTAGTGATAAAACAAAGGTGTGGTTGAATTTATTCGGCTACTATCTTCCTATTGTCTCGGCCTTAGGCCTATATATCACGGTCGAAAGGCATATGAAAGGTTGTAGAAGAAAAAAAAACGCGAGTCAAACGTTTAAACACACCTACCCATTCAAGGGTTTTTCTTCATTTGCTATATTTTCTACATTGTAGAATAAAGAGTGAAGACATCAAAACTATGAAATAATACATAACCGCCAGACCCAACCCCCACTGAACCGTCTTCGGCCCGCAGACTGACACCACCCCGACGACCCCCGGACGCAGCCCCTTGCGCTACCACGCACGAGAGACCGCGAGATGGGCCGCACAACGAACTTCCAACGGTTCCGAGAGGAGGGCGACGGAGCGACTGCTCCCCCAGCCACGGCTCGAGCCCAGCCCAGCCCATGAAAATGGACAAACTGAAGGGTGTGCAATGTAAATGCCCACTGAGTTGACATTCTGAACCATGTTTGAAGTCAGTAGGTCACGTGACCAAGGAGCTATTGAAATTAGAAAATTAGAAACATTTATGTAAAAACGTGTGGACTAACTAAAGGGTATACAATGTGTAGGCCCACTCAGTCAATAGCTAGTTAAGGCCAGTCAACAACAGCTGACCTCGACACAAAAGCTAGCTCACGTCCAAATACCAGTGCTACATTTTTCCACAAAACATAAAGGGAAAGGAAAGGGGGATACCTACAGTTGAAGTTTACAAATTGAAGAAGAAAAAAACTATTTCAATCAATTTTAGAATGTGGTCTGAATGCACTGTGTGTGACACACAGTTGAAGTCGGAAGTTTACATACACTTAGGTTGGAGTCATTAAAACTCGTTTTTCAAACACTCCACAAATTTCTTGTTAACAAACTGTAGTTTTTGAAGTTGGTTAGGACATCTACTTTGTGCATGACACAAGTAATTTTTTCAACAATTGTTTACAGACAGATTATTTCACTTAGAATTCACTGTATCACAATTCCAGTGGGTCAGAAGTTTACATACACTAAGTTGACTGTGCCTTTAAACAGCTTGGAAAATACCAGAAAATGATGTCATGGCTTTAGAAGCTTCTGATAATAATTGACTAATTGACATCATTTGAGTCTATTGGAGGTGTACCTGTGGATGTATTTCAAGGCCTACCTTCAAACTCAGTGCCCCTTTACTTGACATCATGGGAAAATCAAAAGAAATCAGCCAAGGCCTCAGAAAAAAATTGTAGACCTCCACAAGTCTAGTTCATCCTTGGGAGCAATTTCCAAATGCCTGAAGGTACCTTGTTCATCTTTACAAACAATAGTATGCAAGTATAAACACCATGGGACCACGCAGCCGTCATACCGCTCAGGAAGACGCGTTCTGTCTCCTAGAAATGAACGTACTTTGGTGCAAAAAAGTGCAAATCAATCACAGAACAACTGCAAAGGACCTTGTGACGATGCTGGAGGAAACAGGTACAAAAGTATCTGAATCCACAGTAAAAACGAGTCCTATATTGACATAACCTGAAAGGCCGCTCAGTAAGGAAGAAGCCACTGTTCCAAAACCGCCATAAAAAGCCAGACTACGGTTTGCAACTGCACATGGGGACGAAGATTGTACTTTTTGGTCTGATGAAACAAAAATAGAACTGCTTGGCCATAATGACCATTGTTATGTTTGGAGGAAAAAGGGGGAGGCTTGCAAGCCAAAGAACCCCATCCCAACTGTGAAGCACGGGGGTGGCAGCATCAGGTTGTGAGGGTGCTTTGCTGCAGGAGGGACTGGTTGCACTTCACAAAATAGATGGCATCATGAGGGAGAAAATTATGTGGATATATTGAAGCAACATCTCAAGACATCAGGCAGGAAGATAAAGCTTGGTCGCAAATGGGTCTTCCAAATGGACATTGACCCCAAGCATCCTTCCAACGTTGTGGCAAAATGGCTTAAGGACAACCAAGACAAGGTATTGGAGTGGCCATCACAAAGCCCTGACCTCAATCCTATAGAACATTTGTGGGCAGAACTGAAAAAGCGTGTGCGAGCAAGGACGCCTACAAAACTGACTCCGTTGCATCAGCTCTGTCAGGAGGAATTGACCAAAATTCCCCCAACTTATTGTGGGAAGCTTGTGGAAGGCTACTCGATGCATTTGACCCAAGTTAAGCAATTTAAAGGCAATGCTACCAAATACGAATTGAGTGAATGTAAACTTCTGGCCCACTGGGAATGTGATGAAATAAATAAATCATTCTCTCTACTAATATTCTGACATTTCACATTCTTAAAAAAAAGTGGTGATCCTAACTGACCTAAAACAGGGATTTTTTTACTAGGATTAAATGTCAGGAATAGTGAAAAACTGAGTTTAAATGTATTTGGCTAAGGTGTCTGTAAACTTCCGACTTCAACTGTAGGCAGTTGTACAACTGAATGCATTCATCTGAATTGTGTCTCCACATTTAACCCAACCCCTCTGAATCAGAGAGGTGCAAGGGGCTGCCTTAAATCGACATCCACGTCGTCGGTGCCTAGCTAGCTAACGTACATAAATTCAAAACCAACACCAACTTTGGACAAATTGTCATTACTGCTACCTTACAATGCATGCAATGGACTTTTTGTAACACGAGCTAACGATCTACTACATAGTCCAAGCTACGGTAAGAGCTAGCCATTTTTCACTGTCCCGACAGGACACAACTCAAACTGTAGCTGAGAAAACAAATGCACATGTAAACAGTGCGTTGTGCACTTCACTGGGCCAATCAGTGTATGATTGCTAGCGTCAGAAAAACAAACCAGTCTCGAACATCTAAAATAGATTCCAGTGCGCTCCTTCGCCTGTCTTCTTGACATTTTTATACAAATATTGTCTGATCAACAGTGCCATTTGACCGTCTTGATGGTATTTACAGCTCTGATCTGGATACTGGACAAGCCCATGCGTTAGATATTGGACAAATTCTGTCAACTCTGCAGTGCATGGCCATTCCAATGGCACAGGGTGAGGTGAAGGGAGGGGGCTAATGCACTCCCCCAACCCAGATTTTATATTTGTATAGGGTGTATAACTCTGCAATGCTTTTTAGGCCAGAAACAAGCTGTCAATGGCACAAGAAAGACGTGGCTCTTGTGTACAGGTTATATGTTCAAGTTTCTATGGCTGAGTTATACAACCTTCAAAAATCCTTGGCCTAAAAACGTTTTCCTTTACTTCCCTTTCAATCAGTATTGAGTCATATTTTACAATGTAAGACTGGCGCAATCAATTGAGATATTCATCTTCTGACAACTGTAAACAATTACTCTTGACTGTCCATGGTAAATTCTAAACAAACTTTAATAGTTAGTTCAAAACTGATTTGAGCTATTAGAGGGCAACAGCCAGCAGACCAGCGTTTAAACCAGCAACCCTTGCAGTTATGCAAGCACATTACATGTGCCATTAATGCCCAGACCTTTTGGCAGAGGCCAAATTAAAGGGTACAATAGCACTGCAAATGGCATCCTTGGTTGCCTTGCCACCGTGATATTTGGGCCTAAGGCCGAGATAATAAGAAGACACAGTGGCAGAATTTAGTCCAATCAAGTAATTGTGTGTCTAAATATGATGTGGCTGTCAATGGACTGACTTATGTGTGTGTGTGTGTCTTCCTAGGTTTTGGCCTTTCTAGCCAATGTGCTTCAACACCTGCATTGCTTGCTGTTTGGGGTTTCAGGCTGGGTTTCTGTACAGCACTTTGAGATATCAGCTGATGTACGAAGGGCTATATAAATACATTTGATTTGATTTGTTGTTATGTTGAGCACCTACTGATCAAAAAAATATATTTTCTAAATTAAATGTATTGCTACAAAACAAAGGTTTAAGAAAATAGCTTACTCAGTCAAGCATGGTGGTCTTAAAAGAAAAGCTTGCTTTCATATTATAAAAAAAAGATTGAAAAGGTATTGGATTGGGATTTGTGTGGTGTGTGAAGAATCCAATACTTTAACTTGTATGTGGTACATATCACATTATTGTGGTAGTAAAAAGCGGCAATATTACCCAGGGACAGTAGAGGGCGATGATCTGGTAATAGCCATCTACGGCCAAACAAGGAAGTGACGACACACCTAAACAAAGAACAGTGAATTGCCGTCCCTAGGAGGGGTGCGTCACTTGAGTGGGTTGAGTCACAGATGTGATCTTCCTGTCTGGGTTGGCGCTCCCCCTTGGGTTGTGCCATGGCGGAGATCTTTGTGGGCTATACTCGGCCTTGTCTCAGGATGGTAAGTTGGTGGTTGAAGATATCCCTCTAGTGGTGTGGGGGCTGTGCTTTGGCAAAGTGGGTGGGGTTATATCCTTCCTGTTTGGCCCTGTCCGGGGGTATCATCGGATGGGGCCACAGTGTCTCCTGACCCCTCCTGTCTCAGCCTCCAGTATTTATGCTGCAGTAGTTTATGTGTCGGGGGGCTAGGGTCAGTTTGCTATATCTGGAATACTTCTCCTGTCTTATCCGGTGTCCTGTGTGAATTTAAGTATGCTCTCTCTAATTCACTCTTTCTCAATCTTTCTCAATCTCGGAGGACCTGAGCCCTAGGACCATGCCTCAGGACTACCTGGCATGATGACTCCTTGCTGTCCGCAGTCCACCTGGCCGTGCTGCTGCTCCAGTTTCAACTGCTCTGCCTGCGGCTATGGAATCCTGACCTGTTCCCCCGGACGTGCTACCTGTCCCAGACCTATTATTTGACCATGCTGATCATTTATGAACATTTGAACATCTTGGCCATGTTCTGTTATAATCTCCACCCGGCACAGCCAGAAGAGGACTGGCCACCTCTCATAGCCTGGTTCCTCTTTAGGTTTCTTCCTAGGTTTTGGCCTTTCTAGCCAACGTGATTGAAAGGCCAACATGCTTCAACACCTGCATTGCTTGCTGTTTGGGGTTTTAGGCTGGGTCATAAAAATGCAAATTGTAAAACATTTAAAAAGTTATCCTTTTTAGATAAAACTATACTAAATATATTAATGTCACCGAATAATTTATTAAAACACACTGTTTTTCAATGAAGGTGTACAGTAGCCTCCACAACACTCTATAGAGTAGCACCATGGTGTAGCTGGAGGACAGCTAGCTTCCATCCTCCTCTGGGTACATTGACTTCAATACAAAACCTAGTAGGTTCGTGGTTCTCACCCCCTTCCATACTTGCAAAGTAATTATGAAAACTTCCGGAGGACGTCCAACCTATCAGAGCTCCTGCAGCATGAACTGACATGTCGTCCACCCAATCAAAGGATCAGATAATTAATCTAGTACTGAAAGCATAAGGTACAGCTGGCTTGCACTGCAGTGCATAAAATGTGATGAGTAGTTGACTTAGAGAGAGAAAGACAATAGTTTTGAACAAATTAACCTCGAAAATGCAGGTAGCTAGTTTAGCCTAGTCAAACAGAGGGATGCTATGTTAGCTAGCTGGCTATGACTCTCCAACACAACACTGGAACTCTTCCAACTCAAGGTAAGCTTTTGGTTTTCCCAATTCATTGCCCCCGGGGCCCGCCGGTGTAAGTGCTATACTGCTTACTGACTGCACACTAACATTACTGCATGATTGTAGCAGGTTTACTAACACTTTAGTTATATTAGCTATGTTGACTATGACATTACTTTAGCTAATATCGGGACAATGATGTAGGCTGTGTGTAGCAGTTATGATATGGTTTGGAAAGTTTTTTTTTCACCTGGTCACATACAGCTGATGTATTGTGCATTGAAGTCCACAAACGAAGGGAAAAAGGGAGAGGAGGTGAGCATTTAGACGCGAAAAGGAATACAACGTGGCTGTTGTATTATCTTGTATCAAATAAAATACAATTGTATTAGTCGCATGCGCCGAATACAACCTTACAGTGAAATGATTACTTACAAGCCCCTAATCAACAATGCAGATAAGAATAAGAGATAAAAGTAACAAGTAATTAAAGAGCAGCAGTAAAATAACAATAGCGATACTATGTACAGGGGGGTACCAACACAGAGTCAATGTGCGCGGGCCCTCGTTAGTTGAGGTAGTATGTACATATAGGTAAGAGTTATTAAAGTGACTATGCATAGATGACAACAGAGCGTAGCAGTGGCGTTTCCGTCATAAGGGGGGCCATGCAAATAGTCTGGGTAGCCATTTGACTAGACGTTCAGGAATCTTTTGGCTTTATATCAAGGCTTTTGGAATATGGTTACTGGTAAATGGTATGGTGTTTTTTGTTCCTGACCAAATCGGCTTCATTTTATATCCGACATGTATTCTTTTGTTACTTTTCATTCAGTTGTCCATATCAATTAACCTGGGCGTACCTAGAACTACTGCCACTCTCGTTGTCGGAGAGTCATAGAGAATGCATTCGGCATCATGGCTGCAAAGATTAGGATTCTTGGTTGTCCAATCGAGTGTACCCCTGAAAAGGCTAAGACCATTGTGAGGGCATGTGTGGCCTCCACAACTACCTGTCTTCCACAGATGAAGCTCATGAGCCAAACGCTAGATACGTCCCTCCCTTCTGGTAACTACCAACCTGGAGAGGGAGAGTGGAGGAGGGTTGTGGCAACAATCTCCAAGAGCAAGCGGGACTCGGCTTGCAAGTGAAACAAGAAACAAGCTCAGGGACTTCTTCCTCTTGACCCTGGACTTGTCATGGCAGGAAGACAAGGTTAGGAGAGTACAACTCAACCCAAGGCCAGCAAATACTGCAGAATAGGCCTGTGTTTGGATTGCAAACACACACACACCCCTCGATGGACGTACACAGTTATTTGTGTGCACTGTAAACCAAAGTACATTGTACTAAAATGTAGAGTTCTAATCTTGTTCGTAAATTGAAACCTGATTCTATGACATCTGTGCTCCCCAAGCTCTTGTTTAAGCCTGGGGTGGAATAAGTCATCACCTTTATCCCTCTACATCTACACATGTAACATCATATGATTTCCTTTTCATCAGCAAGTAATATTATACAGTATAGAGAGAAACCCCTGCACAGTATACCATTTACGAAGTGGGAACTGGCACCTAGACCAAAATGAAAGGAAGAACATGTATAAATCCATTTGTACCGCTTGCAACTGTCAACAGGAAGAAGTACCAAAAATGTAGCGTTTATGTAAATGATTTGTGAGATGTGCATAATGAAACCGCATGGGAACGTCTGGGATGTTGTTAGTAATGCATTCAGCTACAAGTGTTTGTGCCCGACAAGGATATAACCTATAAAATCATATCAGGAAAGAGTAACAAAATGTGTAGTCAACATGTAGTAATTATTAGTTTATGATAAATCAGTTGTAATCAAAACAATCATTTTATTCATCTTGTGAAGGACAGTGTTCTGGTTTTCCTGTCAAACAGACAGTCTGATGTAATTGTGTCATTTAACGTATTTGGGTCAGCCAGAATCCTTCACAGCAGTGCATTTATTTTCCTGTGTTGTGGACATTCAGTACTGAGAGAGACTTGGTCATTTCTTCAAACAATCCTCTTTATTTAATATCAATTCATTATTGCAAAAAAAATATATTTTACCAGCCCAGCCGATAATGATACCGTCAGCCCAACAGTCTAGACTGCTGGACTGAGAGTCTTCCCTTTACAGACAATGCACAGTTAATATAGCTAATACCCAGAATGCTTGGTTCCACCCGTCCCATAGGGGCGGCAGGTAGCCTAGTGGTTAGAGCGTTGAACTGAAAGGTTGCAAGATCAAATCCCCGAGCTGACAAAGTAAAAAATCTGTCGTTCTGCCCTTGAACAGGCAGTTAACCCACTGTTCCTAGGCCGTCATTGAAAATAAGAATTTGTTCTAAACTGACTTGCCTAGTGAAATAAAGGATTGGGGGTCACCATAAAGCCACGTTGGGCTCATCCTGTCTTTATCTGGACCTGGCATTATCTTAACCCCCGACCCCGGCCTAATTTCCCAGACACCAGGATGTCTAAGGACCATGCAGGCCTTTGTTCTATTCCAGCTAAACATACACCATAGCTTGTCTATGGAATGCAGGCTCAATCAGACCGGAGACATATGTCTCCCGTGCACCACTAATCATAGAATGGAATGTGGATGTTTGATTTTTTTATCACTGAGACATCAATCAATTGGCAGCTTCAAGCCATCTCTTGTAAAACCCATGTCCTCGACTAGCTGCAGGAAGCTAGAGTGGACACCATAAAACTCAGCATTAGCAGGGACAGATATATCTTACTGTTTGTTAAGTAAATAATTGTTAAATATCCACCAAATAAGGTGAATACATTTTTTTTTTTTTACCTCACACCGTTTATAAACACAACAATGACCATAGCCACAGCTTCCAGTTTTGCATTTGTTAGTAGTGTGGCATCCATCCAGGTCAACTATGCAAAGTTGTAAAAAAGCAGAACAAGTCAACACATGTAAGACCTTCAGTGATACTGAGAGAACCAACCTGTTTGTCCATATTGTGTTTTTGGTTCTCTCAGACTGGGCTTCGATGCCCCCTCCTTTATCCAGCAGGAACTCCACTTCAACATGATCCTCTGTAGCAGCCAGGATTAGAGGAGTGAAACCTGGGGACAGACGGTTTGATTACTCTCCAACAACAACATATACAGATACAGACTCCCCCACTTCTACACACGTATGATCAAGTTCCCTAAAAGATGGACAAATCAATATAGAAATATAGCTACTTGGCGTACAGTACCAGTCAAAAGTTTGAACCTACTCGTTCGAGGGTTTTGCTTTATTTTTACTTTTTTCTACATTGTAGAATAATAGTGAAGACATCAACACTAAGAAATAACACATATTGAATCATGTAGTAACCAAAAAAGTGTGAAACAAATCAAAATATATTTTATATTTGAGATTCTTAAAAGTAGCCACCCTTTGCCTTGATGACAACTTTGCACACTCTTGGCATTCTCTCAACCAGCTTCATGAGGTGTTCACCTGGAATGCATTTCAATTAACAGGTGTGCTTTGTTAAAAGTTAATTTGTGGAATTTATTTCCTTCTTAATGCATTTGAGCCAATCAGTTGTGTTGTGACAAGGTAGGGGTGGTATACAGAAGATAGCCATATTTGGCAAAAGACCAAGTCTATATGACAAGAACAGTTCAAATAAGCAAAGAGAAATGACAGTCCATCATTACTTTAAGACATGAAGGTCAGTCAATCTGGGTCATTTCAAGAACTTTTCAAGGTGCGTTGGGTCATTGTCAACAGGACAATGACCCAACCAAGGGCGCGCCAGGGATTTTGGGCCCCATGAAAAGATATCACATTGGGCCCCACCACCACAGGCCACACCAACCCTGCGCAATTGCTGTAACCACACACCTCCAGAACCCAATCGACCCATTCAAAGCTTTAAATAACTATACCTTTGCAGGCTTGCAACTCTCTTGTAGTCCAATATTTACTGCATGATATTTACTGACAGTGAGCAGTGAAATATATAACACTGTGCAGACATGCATGCAGCATTCTGCATACAGTGGAATTCACTATTGATGCAAGACTGATACCCTCTATAAGAAATGTGCTAAAGGCCATCTTTTACACTCAATGTAATTTTAATGGTACAATTCTTGAATGGAAAATTCTCTTAACATTAATGCATAACTTAAAATAAGTATAACTTAAATATACATTAACCTCACCAATTAAAATAAATGAACATTATTATCTATATAATGATCTAACAATCAAAATAATAAAATCAGCAGCAGATTTTTGAACTAGGTATGCATACCAACTAGAAAATAAGCAGCTGTAGAAGTGGAAATGGAAATGAAAAGGCCTGGTGGTGGCGCTAGACGAAAGGTCAAGAGGTCACCAAATCAATAGGTTTCTTCCACTAGGGGTCTTGATTAGGCACAAGAAAATGTATGGCAATCCAGCCATTACTTTGAGATATATCTTGTTCTCAGTCTGTTTTCAGCCTGTGGGCATCATGTGTGTAGTGATCCAATATCCATAGCCATGCCATTTAACAGTCAGTTATCACTGGCCCTTGCTCAGCCTTACTCACCAAGAGCCCAGCGCTGAGCCTTCTTGTTAGCAAAGTCACTGATCAGCTTGTTTTTCAATATCCTCACTTTGTCTGTCTCTTCCTGTGCACCTTCTCTCATTTGCTCCATCCACATAATCTGCATTGGTACTGTCTTTCACCTCTTCCACACTCCTCTCTGAAAAAACTGTATCACTTGAAGAGGGTCCTGGCTCTGTAGAGAGTAAATTATGCATATGATAATATATCCTATAATACCATTTGTAGTAACATCATAACCAAAGTTTCAGTTACTACCATTTTGTTGACTTAAATTAACTGCACGCACCACGGAAAAAATGTAACAGCACTGAATCCTGCAGAATGTTGACCCAAAGTACCTGCAGTTGCGTATCATCACCATTAGATATCAGTAAACTACCATATTTCAGTCTGCATCAAAGCCATGGAGACATACCGTGGCCATATTTTTTTTAATTTAACCTTTATTTAACTAGGCAAGTCAGCTAAGAACCAATTCTTATTTACAATGACGGCCTACCAAAAGGCAAGAAGTCTTCCTGCGGGGACAGGGGCTGGGATTAAAAATAAATTAATACAATATAAATATAGGACAAAACACACATCACAACAAGAGAGACAACACAACACTACATAAAGAGAGACCTAAGACAACAACATAGTAAGGCAGCAACACATGACAACACAGCATGGTAGCAACACAACATAACAACAACATGGTGGCAATACAACATGGTAGCAGCACAACACATGGTACAAACATTATTGGGAACTTACAACAGCACAAAGGGCAAGAAGGTAGAGACAACATTATATCACACAAAGCAGCCACAACTGTCAGTAGAGTGTCGATGATTGAGACTTTGAATGAAGAGAATGAGATAAAACTGTCCAGTTTGAGTGTTTGTTGCAGCTCGTTCCAGTCTCCAGCTGCAGCGAACTGAAAAGAGGAGCGACCCAGGGATGTGTGTGCTTTGGGGACATTCAACAAAATGTGACTGGCTGAACAGGTGTTGTATGTGGAGGATGAGGGCTGCAGTAGGTATCTCAGATAGGGGGGAGTGAGGCCTACGAGGGTTTTATAAATAAGCATCAACCAGTGGGTCTTGCGACGGGTATACAGAGATGACCAGTTTACAGAGGAGTATAGAGTGCAGTGATGTGTCCTATAAGGAGCATTGGTGGCAAATCTGATGGTCGAATGGTAAAGAACATCTAGTCCCTCCAGAGCACCCTTACCTGCCGATCTATAAATGATGTCTCCGTAATCTAACATGGGTAGGATGGTCATCTGAATCAGGGTTAGTTTGGCAGCTGGGGTGAAAGAGGAACGATTACGATAGAGGAAACCAAGTCTAGATTTAACTTTAGCCTGCAGCTTTGATATGTGCAGAGAGAAGGACAGTGTATCGTCTAGTCATACTCCCAAGTACTTGTATGAGATGACTACCTCAAGCTCTAAACCCTCAGAGGTAGTAATAACACCTGTGGGAGGAGGGGCATTCTTCTTACCAAACCACATGACCTTTGTTTTGGAGGTGTTCAGAACAAGGTTAAGGGTAGAGAAAGCTTGTTGGACACTAAGAAGGCTTTGTTATAGAGCATTTAACACAAAATCCGGGGAGGGGCCAGCTGAGTATAAGACTATCATCGGCATATCACTTGTTGAGAGAGCTTCCTACTGCCTGAGCTATGTTGTTGATGTAAATCGAGAAAAGCGTGGGGTCGGGATCGAGGCTTGGGGTTCTCCTTTGGTGACAGGCAGTGGAGGAGACAGCAGATTTTCTGACTATATATATATATATACACTGCACTCTTTGAGAGAGGTAGTTAGCAAACCAGCCCAAAGACCCCTCAGAGACACCAATACTCCTTAGCCGCAAGAATGGAATGGTCTACCGTATCAAAAGCTTTGGCCAAGTCAATAGAAATACCAGCACAATATTGCTTAGAATCAAGGGCAATGGTGACATCATTGAGGACCTTTAGGTTACAGTGACACATCCATAACCTGAGCGGAAACCAGATTGCATCCCCGAGAAAATCAAATCAAATTTTATTGGTCACATACACATTGTTAGCAGATGTTAATGCGAGTGTAGCGAAATGCTTGTGCTTCTCGTTCCGACAGTGCAGTAATATCTAACAAGTAATCTAACAATTTCACAACAACTACCGTATACACACAAGTGTAAAATAATGAATAAGAATATGTACATATAAATATATGGACGAGCGATGGCCGAACGGCATAGGCAAGATGCAGTAGATGGTATAGAGTACAGTATATACATATGAGATGAGTAATGTAGGGTATGTAAACATTATATAAAGTGGAATTGTTTAAAGTGACTAGTGATACATTTATTACATCCAATTTGTTCCATTATTAAAGTGGCTGGAGTTGAGTCAGTATGTTGGCAGCAGCCACTCAATGTTAGTGGTGGCTGTTTAACAGTCTGATGGCCTTGAGATAGAAGCTGTTTACCAGTCTCTCGGTCCCAGCTTTGATGCACCTGTACTGACCTCGCCTTCTGGATGATAGCGGGGTGAACAGGCAGTGGCTCGGGTGGTTGTTGTCCTTGATGATCTTTTTGGCCTTCCTGTGACATCTGGTGGTATAGGTGTCCTGGAGGGTAGATAGTTTGCCCCCGGTGATGCGTTGTGCAGACCTCACTACCCTCTGGAGAGCCTTACAGTTGTAGGCGGAGCAGTTGCCGTACCAGGCTGTGACAGGATGCTCTCGATTGTGCATCTGTAAAGTTTGTGAGTGTTTTTGGTGACAAGCCAAATTTCTTCAGCCTCCTGAGGTTGAAGAGGCGCTGTTGCACCTTCTTCACCACGCTGTCTGTGTGGGTGGACCAATTCAGTTTGTCCGTGATGTGTACGCCGAGGAACTTAAAAGTTTACACCTTCTCCACGATTCATTTCATCTCAATTCAGTTGACTAAGACATTTGATTTTGTAAAATCCAGTTATTTAGATTGCTTATGTTTATAAGAACTGAGTTCGGGGCGTTCGTATACTTTAGTTTAACTTTAATCAGAAGTAAATGGCGGTATTACATACTGTAGTTCACATGGCATATCCCTCCCGCCGTCTGGCTATTGTAAAACACGGAACTGGAATCCCACAGCACGAATACACGGACTGGAAATGGCATAATGTTCACTACATTCCAGATTTCTTCATAAGACTGCCCATCCATGGATATCACGAAATTGGGGAGAAAAAGGGTGTAAAAAAATATGAAACCAAAAATAAAATATAAAGATTGCCCATTCAGTTCCTGAACTAAGTGGAATTGTGAGTGTAGAGCTCCCTACGTGAGCCATCCTCACCTTTACTCCACGGGAACTCGGGCTTCGAGTTGCTGTCCATGTTCTCTTCATGGACCTCCTTTCTTGCCACAGTGTGATTAAAAAAAAAAAAAACATCTGCGACCCATCCTTTATTAGTGGACGACAGGTTGCGGTCACAGCAGTCATTTCGTTATTTAAAGGAGTTAATATACACCCAGTGTATAATGTTTGTGTGTGCCTATGTATACTATTTAGCTTATTATAGCACCTAAGCGTGCCTTTTTAGTGTATAAGCCTTTTATGACATGCACCAGTGCATGTTAGTCAGAATTATGCCCAACCCTTTTCCGATGTTTGCGATTCCACCGTTCAGTTATGAAGTTATGCCCTAGTCATTAATGTGTTACTACTGCCACCTAGTGGTACTTTAGAATAGGGCCTGTATATCTGTCGTAAACTGTGTTGTAAAGTGATGCCTTTGAACTGTGGTTTAAATTGTAAGTGGTGTCATGCAATGTCATTGTATAATTGCTGTATATTATTCCTGATATTAATGGCACTCTGCATTCTGCCTTCTCCTATAGGACAACCACACACAAGCACTATCACCTTTCCACGTCCACAGTTATGGATCAGTGGTACAAGCAGTAGCCTTCCTAGTGATCCATCTATAGCCCTGTACATATCATGCTGTTTATTTACGGTCTTCTGTTCCTTCAGGAAACTACAAGCCAACCGTTCACCGTGTCTTGCCCTCCTTGCGTTCTGACCGACGCCCAGAGGTGAACCCAAACCAAACCAAAGCAGAAACCTAAGAGTAAAACAGTCCTTTAGTTCTCCATTACACATACTATTTGTGAACTGATCAGAATTTCCATAGAACTACAGGCATGAAAATAAATAAGTACACCCCTTCCCCCTTTTTTTTTTTTTTTACATATTTGGACACATGGATATTTGAGCTAAATTCCAACCACATTAATTGATAACGGTAACCCAATTGAACAAATCACACACAAAAAAATGTACTTTGAAAATGTTAATGCAAATAAAATAAACAACAATGCAATTTTCTTATGAGGAAAAAGCTAGTACACCCCTACATTTACCATCACATAAAATGTCTCAACTTAGAATCAGGTGCACCAAAACAGGTGCAAATTATTAGACAGTCATTAGCGAGTAACTTGGGAGGGTCCAGCCTTCCATAAATATCATAAACGTGGTCTGGTTTAGTCTTGACCATATGGGTGTGTGGTAACACATCATGCCAAGATCAAAAGACCTACCCGAGGCCCCCAGGAGAAACAGTATTGATGTCCATGAATCTGCTACGGATTATCTACAAATGGAGAAAATTCCAGACCAATGGCAATCTTCCTAGGACAGGTTGTCCCGCCAAATTCAGTCCAAGACCTGACCGAAAGATGCTCATAGAAGTCTTTAAGAACCCTAGGGTAACATCCAGTGATCTACAGGTCTCTCTTGCCACAATCAATGTCGAAAGGAATGAGTCAACTGTCAGAAAGAGACTTGGCCTACATGGGAGGTCAAGAAGGTGGAGCTGTTTGGCCGCAATGCCAGACGCCATATTTGGCGAAAACAAAGCACTGTCTTTGAACAGAAGAACCTCATACCAACCGTAAAGCATAGAGCCGGTGGTATTATGGTTTATGGCTGCTTGCTACCTCAGGGCCATCTTGCCATCATTGAGTCAACCCTGAATTCAATATCGTACCAGAGAATTCTTGAGGAGAATGTGAGGCCATCTGTCAAGAAGATGAAGCTAAACCCGAACATGGATCTTGCAACAGGACAATGATCCAAAACACACACGCAAAGCTACAAGAGAAATCTCAAAAATATTAAATGGAGAGGGCCGTGCATGAAAGAAACCCTCGACCATGCCACAGTCGAAGCAGTACTGTGAAGAAGAGTGGGCAAAACTGTCAATAGTGTTGAAGTGAAGATTACATATCCATGTGTCCAAATATGTACAAAAAAAGACAACTTTCCAGGGGGTGTACTTACCTTTTTACATGACTGTATATGACACAAAAGATGAACAATGCTTACAATTTGGAGTCTGCAAATTACCTCCCTAAACATGGGTCCTTCTAAGACTGTCATGTCATCATTGCAGCTGGCGATATCAACCATAGAAAGAATAAAGAAAAGGAAAAGTTTGGAGCAATTACTAAGAAGAATCACTTAGGACCCAAGGCCAAGGAGGACAATGGTTGATTTACTTTCAGTTCTCAAAAGAGACAGACAGACGGACGGACGGACGGAGAGGGGCAGACAAAGAGAAACAGACACAAATAGAGCAAAGAGAGATGGAGAGACACAGACACAGCCAGAGAGACAGACATACAGAGAGACAGAGACAGCCAGACAGACAGACAGAGACAGTCAGAGAGACAGACACAGAGAGACAGACAGAGACAAACAGCCAGAGAGACAGACAGACAGACAGTGAGAGAGAGACAGGGATAGCCAGAGAGACAGCCAGAGACAGACAGAGACAGACAGACAGCCTGAGAGACAGACAAAGACAGATAGCCAGACAGTCAGAGAGACAGACAGACAGTGAGAGAGACAGACAGGGATAGCCATAGAGACAGACAGAGAGAGAGAGACAAACAGAGAAAGACAGCCAGCCAGAGAGACAGATCGAAACAGTCAGAAAGACAGCCAGAGACAGACAGAGAGACAGAGAGACAGAGAGAAACAGATATACACTACATGATAAAAAGTATGCGGACACAGAGACAGACAGACAGCAAGAGAGACAGACAGAGATAGCCAGAGAGATAGACAGAGACAGACAGACAGACAGAGAGACAGACAGACAGTCAGAGAGACAGACAGACAGAGAGACAGACAGACAACCAGAGAGACAGACAGCCAGACAAAGACAGCCAGACAGACAGACAGACAGAGAGACAGAGACAGCCAGAGAGACAGACAGAGAGACAGACATCAAGAGAGACTGCCAGAGACAGCCAGAGAGATATACAGCCAGAGAGGCAGACAAAGACAGACAAAGAGACAGAGAGAAACAGAGATACACTACATGATTAAAGGTATGTGGACACCTGCTTGTCGAACATCTCATTCCAAAATAATTGACATTAATATGGAGTTGGTTCCCCCTTTGCTGCTATAACAGCCTCCAATCTTCTGGGAAGGCTTTCCACTAGAAGTTGGAAAATTGCAGCAGGGATCTGCTTCTATTCAGCCAAAGGAGCAATTAGTGAGGTTGGGCACTGATGTTGGGCGATTAGGCCTGGCTCGCAGTCGGCATTCCAATTCATCCCAAAGGTGTTCGATGGGGATCATGATCCAAAACACACAAGCAAAGCTACAAGAGAAATCTCAAAAATATGAAATGGAGAGGGCCGTGCATGAAAGAAACCCTCGACCACAGGCAAAGCAGTACTGTAAAGAAGAGTGGGCAAAACTTCCTCCCAGCCGATCTAAGAGACTGATAGACAGTTATAAGAAATGGCTACATTAAGTTATTTCAGCCAAAGGGGGCAACACCAGCTATTGAAGCTAGCGATGTACTTATTTTTTCCACACTATGGAATTGCATTTCTGTTGATTTTTCAAATAATAAATGATTGCAAAGTAGTGTAATTTGTTGAATTAGGTTACCTTTATCTGTCAATTGATCATTGTCTAAGCCAAAACCATGGAAAAAGCCAAGACAACTTTTCCTCCTTCACCAAACTTTACAGTTGGCACTATGGATTGGGGCAGGTAGCGATCTCCTGGCATCTGCCAATCCTAGATACGTTCATCGGACTGCCAGATGGTGAAGTGTAATTCATCACTCTAGAGAACGTGTTTCCACTGCTCCAGAGTCCGATGGTGGGGAGCTTCACACCACTCGAGCCGACACTTGGCATTGCGCATGGTGATCTTAGGCTTGTGTGCGCTGCTCGGCCACGGAAACCCATTTCATGAAGCTCCCGGTAAACAGTTGTGAGGTGGAACATTATGTATTCACCTTATTTGTTGGATATGTAGCAATTACTTACTTAACCAACAGTCAGATATGTCTGTCCTGCTAATGCTGAGTTTTATGGTGTCCACTCTAGCACCCTGCAGCTAGTCTGGGCGTCGTGGACACATGGTTTTACTAGAGGTCACTTGAGATGGATATCTTAGTGATAAAAACCCAACAGCCACATTCCATTCTATGATTAGTGGTGCACGTGAGACGTATGTCTCAAGGTCTGATTGAGCCTGCATTCCATAGACGGGATAGAGACGGGATAGAGACGGTCTGGAGGAGCAGAACAAAGGCCTCGGTATTCCTAATTATCCTGGCATCTGGGAAACTATGACAATGGTGGGATTAATAATAACACTAGAGGCCCCCCCCCCACCCAATCTATATGGGAGGGGTGGAACCAAGCATTCTGGGTATTAGCTATATAAACTGTGCATTGTTTGTAAAGGGAAGACTCTCAGCCTAACAGTCAGTCAAGACTGTTGGGCTGACGGTTTCATTATTGCAATAATTAATTGATATTAAATAAAGATGATTGTTTGAAAAAATGACCAAGTCTCTCTCAGTACTGCATTTCCACGACACAGTTATTGTGCTGACGTTGCTTCCAGAGGCAGTTTGGAACTCGGTAGTGATTGTTGCAACCAAGGACTACACGCTACATGCTTCAGCACTCGGCAGTCCCGTTCTATGAGCTTATGTGGCGGAGCTGTTGTTGCTCCTAGACGTTTCCACTTCACAATAACAGCACTTACAGTTGACCGGGGCAGCTCTAGCAAGGCAGAAATTTGACGAACTGACTTGTTACGACATCCTACGACGGTGCCACGATGAAAGTCACTGAGCTTTTCAGTAAGGCCATTCTACAGCTAATGTTTGTGTATGGAGATTGCATGCCTGTGTGCTGGATTTTATACACAGGTCAGCAACGGGTGTGGCTGAAATAGCCGAATCCACTAATTTGAAGGGGTGTATTTATATCAAAAAATTGGGCACTATTCTAGAAAAGTCCTCAGCTCCTGGTGTTATTCTCCACAGTTCAGAGGTTTAATGCCTGCTCTTCACAGATGACCTGTACCTGCTGTCACCCACAGCACATGGCCTACAGCAGAGCCTGGACATGTTAGAGCAGTACTGCCAGACCTGGACCCTGGCAGTATACCCCAAAAATTTGAAAAATTAGGATTTTCTAGAGAAGATCTAGATCTCAGGGAGTTAAGCCAAAGTTCTCAGGTGGTACAAAATATATAGAGTAATATATAGAGTAAAGTATATAGAGTACACACACTACAATTACTTACGTTTAAAAACAAGCTCAACTGGACACCTACAGTATATGAGGAAGTGAAAGAACTGAGATAGAAAGCACGCAGGGCATTCTACGCCGTTAAAAAAAAGAATTCAAATTGACATGCCTATTAACATCTGGCTAAAACTAATTGAATGTGTCATTGAACCAATTGCATTTCCTGGCAATGAGGTATGGAGTCCACTTGCAAAACAAGATTTCACCCCATGGGACAAACACCCCATTGAAACCCAGCATGCAGAGTTCTGTAAGATTCTTATACATGTCCAGAGGAAAACTACAAACAATCCATGCTGGGCCGAATTAAGCCAATATCCACTAATAATAACAAAAAAAAAATAGCAATTCAGTTTTGGAAACATCTAAAATACAGTGAGCCCCTCTCAAATCATTACCAAGCCTTGCAATGCCAAGAGCTGAGCAAAGAAAAGAGTACCCTCATCCAGCTGGTCCTGGGGCTGAATTCACAAACCTGTTCTACTAACACACTGAAGCCTCAGGACCAGAACCTCCAATCAATCAGAATAAACCAAATTACAACACAGTCAAAACAAGACTACATTACCTATTGGGGAAAAAAGCACAAGCACAAAACAAAATGCAGTGCTATCTGGCCCTAAATCAACAGTACACCGTGGCTAACTATTTGACCATGGTTACTGATCAAAACCTTTAGAAAAATATTGACAAAGTACAGGCTTAGTGAGCACAGCCTTGTCATTGAGAAGGGTAGACACAGGAAAACCTGGCTTCCTGTAGAGGAAAGGCTGTGCAACCATTGCACAACAGTAGAATCTGAGACAGACCTGCATTTCCTGACAAAATGTAAAAAAATATATATAAAACAATTAGAGAGTACCATTTCCCCAAATTTGAAACAGTTATTCATGCCTTTCTAATGAGAATAGGCTACCCATCCTGTTGGGGGAGGACGCAGAGAGCTGTGGGTTGGCAGCGCACTACATTGCTGCCTGCCATAAAATGAGGGACAGTGTCTGACAGACCAACCAACCTGTGTCCTCTATGCCATTGTTATTGTCCATTGTATGGTTATTTTTACCATTGATTATTGTTGTTACTGATTGTCCCGTAGACAATCTTGATTGTTATTATTTTAATTATGTTCATATTGTAAATGTATCACTTAATCTCCAAAGTAAGCTCTGGCAATATGTACATTGTTACGTCATGCTAATAAAGACAATTTAATTGAATAGAGAGCCATAGAGAGAGACGGAGAGAGACAGAGTTCCGGAGAGAGAGTTCCAGGAAAAGACAGAGAGAGAGAGAGAGAGAGAGACAGGCATCCAGAGAGACAAACAGCCAGAGAGCGGGACAGAGAGAGAGAGAGAGAGAGAGAGATCTTCTGCACAGATTCTGTCAGACCTGGGCCCTGACAGTAAATCTCAGTAAGACAAAAATAATGGTGTTCCAAAAAAGGTCCAGTTGCCAGGACCACAAATACAAATTCCATCTAGACACCGTTGCCCTTGAGCACACAAAAAACGATACATACTTCGGCCTCAACATCAGCGCCACAGGTAACTTCCACAAAGCTGTGAATGAGCTGAGAGACAAGGCAAGAATTTTTATTTTATTTTTTATTTTATTTAACCTTTATTTGACTACACAAGTCAGTTAAGAACAAATTATTTACAATGACGGCCTAGGAACATTGGGTTAACGACAGACAAGGGGCAGAACGACAGACAAGAAGGACCTTCTATGCCATCAAAAGGAACATAAAATTCTACATACCAATTAGGATCCAGCTAAAAGTACTTGGATCAGTTATAGAACCCATTGGCTTTCATGGTTGTGAGATCTGGGGTCTGCTCACCAACCAAGAATTCACAAAATGGGACAAACACCAAATTGAGACACTACATGCAAAATTTAACAAAAATCTTCTCAGTGTACAACATAAAATACCAAATAATGCATGCGGAGCAGAATTAGGCCGATATCCGCTAATTATCAAAATCCAGAAAAGAGACGTAAAATTCTACAACTACTTAAAAGGAAGTGATTCCCAAACCTTCCATAACAAAGCCATCACCTGCAGAGAGATGAACCTAGAGAAGCCCCTAAGCAAGCTGGTCCTGGGACTCTATTCAAAAACACAAACAGACCCCACAGAGCCTCACTACAGCAACACAATTAGACCCAACCAATAGCCTTGCTATTGAGAAAGGCCGCAGTAGGCAGACCCATCTCTCAAGAGAAGACAGGCTATGTGCACACAGCCCACAAAATGAGGTGGAAACTGAGCTGCACTTCCTAACCTCCTGCCAATTGTATGACCTTATTATAGATACATACTTCCCTCAGATTACACAGGCCCACAAAGAATTCGAAAACAAATCCAATTTTGATAAACTCCCATATCTATTGGGTTAAATACCACAGTGTAAATATCACAGCAGCAAGACTTGTGACCTGTTGCCACAAGAAAAGGGCAACCAGTGAAGAACAAACACCATTGTAAATACAACCCATATTTTTGTTTGTTTATTTCCCTTTTGTACTATTTGCACATCGTTACAACACTGCATATATACATAATATGCCATTTGAAATATCTCTATTCCTTTGGAACTTTTGTGAGTGTAATATTTACTGTTCATTTGTATTGTTCATTTCACTTTTGTTTATTATCTATTTCACTTGCTTTGGCAATGTAAACATGTTTCCCATGCCAATCAAGTCCCTTAAATTGAAATTGAATTGAGAGAGAGAGAGAGAGAGAGAGAGAGAGAGAGAGAGAGAGAGAGAGAGAGAGAGAGAGAGAGAGAGAGAGAGAGAGAGAGAGAGTGTGCGTAACCGGTTATACTACAACTCCTAGACTGCATTGCAACTCCCAACATCCACAGGCTAACGATAGCAATTAGCAAGCCCAGCCGAAGTCTAAATGGACATGCCATTCCACATTTATTTTGGATTACAATCATGCTATAATGCTCATATAATGCTGAATATATGTTCATACAATTGTCCCCAATTAACTGAATTACACTCAAAATAGTTGGAATTCAGATGCTTATCTGGATGACGACACTAGCTAGCTAAGTTGGCTAGCTAAACAAACCCATTATGATGGTTAGCTGGCTCGACTGCTACATCAGAAATAATTGTTAACAACAATAACAGCTGAGTTTAATCATAGCGAATGTCTTAAACAACAGTCCAAAACAACATATAAGCCTGTCAGATAACAACAACAAAAAACTATTATTATGAAATGTACAGGCAAAATGCTAATTACTACGGAATCCGTCCAGCTGGTTATACTTCTGCTCCTTGTTCTCTCTATGTAGTGGCTTTCCCTGATTAGAGACTTCCTTGTGAATAGGTATGGATTTATAATCTGTGTGTGAATATGTATGGATATATAAGTGTGGTGTGAATAGGTATGGATATCTAATGGTGGTGTGTATAGGTATGGATATCTAATTTGTGTCTGAATAGGTATGAATATGTAATTTGTGGTGTGAATAGGTATGGATATCTAATGGTGGTGTGTATAGGTATGGATATGTAATTGTGGTGTGAATAGGTATGGATATCTAATTTGTATGTGAATAGGTATGGATATGTAATTGTGATGTGAATAGGTATGGATATCTAATTTGTGTGTGAATAGGTATGGATATATAGGTGTGGTATGTATAGGTATGTATATCTACTTAGTGTGTGAATAGGTATGGGTATATAATTGTGGTGTGAATAGGTATGGATATCTAATTGTGGTGTGTATAGGTATGGATATGTAATTGAGGTGTGAATAGGTATGGATATCTAATTTGTATGTGAATAGGTATGGATACGTAATTGAGGTGTGAATAGGTATGGATTTCTATGTTGTATGTGAATAGGTATGGCTATGTATTTTGTGGTGTGAATAGGTATGGATATATAGGTGTGGTATGTATAGGTATGTATATCTACTTAGTGTGTGGATAGGTATGGATATATAATTGTGGTGTGAATAGGTATGGATATCTAATTTTGGTGTGAATAGGTATGGATATCTAATTTGTATGTGAGTAGATATGGCTATATAATTTGTGGTGTGATTATGTATGGATTTCTAATTTGTGTTTGAATATGTATGGATATATAAGTGTGGTGTGAATAGGTATGGATATCTAATTTGTGCATGCATAGGTATGGATATTTAACTTGTGTGTGAATAGATATGGATATATACACTTATATATCCATATATTTTCACACACAAGTTAGATATCCATACCTATATCTAATTTGTGTGTGTATAGGTATGGATATCTAATTTGTGTGTGAATAGGTATGGATATCTAATTTGTGTGTGAATAGGTATGGATATCTAATTTGTGTGTGAATAGGTATGGATATCTAATTTGTGTGTGAATAGGTATGGATATGTAATTGTGATGTGAATAGGTATGGATATCTAATTTGTGTGTGAATAGGTATGGATATCAATTTGTGTGTGTATAGGTATGGATATCTAATTTGTGTGTGAATAGGTATGGATATCTAATTTGTGTGTGAATAGATATGCATATTTAATTTGGTGTGAATAGGTTTGGATATCTAATTTGTGTGTGTGTGTGTGTGTGTGTGTGTGTGTGTGTGTGTGTGTGTGTGTGTGTGTGTGTGTGTGTGTGTGTGTGTGTGTGTGTGTGTGTGTGTGTGTGTGTGTCTTTGTGTGAAGGGAAGTAGCTTCAAGTTTAACAAGTGGGAGTGGGAGAAAGAGAGAGTGAGAGGGGGAGAGCGATTGAGAGGGAGGGAAGAGGGAGGGAGAGCGAGAGGGGGAGAGGGAGAGAGAAGCATTGCCAGGCGTCTGTCCAGTACAGGAGGATCCTGGAAAACGAATCAAGTGATTCCCGAGGGGGAGGAGCAGTAGGCGTGGACGGTCTAAAGTTTACGGGAGGATAAGCACATTCTCAAGTAAAGTTTTTCATAAATACCAACTTTTGAATGAAAACTGGCGCACCCATGTTTTGGGGCATATTTTGTGCATGCGTGACATTTATAAATGTGACCCCTGGTGGTCCTAATTCGAAATTAGATCACAAAGTGATTATATTATATATTATATTAGTATATTTTGACGTTTATTAATCAAGTAAATTATTTACTGTATGTGGTTGCATAAATGAGGCTATATACTTCTCAGAGTAATATGCCTGCCCTGTATCAGAGCAGCGCGTGTTGATGAAAAATGTTATTGTTTAACATGACGTTTGATTATTTTAGAAAGAGTATATATCTCAAAAGCAGCATATAGTATTCAGTTGAAATTGGAAACGTACTTCCCTTTGTGAATGTGGCGATTGCGCACTGTGCACACTGGTGCGCTTTTTGGGGTTGGAAGACAGACAGGCAGCCAGAGAGACAGCGAGAGAGATAGAAAGAGAGAGGGGTTTCTCATACACAAACATTGCATTGCATTGATGTCTTGGATGTACTCTGATTGAGTAGCCTAGTTAAGCGTTTGGGGAAACTATGAGAAGGCAGAAGCCATGAAGAAACAACTCCACCAAATACCCTAAATACACCATCAAGGAATAATGTCGATGTATAACGGGACTGGAGAAACGGGCGGAAAGGACTACACCTATGTACGGGTTTGTGCGTCGACCATCGCCTTCATAACATTGGCATTCTTCAACATCGTCATTAACTGGACTATACTGCGCGAGGATCGACTTCGGGGCCATGCGCGCTTTGTGTTGGTTTTTCACCTGTTGGTGTCCGCTCTGGTGTACTTCGGAATGTGTTCTGTTTTCTACCTCCAGATCTACTTCGACGCCAAGCCGGTGGCATCCATATGTGTGGCCATGATAACCGTCCTAATCACCAGCGCGTCCAATATCCTTCTGACTCTCACTGCTATGTCGCTGGACCGTTATTTTGCTGTCTGTCATCCTCTGTGGTACAGTTCTGTCTGGCAATGGCCTTGGCTAGTTGGGCTACTGACATGGGGACTCGCACTGGTTATCCCCCTCACTCTGCTCTCCAAGACAGAGATGCTCGGCAGTGATACAAATGTGGAATGTGGAAGGGAACAGCTGAAGAAAGGTGGCCTGGAAAAAATAGTGTTGATATCTGTGTGCACGGCGCTCATTCTGTACAGTTATGTAAGGATACTGTTTGAGGGGCGACGGTTGGGAGTGATGAATCGACGCAACATGGTCGGATGCAAGACCCTCGCCCTGCACGGTACTCAACTCGCCGTATACATCCTCCCCAACTTCATGAACTTTGTGCTAACAGTTCTCCAGAAACAAGGACACATTCAGCCGGGGACCAAAGAACTGTCTGCGGTGGTTAGTTTCGCCTTCTTCAGCTTGGCGCAGTGCGTCGCACCAATCGTCTACGGGTTGCGTAAAGAGGAACTCTTGGAGCAGGTGCATCGCCGATTCCCTTGTTGTTCCCGCCACCTGAAAACCGTCCTGGGCCCGGTTTCCCAAAATCATCTTAAGGCTAATTTCATATTAGAGCCCAAAAGCCGAGGTTCTAACGATGAATTTAGCCTTAAGATGCTTTTGAGAAACCGGGCCCTGGAGTGGACCTGGCGTGCCATAACGCCTTGTCTGCATTCCCAGCCAAGGTATGTGATCAACTATTTGTGGCTAAGATACTGACATGCCATCAAGTGTTACACGTTATGCACACGTTATGCACACTCATTAGGTGAGCCCAGTGGCATGGAGAATGATGAATGGATACATGCTGAAAGACAATAGGTGATGACTAAATTCTCAAGGATGTAGACCAGATAGAAATAGCAGGGAATATTACCAAAACCATATATATTATTATATACTGTATATTCTCTGACAAAGTTAAGTTGATAGTTGTCATTCGCTGTTTTGCCTTCTTCCTTTTCCAGACATCAGTTTTAGATCATGTGGGTTGTGAGACTACAGACAAACATCGCATGGCTTCGGGACCTTTTATCTACTCCTACTTTTAATATGTTTCTTATTTCCCCAGTGAAAGAAGACTGACGTTCCAGACACTCATCTCACTGGAGCCCCCACAGACCCCAGTTTGAGGGGACGCTGGGAGCTAAGAAGCCACCGTTCCAGACACTCATCTCACTGGAGCCCCCACAGACCCCAGTTTGAGGGGACGCCGGGAGCTAAGAAGCCACCGTTCCAGACACTCATCTCACTGGAGCCCCCACAGACCCCAGTTTGAGGGGACGCCGGGAGCTAAGAAGCCATCGTTCCAGACACTCATCTCACTGGAGCCCCCACAGACCCCAGTTTGAGGGGACGCCGGGAGCTAAGAAGCCACCGTTCCAGTAACTTCACTACCCACGAGTACTTCTCCTGTGCTCCATAGACTGGGCTGAAGACGTTTTGTACCAGACTGATACTGCCTTTCAGATGTCATTGAGACAACGGTGGATGGGGGGACATAGCAACCAGACGAAAGGTGTCGCTCTCACTATAAACATTTGAGACGAGTCTCCATTTTTTTTTGCCGATGAACATTCATACAGTACTTGGTTATCCAGCATCTGTACAAAGCTGTGAAAGTGCTTCTGTTCTACCCAGGATGTCGTGACTTTATAGGTTTGGGGCATCACTATGGACAGACCAGCCTCAGACGACCTGTAATGCATTAACTGTACTGTGTCAGAGAGGAGTCAAGCAGGAATTTGACTTGTATTACAGTACAAGACCACCTGACCATCAGAATTGCCTGGATGTGCATTGTGCAATATAGCCTACTTTGAAAGAGTTGATTCATTAATGATAATTGAAGCAGCAATGTCAGTTTTTTTTGTGTGAGTTAAAGTCAAGACATCTTTTATTTGAGATGAAAAGATCCAGATTCATTCAAACAAGAGCCAAATTGAACATTATTTCTCATCTTCATCGCCATGTGAACCTCAGTGGCAGATTCTCTGTAATAAAAGAGCTGAAACTGTGAACAGCACGTGATCTGGAGCAGTATTTGTATTTATTGTGGATCCCCATTAGCTGCTGCCAGAGCAGCAGCAGCTACTCTTCCCGGGGTCTAAAAAAGGCTGTTTATACCATTTTTAAAACATTACAATACATTCACAGATTTCACAACACACTGCGTGCCCTCAGGCCCCTATTCCACCACTAGCACATATCTACAGTACTAAATCCATGTGCATGTATAGTGCGTATGTTATCGTGTGTGTGTACAGTATGCATGTGTCTGTGCCAATGTTTGTGTTGCTTCACAATCCCCTCTGTTCCATAAGGTGTTTTTTTTATCTGTTTTTTTAAATCATATTTTACTGCTTGAGTCAGTTACTAGATGCGGAATAGAGTTCCATGTAGTCATGGCTCTATGTAGTACTGTGTGCCTCCCATAGTCTGTTCTGGACTTGGGGACTGTGAAGAGACCTTTTGTGGCATGTCTTGTGTGGTATGCATGGGTGTCTGAGCTGTGTGCCAGTAGTTTAGACAGACAGCTCGGTGTATTCAACATGTCAATACCTCTCATAAATAAAAGTAGTGATGAAGTCAATGTCTCCTACACTTTCAGACAGGAGAGCTTGACATGCATACTATTAATATTAGCTCTCTGTATACATCCAAGGGCCAGCCGTGCTGCCCTGTTCTGGGCCAATTGCAATTTTCCTAAGTCCTTTTTTTGTGGCACCTGACCACACGACTGAACAGTAGTCAAGGTGCGACAAAACTAGGGCCTGTAGGACCTGCCTTGTTTATAATGTTGTTAAGAAGGTAGAGCATCGCTTTATTATAGACAGAATTCTCCCTGTCTTAGCTACTACTGCATCAATATGTTTTGACCATGACAATTTACAATCTAGGGTTACTGCAAGCAGTTTAGTCATCTCAACTTGCTCAATTTCCACATTATTTATTACAAGACTAGCAGCTCTGTGGTCGAACTCGCTTCACTTAAATTTGTGTCATACAATCCATTCTGGTTTGCAGTGCACATCCACTAATAAGGAAGGGGTTCATGTTTGTTATCTACACACAATCAGTGTTCACACATCGCTTCAACTCATTCCTGTAAATGCCTGGTTAGGTTCAGTAAAGGAGGATGTTGAAGTAAAGCAAAAATTAATGTTGAGTTTAGTAGACTAGAGGGGTTGCATTTCACAAACCCAGATTACGCCATTTTAAAACACTGAAGTATCAAAAAAATCTATACATCATTTTCTGATAAAAAAATATTTTTGGCCTTACCGCTATTAGCCCATGTTAACACATTCAAAAACAGATTCACAACATAGAACAACAGATTTATTTTTGGGACTAAAGGAAGTTTGTTCTTGAAGTGTCTCTCCTAAATCTGAGAGAATATTTTTTTTTAAAGTATTTAAAACCCCTTATGTTTTCCACTCAACAGTCTCCATATACTTCTGAAATGTTTTTCAACGTACCGGGGGACTTTCACACAAGTCTTTGGGTATCCTAGAGCAAAACAACCATGTACGTGTTAGTGAGAGTCTCACCTTTACACACTCATAATAGTGTCTAGCCCAAACTGTTACAGAAAGAAGTTGTCAGATCAGCCGATTTTCAGATGTCTCATGGTCTGACAAACACAGCTCTAGCTCTGTCACCTTCCACCACAGAAACGGAAGTGTTACATAGGTGGATGTGGTGGATTGAGACGCATCCAATGCAAAAAAAAAACAACATAATCTCCCCATCTTTGATTATGGGGATTTTTTATTATGGTAATTCGATTTATGCTGGGGTGTGGACATCGACCTTAATAAGGTGAGTTCAAGTGACAGAATGGATGTTTTTCAGTTGGACATTTTATTTATTTCCTCAACACATCACACTATTCTCCCCTAAACCCTATGGTGCAGTGCACTGGCCAAGCTTCGAGACAATAAGCCAGCGGGATAATGTCTGCAACATGCTGGTGTAGACAGACAGATAAGACATTTCCTTCAAAAGTTCTTCAACATTAGAGTCATCTGCAGTCCTGTGAGAACAGGCACTGGCCAGATATGTGCATGTGTATGTACTGTATGAATTAATATGGACTGAAACTAAGCAGGACTAACCAATCATACAAAAATATGATGAAGGTGCAGGCATAGTTCCATCAGAAAGTATTCACATTCCTTGACTTTTCCACATTTTGTTGTTTTACAGCCTGAATTTAAAATGGATTCAATTGAGATTTTGTGTCACTGGCCTACACACAATACCCCATAATGTCAGAGTGGAATTATGTTCAGACATTTTTACCAATTATAATTCAAAATGAAAAACTGAAATGGCTCGAGTCGACAAGTATTCAACCACTGTTATGGCAAGGCTAAACAAGTTCAGGAGTAAAAATGTACTTAGTAAGTCAGATACTAGGTGGCATGGACTCGCTCTGTGTGCAATAATGGTGTTTAACATGATTTGTTAATGACTACCTCATCTCTGTACCCCACACGTACAGATAATTGTAAGGTCCCTCAGTCGAGCAGTGAATTTCAAACACAGATTCAACCTCAAATACCATGGAGGTTTCCAATGCCTCGCAAAGTAGGGCACCTATTGGTAGGTGGGTAAAAAAAAAAAAAAAAAAGCAGACATTAAAATATCCCTTTGAGCATGGTGAAGTTATTAATTACTCTTTGGATGGTGTATCAATATAGCCAGTCACTACAAAGATACAGGTGTCCTTCCTAACTTAGTTGCCGGAGAGGAAGGAAACCACTTAGGGATTTCACCAGGAGGCCAGTGGTGACTTTAAAACAGTTACACATTTTAATGGCTGTGATGGTAGAAAACTGAGAATGGATCAACAACATTGTAGTTACTCCATAATACTAACCTAAATGACAGAGTGAGAAGAAGGAAGCCTGTAAAAAAAATATATATATTCCAGGACATGTTTACAATAAGACACTAAAGTAAAACTGCAAGAAATGTGGCAAAGAAATTAACTTTATGTCCTGAATACAAAATGTAATGTTTGGGGCAAATCCAACATCACTGAACACCACTCTTCATACTTTCAAGCATGGTGGTGGCTGCATCATGTTATGGGTCATCTGCAAGGACTAGGGAGTTTTTAGAATGGAAAAAAAAAACTGAATAGAGCTAAGCATAGACAAAATCCTGGGGGAAAACCTAATTCAGTCTGCTTTCCAACAGACACTGGGAGACAAATTTACCTTTCAGCAGGACAATGACCTAAAACCCAAGACCAAATATACACTGGAGTTTCTTACCAAGACGGCATTGAATGTTCCTGAGTGGCCTATTTACAGCTTGACTTAAATCATCTTGAAATGGCTGTCTAGCAATGATCAACAACCAACTTGACAGAGCTTGAAGAATTTTAATAATGTGCAAGTATTGTACAATCCAGGTGTGCAAAGCTTTTAGAGACTTACCCAGAGACTCACAGCTGTAATCTCTGCCAAAGATTACTTTAACATGTATTGTCTCAGGGGTGTGAATACTTATGTAAATTCAATCTTTTTGTATTTCATTTTCAATAAATACAAATCTTAAACCATGTTTTCACTTTGTCATTATGGCGTATTGTGTGTAGATGGGTGAGGGAAAAGACATCTACTTTCTTAAGGCACTCTAGAAGCCCAGCAATGCATTAATATATCTAAACAAAATCTACAATATCCACAGATTGACATGGAATGGCATGAATACTTGAAGGGTTAGGAAAAGGGGGATACCTAGTCGGTTGTACATCTGAATGCATTCAACTGAAATGTGTCTTCCGCATTTAGCCCAACCCCTCTGAATCAGAGAGGTGCGGGGGGCTGCCATAATCGACATCCACGTCTTCGGCGCCCGGGGAACAGTGGGTTAACTGCCTTGTCAGCTCAGACTTCCTAGTGAGTTAAAGTCTCTCATTCAGCTTACTGAATGCAAAATGTTATCAACATTGCATTCATGGTACAAATCAAATTAAAAAGAGGAGAACTGATCATACTAGCTTGCAGTATTATACTAGGTTGAACATTCAGATATACTATAGAACAATCATGACGACATTACATAAAGTGCCTTCAGAAAGAATTAAGACCCCTTGACTTTTTCTACATTTTTTTTAGGTTACAGCCCTATTCTAAAAATATCTATTTTTAAATTAAAAAAAAAAACAGTTCTTGATTTATTTTTGCTAATAATAAAAAAGGAAATATTACATTGACATAAGTATTCAGACCCTTTACTCAGTACTTTGTTGAAGCACCTTTGGCAGCGATTACAGCGTTGAGCTTTCTTGGGTATGACGCTACAAGCTTGGCACACCTGTATTTGGGGAGTTTCTCCCATTCTTCTCTGCAGATCCTCTCAAGCTCTGTCAGGTTGAATGGGGAGTGTCACTGCACAGCTATTTTCAGGTCTCTCCCAGAGATGTTCAATCGGGCCTCTGGCTGGGCCACTCAAAGACTTTTCCCAAAGCCACTCCTGAGTTGTCTTGGCTGTGTGCATTCTCCTGTTGGAAGGTGAACCTTTGCCCCAGTCTGAAGTCCTGAGGGCTCTGGAGCAGGTTTTCATCAAGGATCTCTCTGTACTTTGCTCCGTTCATATTTGCCTCAATCCTCACTAGTCTCCCAGCCCCTGACACTGAAAAATATCCCCACAGCATGATGCTGCCACTACCATGCTTCACCGTAGAGGTTGTGCTAGGTTTTCTCCGGACGTGACGCTTGGCATTCAGGCCAAAGCGTTCCATCTTGGTTTTATCAGACCAGAGAATCTTGTACCTCATGGTCTGAGAGTTATTAGATTTCTTTTGGCAAACTCCAAGAGGGCTGTCATGTGTATTTTACTGAGGAGTGGCTTCCGTCTGGTCACTCTACCATAAAAGCCTGATTGGTGGAGTGCTGCAGATATGGTTGTCCTTCTGGAAGGTTCTCCCATCTCCACAGAGGAACTCTGGAGCTCTGTCAGAGTGACCATCAGATTCAATGTTCACCTCTCTGACCAAGACCCTTCTCCCCCAATTGCTCAGTTTGGCCGGGCGGCCAGCTCTAGGAAGAGTCTTGGTGGTTCCAAACTTCTTCCATTTAAGAATGATGGAGGCCACTGTGTTCTTGGGGACCTTCAATGCTGCATACATTTTTTTGGTACGCTTCCCCAGATCTGTGCCTCAACACAATCCTGTCTCGTTGCTCTACGGACAATTCCTTTGACCGTGTGGCTTGGCTTTTGCTCTGACAAATGTTTTATTCAATCCATTTTAAAATAAGGCTGTAACGTAACAAAATGTGGAAAAAGTCAAGGGGTCTGAATACTTTCAGAAGCCGCTGTACATAAGCGCTTTAACATTCATAGTGCATTTGAGAACTCCAACCTCAATCCCATACCATTCAGTGCGGTCAAGTTCCAACATTGGATTTCCGATTCGAGACACACATTCAGTACCGTCTTTGCATTGACCAGTTAATAATAGATATATACATTTTTCAGGATGGAGTCAGGTGTTACGTTCAGGAGTTGGCGCTAATATAACTGACTAAAAAGACAAAGAGCAGGGGTGGGAGAGATGGAGGGGTGGGTCAGAGAGGTAGAGTTTCGGAATGGTAGGGAAAGGGAAAGAGGGGAAGCGGGGGACAGTTGAAGAGAGGGAGGAGGAGAGAGTGGGTAATAAAGAGGAAAGAAGGAGAAAAATAGAAGGAGAAGAGAGAAATAAATGAAGAGGGAGGGAGGAGAAAGGGCATTTAGAAGCCCATTGAGCCGGAGGGGAGACCACCCCGCCGTTCTCCACCACAGCTGTAGAGATGGCCCTCGGGTTCTTGAAGGTCTGCTGGGGAGCAGACACTAGCATGATCCTCTCCTCGGCCTGACACACAAATCATTAAAACCCGGACAGAAAATATTTACACAAGAAGAAGTCTAATATCACACAGTCAAACTCTCAGTCATATAGTAAGTTCACCATTCTGCGATTCTCACTGTTAATAAACATCGCACGGCGTTTCAACACAACGGAGAGGAGGAGAGAAACAGGGAAGGAGAAGAGACGGGGGAGAAAATGTTAAATCAGTATGATGGGGGAGAAAGGCAGTAGGAATACTTGTCTTTGTCTATAATCAGACATAACCTTGCACCTGCACATCTCCATTACACCAGGTCTCACACTTCTTACGCTGGGCCGAGAGATGACCCTGACTCAGGGAACGGGATGCCCTGGGAACCAAACACACACAGTGTGAAGATGAATGTGTCTGTGTGAGTGTGTAGGTGAGTGAGAGAGAGAGAGAGAGAGAGAGAGAGAGAGAGAGAGAGAGAGAGAGAGAGAGAGAGAGAGAGAGAGAGAGAGAGAGAGAGAGAGAGAGAGAGAGAGAGAGTTTATCAGTGTACTACTTTATACCTAGACAGGAAGACCACCATGGCGCACAGGTCAATGGTCCAGTCAACGACTCTCTTCCGCACAAACTGCTCATCTGTAACAACGATAAACTTACAGGCATACAATCAAACATCTTTTGAATTGATACAATCACACAACTACCATATTCACCACCATTCGCCCACCTAGAGTAGGATGCTCTTCCTGTGTTTGAGGAGCAGCTCTTCATCAAGGGCTCCAAACTGCTCAATGGATGGAAATGTCTACAGAATACAGACTGAGAGAAACCATAAAGAGGCAGAATGAGCAAGATATATAACAGATTTAAAAGACCAACCAAGTATACAGGTATATAAACAAACATCCATTACATTCATACTGACAGACAGATCAGTTTGTCTCTCCATTACATTCACCAGTTCTCCACTGGTGGCCAGTTCTGGGTGAACAGTTCCATGTAGTGTCAGTCATGTGTCCAAACCGGCCTTCCTACACACAGAGAGAGAGGAGAGATGTGTTCATAAAGTGTGTGTGTGTGTGTGTGTGTGTGTGTGTGTGTGTGTGTGTACTGTGTATTTTGAAGGTGTGTGTATGCGCCACCAAACTCTTGGTGAGTTCTCCAGCCAGCACCCGAGTGTTGCCCAGTGGTTTCTTCAGAGCCATCTATTGGCTCCTCAGCTGGTTAACAGCATTCTGTACACACACACTTTGTCATTTTGTATAGCTAGATGCACATCTTGATGCTATAGTGGTGTAATGCTATAATGGTGGAGTAATGCTATAATTGTTAATGCAGCCAATACAGTCCATACATTAAGTTATTGTACTTAATACAGTCCATACAGGAAGTGCTATTACATAGCACAGGAAATGCTAATACAACAGTGCACTCACTATCAAACAGAAAACACGTCCTGTTCACAACAGTACAGTTAGTGACTTTACATTCTGATAAAGACTGCTGAGTAATCATCAGCATTTACACATAATTATTATTAGTAACAGAGAATTGTAGCCTCGTATGTCTTATCAAATCTTTGCTTCCCAGTATTCTGCATATTAACCATTGAACCTTTGTTACCTGGAAACCGTTCAGTGCCACGAATAGCCAGATTATGACATTGGTCCCTTCGAAGATCCGGAAGATTCTTAGACGTTAGAACTCGCTCGACTCTGGAATCCTGTATCCAAGCAAACACACACACACAAACATAACATGTCAAAATGTCAAGTTAAGGAGGTTGTCTCTGAAAATGTAGCTAAGACTGTCTACTAATACTCTTCATGCGTGAAGCTCAATTGAACAATTTAGACATTTCACTTTCTAAACTATCCCTTGAACAGTGAACCATTTGGCCAGTTGGATGCTGAACCATCAGTATGATGCAACAGAGCCTCAGCTTGCATTGAGGAGGTTATCTGTGACAGTATCGCTCTGAGAAGACAGTGTGCACAGTGGAAGAACTATGATCTCTGTTCTGAAAATAGACTGGGTTATACATACGGTAAAGCGGTGGTTCTCAACTGGTTTCAATCATGACCCAAATTAAAGCAGGTTGTCTTAGTGGCAAACCACTGTTGACATCGCAAAAAAAAAAATCACGAAACAGCGAGCTGGAAAACTATTTCTACTACTATATTTTGTAATACTTGTTGCAATTATGAAAAGGTAATAATTCAATTTTGCCCATATTCTTGATGATGAATGTTAATAAGATCACTGGTTTGAGAACACAAAATCAACCAAATTGGCTAAATAGCACTGCTAATAGCTCTATATTGAAAATACTGCGATTGAAAAAAATAGTTCAGAGGGTAAGTTACTTAATCACATTCTACCCTCTTTTTTTGTTTTTTTTACTCAGACACCGGCAACCCATTCAAAACTTCCCGCGACCACCCACCAGTTGAGAATAGCTACTGTAGAGTCCACCGCCATCACATACACGTAGGCCAGATGTAAGTTAAAGTGGCTATGGCGTTGTAGCGACATCTTCCAGTAATACTGAGCTGCTGTATTCAATAGACTAGTGGTCACAGTACAACCCAACAAGTAATAAATGACGAATTGCAGCAGTTGTCAGTTGCGGTGGTACAGGGGAACTACATGGTGTGCAGGTTTTTGCTCCATCACAGCACTAACACACGTGATAGATTAGGCCTAGTCGAATCGTGTGAATTAGTGCTGGGCTGGAACAAAAGTCAGCCCACCCTGGGGCTCTCCTGGACCAGGGTTAGTGTTATGTCTTGTGCATAGATTTTATTGGCTATTCCAACCTGCACACTGAATATGCTCCAAATGACCACCTTTATTGACCATTTTAAGATCCACAAACATCTTAGTCAGGACCTTTACAAACAGACACATTGTGTCTGGTGTATTTATAGCACAGCGAGACGTCTTGTTTCTACCCTAACCTCACCTCATCTTCAGCCATCTTTTCCTCAACACCCCTACAATGTTTCCACCACCGCCCTTACAACAGCCTGCTGTTTCAACACGAATGAGGTTTCTGAGCTGTGTGGTGTTGTTGTGCGTGTGTGTCTACGTGAGTCAAAGGCTGCTTTCACAGAGGCAGCCGAATTCGGATATTTTTCCCCCACTAATTGGCCAAGCACATCCAATCTTTTCACATCTGATCTTTATTTTTAGAGCCAATCTGATTGGTAAAAAGACCAATTAGTGAACAAAAATATCAGAATTGGGCTACTTGTCTAAACGCAGCCTAAGGGGCCTGGTGGTTGTTCTGTAACATGGCATGCAGCGCTCAACCACACCAAGAACCTATGAGTGTTCTCAGAACTGAAGAACAAAATGCATTCGGAGACATCTCACCTTCATGAAGCCCATGCCTCCCATGATCTGAACCCACTCGTAAGTTACTGTCCACGCTGCTTCCTGTCAATAGAGACAGTGTAAACACGCATACCCACACACCGCATTCATTTCTCAAGCAGGTTCCCCCCTACATTTCAAAAAGCACAACTCTGACACAGCCTTTCCACTTCCCTTGATTACGATCATGTCCCGACAGCTAGGCTTGAACAGAATAAGGAAGACCACAAATAAACATGGGTGGGTGTGAATACCTACAGAGAGAACCCAGCTAGCACATACTGTTCGGAGAACCATAGTTTCTTAGAGCTTGGTGAGAGCGTGGTTCTCCTATGGTTATTTTGCATACAACCTTCCCACAACTTTCTGGGAATGGTGCAGGATGGTTGCTTGGCTTTGGAACATTCTCAGCACATTTAAGAAACTTGACAAAAAAATGTTATTTTCTTGATATTTCATTACTTTAACAGAACGTTTCTAAAAAGTTCAAACATGGTTACATTTCATTTAAATGTTGGTGATGTTATAGGAATGTTCCCTAACAGGTTGGACATTGGGAATATCTCAAATAGTTCAGAGAACGTTAAGAAACAAAGTTATTCTGTGGGAATTTCAGGACTTGAGCTTATAGGTTTCCTGATGGTTCAGACATGTTCTCAAATTGTTTCCAAATACTTTCCATAAAAAACACAAGAAAACTTTAGTAACGTTCAGAAAACATATTCCCTATTTGATTTCTAGACAAACCCTACATTTTCTGAGCTTCCCTGTTAATGTTTTGCTCCACTTTTTGATTTGCTTCCTGTCTTTACGTTTGGGTGTGGGTTTTAATTAAGTTTGCCTGTTCTTGGGCAAATGTAGTTGGCGCTCATGGCAGGTGTCTTTTAGGTCCCAGTTGTTGTTGCTAAATTGTTGTTGCTAGTCAACTTTCAGTGGACACCCACATGAGTGTCTTTCAGAACCCCTCCTAAAACCACAACTGTTTAGTTTTGGTTGTGGTTAGTTCCTCCTTCTGTTTGACATTTATTTAATTTTCTTGCTGGAGAACAAAAGACTAAAATGAACAGCTTTGTATGATTTTAAAAAACATGGCATGCTAGCTCCATCCTGGTGGTGCAGTGGACTAATGCCGGAGAACAGAAGATCATAGGTTCAAATCTTACTGACGCCGTGCCACAATAATGTTTGCACACTTAATGCCTAAGCAAATTAATTTCCAAGTGTCTTCTGTGCTTGGTGTTCAACACAGTTAGCCCAAACTAAGCTGGCAGTGTTATTGAAACATGTTCTCAGAACGTTATTTAATTACCTTCAAATAACCTAGAATTTCTGTTTTCAGAACATTAATCAAAACTTTCAGGGAACCACAGTAAAACGTTCTCAGAATCTCCCTGCAACCTAAAAATGTACGTCCTGATAACAGGCAAAATTTCCACTTCCATTCTCAGAACATTAAAAAAAACATTGTTTCATCGGTCAGGAAACTTTGTTTCACAGAACCATTGTGAAACCAAAAATTTACATTCCCACAACTTCCAAGGAACCAACTGCCCATGTTCCCACAGATCGTGTAGGCCATGGACTGTAGAAAGAGACCTACAAAATTAAAGGAAGCCCAATGTGTGTCTGTGTGGTTCCTCCGATGACCACCTTCTCTTGGACGGTTCCGTAGTTGTGGATTTAGTTGCCAAACTGGTTCCTGTTGGCTGTGTGGTCCACCTGAGGGAGACATACAGGTCCATATGAGCAGAGGGATCTGGATTTTAAAACCTCAATAAATACTCAAAGTATAATCATGTAAAGTATAATAACCTCAACGTACAGTAAATTAGTAGTTTTTCCTTGTCATCATTCTTCTCAGACTTACATGTTTTGGTGCCCATAAAGAAATGCTAATGTAAAAAAAGAATTTGAGTGAAGGAACAAATAGTTAGTTGTCATGAATGGAGGAAGCTCATACTCAGTCTAGCTTTGTCAGAGAGAGAGAGGAATATAAACAATAAGAAACATCACATCTTGAGACACCAGCTTCAAATTACCTCAATACTGGGAGTTGTTCACATGTTTTCGGGGCAGGGCATTTAGCAATGGAGGAAGCAAAAGGCAGATGCGAGGCCTTAACCAAAGATTCTAGGTCTCACGGTGAGCTGCAACTACAACCCACGAGCTGTGAGCTGAAGGCTTGCCTTGCATAAATACAACCAACCACAATAGGAGAGCTGAGACGGGGGCTAGAAGTAGCAAAATAACTCAACTACTGAGAAATACCAACCACAGACTCCACAAGGTTTATATTTGTGTGGTGTCTGTGGTGATAGCTATGAAATAGCATGTGCCTACATTTTTTTAAATAATCTGTTAGGCCATACTGTGTATTATTAGTTAGCTACAACATTATCTAGCAATTATTCTATGATATTTATTTGTATATTCCATGTCCTCCTTTTAATCAGATGACTTTATTATTATTTATTGTGAATCTGTAAGATTTGTCAGAAATGCTTATAGAGCAATATCTAAAAAGACAAGTTGATCGTGCTGCACCCTGAAGCTTCCACAGGATATGGCACTGCAAAATAAGGTGCCAGTACAATGCATGATGGGGAAATTCCCCCCAACCACTACCAGGGGAAACAAGTGTGACAAAATAAAAGGCAGCAGTAGAGTGAAGCAAATATAAAATACTAGGCACCTAGAGAGAAGCCCATCACACCACTCAACCCACGTGGCGTCATGCCCAGTGTAGGTTGCCTATTGTCATTACCAACATGGGTGGGCGCCAATCCCAAACTACACTGAACAAAAATATAAAACGCAACATGCAACAACTTCAAAGATTTTAGTGAGTTACGGTTCATGCAAGGAAATCAGTCAATTGAAATAAATTCATTATGCACTAATCTATAGACTTCACATGACTGGGAATACAGCTATGCATTTGGTGGTCACATATCTTTTAAAAAATGAGGGGCGTGGATCAGAAAACCAGTCAGTATCTGGTGTGACCACCATTGGCTTCATGCAGCGCCACACATCTCCTTTGCATAGAGTTGATCAGGCTGTTGATTGTGGCCTGTGGAATGTTGCCCCACTCCTCTTCAATGGCTGTGCGAAGTTGCTGAATATTGGCAGGAACTGAAACACGCTGTCGTACAAGTCGACCCAGAGCATCCCAAACATGCTCAAATGGGTAACATATGTGGTGGGTATGCAGGCCATGGAAAACTGGGACATTTTCAGCTTCCAAGAATTGTGGACAGATCCTTGCAACATGCTGAAACATGAGGTGATGGCGGCTGATGAATGGCACGACAATAAGCATCAGGACCTTGCCATGGGATCTCTGTGCATTCAAATTGCTATCGATACAATGCAATTGTGTTTGTTGTCAGTAGCTTATGCCTGCCTGCACATACCATAATGGCACTCTGACATCAGCAAATTTCAATTGTGCAGAAAGGCCTTGGACAATTGAAACGCGATTAATCCGTCAAGAGCACACAGCGTGCCAGTGGCCATCGAAGGTGAGCATTTGCCCACTGAAGTCGGTTATGACGTCGACCTGCGGTCAGGTCAAGAACCTGGTGAGGACAATGAGCATGCAAATGAGCTTCCCTGAGATGGTTTCTGAGAGTTTGTGCAGAAATGATTCAGTTATGAAAACCCACTGTTTCATCAGCTGTCTGGGTGGCTGGTCTCAGACAATCCCGCAGGTGAAGATGCTAGATGTGACAATAGTGGGCTGGTGTGGTTACACATGGTCTGCAGTTGTGAGGCAGATTGACTTGTGAGGCCGGTTCGTAGTAGGGATGTTAAGGTGACCATATTACGCCACACCGGTGGTCACTAGTCATGACAGCAGTCAAATTCCACATGACCGTTTAGTCATGGTTATTAGGCTTCTCCAAGCTCTGATGCTGCTGATGGTCATTAGTAGCCTACTTGCTAACTGTGTCCCTCTAATCACTCTGACATCAATGCAAATGTAATCAAAAATCTAATCAAACACTATGAGAGCCCATTAGCTCATGTTGCGCTACATTTCTATAGGCTATGCAATTGTGTGAGAAAAGAGAATCCAATCAGCTTTCTATAGGCTGGTCCTACTATATTTATTTCTCAAATTCCTAATATTAAGCACGTTGCTTCTCTTTACAACAGGAGTATAGCCTACCTGGCTGGCATGAAAATTAACCACGGGGAAAAGCATCCTCCATTCGCTATTTAAGTGCATAGATTACATTTCCTTCGCTGCACCGGTTGAGCCAGGTGCATGATAATGGTCTATTCTAAATCAAAACAAATTTCACACTTAATATTATTTAGTATATGTAAAGGCAAGATTAAATCAAGATTATTCTGATGGGTGACAATATTAGCCTGTCACTTGTGAATGATATATTCTCACTTGTGAATGATATATTCTCACTTGTGAATGATATATTCTCACTTGTGAATGATATATTCTCACTTGTGAATGATATATTCTCACTTGCGAATGATGGCAAGTTTAAGGCAAGAAACAGCGCATGCCTTTTTTTTGGTGACTTTTTCAAGTCATAGTCGCACACCTCATGTAGCCTAGCCCATAGGCCTATATGTTTTAATAAGGTTAGTATCACACCTCATGTAGCATAGCCCATAGGCCTATATGTTTTAATAAGGTTAGTATCACACCTCATATAGGCCTATGGGCTAGACTACATGTTTTAATAAGGTTTGTATGACAACTAAAGTGTCCAAATAACTTATTAAAAAGAAGCACATTAATCCATGTAGAGCCTAACTGGAATACAAACGCAGCGAGTGAGTTTCTTGGGGAAGATCATTTTCACCATTAAAATGCACTTTTATAATAAAAGCATTACACACGTTAATCAAATTTGCTTTGAGAATGGCGTTTTCCCGCTAATGGAACATTATGGCCTACTGCCGTGTGTGCATTGCAACATTTTAAGCTAAACGTTCTGATCTGTTGCATCAGCTTCATTACATAAAAACCTTTGTTTTTTTTAATGCTTGTTGTTGTATTCATTTGGGATCTATCGCATCCCACAACTGTCCCAGACTATGTTTGGAATATTTATTTCTCACACAGAATAGGTCAACTTTTGTACTATGGGGGATAGTAGATTGACATAGGCTCGTGCTTTTGCTGTTTGTTAGGCCTACTCATCTCGTTGGCTGACGAAAAGTAAATGTGGATAGCCTCGGAATTGGATAAACAACTCTGGACAGGTACATCTTCCTCGTCTTCATACGCCTAATGCCTAATATATACAAGACAATCACAATAGACACCAAAAGGCAGACCGTATGCTATCCCGGGCATTTTCTTTTCACCCACGTACTGTAGTCTTACAACTCACTTTGAGACATTTCACCATTTAGCATTTTTTCAATGAGAACTTGAAACTGCCTATGGCTCTAACCACTAGGCTACCTGGCTCTAACCACGAGGATACCTGGCTCTAACCAATGCCACCATTGCATTCTTAAACAGAAATATTGAGGTTCGTGCCAGAAACCAAGTTGTATGGTTCGCTTTGGAGAGAACGTTTAGAACCATGTTCTCCCCTGTCAGATGGTTATCTAGAACACATCCAAGATAATTAACGGTAATTAACTGTGACCACTATGTTACCTACTACCAACTTAAATTCAGGGGATTTCCTCAGTTTCAACTTGTACACATACAAGATGGGACTCTGTTTTTCCAAGGTGAAGTGACAGTTACTGTCACTCAAAAGTTCAGCACGGACTTTCTCAACCACATTTTTGTCGTTGTGTGAAACCAACAGTGCAGAATCATCTGCATGGAGGACAAGCTTTAACTTCCTGACTGATGTCTTCAGATGTTGCTTCAATATATCCACATAATTTTCCTTCCTCATGACACCATCTATTTTGTGAAGTGCACCAGTCCCTCCTGCAGCAAAGCACCCCCAAAACAGTGCTGCCACCCCCGTGCTTCATGGTTGGGATGGTGTTCTCCGGCTTGCAGCCTCAACCTTTTTCCTCCAAACATAAATTATCTTTATGGCCATTTCTGTTTCATCAGACCAGAGGACATTTCTCCGCAACGTATGATCTTTGTCCCCATGTGCAGTTGTAAACCGTAGTCTGGCTTTTTTATTGCGGTTTTGGAGCAGTGGCTTCTTCCTTGCTGAGCGGCCTTTCAGGTTATGTCGATATAGGACTCGTTTTACTGTGGATATAGATACTTTGTACCTGTTTCCTCCAGCATTTTCACAAGGTCCTTTGCAGTTGTTCTGGGATTGATTTGCACTTTCACACCAAAATACGTTCATCTCTAGGAGACAGAACGCGTCTCCTTCCTGAGCAGTATTGACGGCTGCGTGGTCCCATGGTGTTTATACTTGCGTACTATTGTTTGCACAGATGAACTTGGTACCTTCAGGCGTTTGGAAATTGCTCCCAAGGATGAACCAGACTTGTGGATGTCTACAAATTGTTTCCTGAGGTCTTGGCTGATTTCTTTTGATTTTCCCATGATGTCAAGCAAAGAGGCAGAGTTTGAAGGTTGGCCTTGAAATACATCCACAGGTACACCTCCAATTGACTCAAATTATGTCAATTAGCCTATCAGAAGCTTCTGAAGCCATGACATCATTTTCTGGAATTTTCCAAGCTGTTTAAAAGGCACAGTCAACTTAGTGTATGTAAACTTCTGACCTACTGGAATTGTGATACAGTGAATGATAAGTGAAATAATCTGTCTGTAAACAATTGTTGAAAAAATTACTTGTGTCATTCACAAAGTACATGTCCTAACCAACTTCAAAAATGTTAATGACTCCAATCTAAGTGTATGTTAACTTCCAACTTAAACTGTGTGTTCTTTTTTTATTAAATTTACACACAATATCCTATAATGATGAAGCAAAAACAGGTTTGTAGAAATTTTTGCTAATTAATAAAAATAATACTGAAATATCACATTTACATAAGTATTCTGACCCTTTGGGCTCCTGAGTGGTGCAGCGGTCTAAATAAAGCATCACTACAGACACCCTGGTTTGGACCCAGGCTGTATCACAACGGCCGTGATTGGGAGTCCCATAGGGCGGTGCACAATTAGTCCGGGTTCGGCCGGTGTAGGCCATCATTGTTAATAAGAATTTGATCTTATCGGACTTTATTCAACTACGAAAGGTAATTTACTCAGTACTTAGTTGAAGCACCTTTGGCAGCGATTACAGCCTCAAGACTTGTTGGCAATGATGCTACAAGCGTCATGAGTTTCTTTTACTGAGGAGTGGCTTCCGTCTAGTCACTCTTCCACTAAGGCCTGATTGGTGGAGTGCTGCAGATATGGTTGTCCTTCTGGAAGGTTCTCCCATCTACACAGAGGAACTCTGGTGCTCTGTCAGTAACCATTGGGTTCTTGGTCATCTCCCTGACCAAGGCCCTTCTCCCCCGATTGCTCAGTTTGGCCAGGTGGCCAGCTCTAAACTTCTTCCATTTAAGAATGATGGTGGCCGGTGTGTTCTTGGGAACCTTCAATTCTGCAGATTTTCTTTGGTACCTTTCCCCAGGTCTGTGTCTCGACACAATCCTGTATCGGAGCTCTACGGACAATTCCTTCAACCTCATGGCTTGGTTTTTGCTTTTTATAAACTAGCAAAATTCTGTTTTCACTTTGTCATTATGGGTTAGTGTGTAGATTGATGGAGTGATTTTTTTATTTAATTTAATCAATTTTAGAATAAGGCTGTAGTGTAACAAAATGTGGAAAAGGGGCAGGGGTCTGAATACTTTCCGAAGGCACTGTATACTGTATACAGTATATAGCCTCCTAATATTGTACTATCTGTGTGTTGCTTCATTGGCCTGGGCTATTGTTTGTTTGTTTAAACTCAAGACCAGATTGATCTCAGTTTGTCAATGTCACTCATTCGTCATTTGTGTGGCATTAAAAAAGATTCTGCTTATGTCTTCTATCACGTAAATTATGTAGAATTGCATGAAATGTAGCCTAGTGGTTAAGAGCGTTGAGCCACTAACCGAAAGGTCTCTGGTTCGAATCCCTGAGCTGACTTTGTGAAAGATCTGTCAATGTGCACTTGAGCAAGGCACTTAATTGCTCTTGTAAATTGCTCTTGAAAAGAGCATCTGCTAAATGACAAACATTTTTACTAAAATAAAGGTTCCTGTCTATGTAAGTGGGTGTTTCCTCTAGCGTAAGCATGCTTTTCCCGCGAGCACATGGTTCCTCCATAATATTTGGCATGCTCAGGCGAGTGAGCTCTGGTCTACTTATTGTTCCCGCCAGCTCACCCTATCCACCCCGCCCTGAAAAGAATTAACCAGTGAGACGTCTCGCCTTGAGCCACCCCCTCCGTAGAGCAGGGGCCAGAGATTGCTGCCCACAATTCAGGGCATTCCTGCATGTGGACCAATAGAAGTATAAAAGAGAGTTTCCGGCAGATGCAGGAACGCCCCGAATTCAGGTCGCAATTGCACGCCATTCTCCACCTGTCAACAACAGACTTCTGCAGCATGAGAAACATGGCAGTCAACAAAATAGAAGATATTCATGACATTTTGTAATCTACTGTGCTGGAAAGTATGTTAATAATTCTCTATAAAAATCCATTTCCATATACAAGAGAAAAAACAAATGTCTTTGGATTTCAGTCTATTACACATTTATTCTCAAATACAGAAACAAAAGTGACAACAATGAAATCAAACCAAAAAAATGACACCCCAATGTGACACTGCTATACTTGTGAAACTATTGACTTCATTTAGCATCTTTATGGTTCGGTTATACATCCTCATCTCTTGTGGACAGATATCTGCATTTTGTTCTGGGTTAAACGAGATTATCATCAATATATATATATATAAAGATGATAATCTCGCACGTAAGTGTCCATTTTGTACGAGTGAATATATATATATATATATATATATATATATATATTCACTCGTACAAAATGGACACTTACGTGCGTCAGTAACATACAAAATATGAGGAGGATCACAGTTATTTAAAGAGAGAAAACTCATGATTCAATCCCAAAAGTACCATTTTGGTTTGCCCTCTTCTTCCTCCAAGTACCGTTTCCTATACCCCATATAGGAAATACATGGCACCCATTCTTGTCATTTGAGGTATCTATCCTCTGAATACTAGACAGAAGTTGGCCTGTATCTTAACATGAACTATTCTGTACGATTGCATTTAAAACTAATTGGCACACAAATTCATACAAAATGGGATACTTTACGTAATGTCCCACCATGTTCATAAATCAATGAAAACATGATACATTTCACCTTCTCAAATGTCTTCTTCCCTATAGAAAATAAGAGCAAGTGGCGCCCTCTACTGTTCTAGTCCTCAGGACACTTGGCGACGACTCTTCATTTGGCCCGTTAATATGTTACTTCGGTCAATTCAATGAAAGACCACTACTGTTCCTTACACCCAGCCAATCAGTCAGTCAGTCCCAGGTAGGAAAAACAAACACGATGCTAAAAGGGAAATCAGTTAGAAAACACACAACAGCTTCACAGATGGTGTGAGAGGCAGAACTAAACCAATATACATGCTTGAAATCAAACAAGAGTTGCGGCTTATCTGATATGGAGTCCAGCAACATGTTTTGGAGTCATAAGATATGTGGAACGTTGTGGGGGGAGTTGCTGCTCCTAGATCTGACCTCTTGATTGCAGGTCTGTCCAGCTAAACGGTTTGGAGGGAAAACAATGAGACTTGAAAACATGCCAGTATATTTAAGAGGGAAGCCAGACGTTATGCATTTCACGTCTTTTACGTTGCTGTGCCAAAATTCCTGACTCACTGTTGAACCCAGTTTTTACCAGACTAGAAATGAACGACACCAATCTACTAGGGCCTAATCAGACCACAAGTTAATTACCACCAGACTAGAACAGTCTGTCATCCAGAGAGTGGAATACTCCTAGACATCACACGAATGGTCACTCACCTCACAAGCACACACACACACACACACACACACACACACACACACACACACACACAATCAGACTACATGACATCCACAAAGAACTCGCTGGGGTTGCCCATTGCTAGGTGGAAGGACTGGCGCGAGGCGGTCAGCTCAGGGGGCACAGAGCCCAGGTCACGGGTTGGGGGGGCCCCGGGTGGTCCTCCAGGGACAGCGGAGGGGCCCATGCCTGGGTGCATGGGGACCGAGGGATGGTGCTGGTGGAGGTGTCCCATGTTTGGGTGTCCCATGTGTGGGTGTTGGGGCACCATCATCACCATCATAGGGTTGTAGGGCATGGGCATCCCGGGGGGGTAGGGCGACATGTGGGGGGGCATGCGGTGATGATGCGAGCGCTGTGATGTGTGGCTGTGTTCGCTGGGTGTGGCTGAGCCGTGGCCACGCCTCAGGCTGCTGCGGACAGAGTATTCCGATTCGCTGCCGCTGCCCGAGCCCTCCCCTTCCCCTCCAGAGGGGGACTTTTCTCCTCCTGCTCCCCCCCCCACCACTGTGCTGCCAGGACCTCCCTTAATTCCCCGCCGCCTCTCACCACCCTCACTCTTTGTAGACCCACTGCTCCGACTCCCTGGGGGGACAGGAACAGGTCAGAACTGGTTAGAATGGGTCAGGAGAGTATAGAACATGTCGCTGCCAGCTCTCATACATGTCCCTGCAGTCGCAATTTGGAAATTAGCCACCAAATGTGACACCCTACCCGACCCTCTTTCCCTACCTCCCCTCTCACTCCGTCTCTCTTTACCTCCCCTCGCTCTGTCGATCCCTCCCTCCCCGACCCTCTTTCCCTACCTCCCCTCTCGCTCTGTCTCTCTTTACCTCCCCTCGCTCTGTCGATCCCTCCCTCCCCGACCCTCTTTCCCTACCTCCCCTCTCGCTCTGTCTCTCTTTACCTCCCCTCGCTCTGTCGATCCCTCCCTCCCCTTAGGGCTTACCTTCGCTGTGCTGGCTGGCCGTGCCCGTGCTGCCTGGGGCGAAGCTGTAACTGGACAGCTCGTGGTAGGGTGGGGGTTGACTGGAGTAGGGGTGGGGGTGGGGGTACTGGAAGGAGGGGAAGGAGTGTAGCAGGGGCCAGGGCGTGACCCCCGGGAGGGGCAGGGGGGCCAGGGTGTCTTGGTCAGAGGCCCCACTGGAGCCGTCGTTGTCGTTCAGGGACAGATTGGCCATGTCTTTTGGGGGAAAGAGGGGGTGGGGGAGAGAGAGAAGAAGGAGGGAGGAAGAAGAGAGTAGAGAGGGAGGGGAGAAAAGGAGGTCAAGTTAAACTGGTCATACAACTCGTTTGTCCAAAGGGTTTGAATAAGCTCTAATTGTAGGTACATCTACGGAGGAGATACTGTACACTCTTCACCGAATATTCTTGGACAGTGAAGCTAACATTTTTTATTTGGCTCTATACTCCAGCATTTTGGATTTGAAATCAAAATGTTTCATATGAAACCACCTTTTATTTTGAGGGGATTTTCATACACATCTTTTACCGTTTAGAAATGATAGCATTTTATGTATCTAGTCCCCCCGTTTGAAGAAATCATAAGTGTTTGGACAAATTCACTTGTAGTGTATTAAAGTAGTCAAACAGTATTTGGTCCCATATTCTTAGCACGCAATGACTACATCAAGCTTGTGACTAAAAACATTGGATGCATTTGCAGTTTATTTTGCCCTATAGTTACTGAATGGTGACTGGAGTCATTTTCCTTTGAAGTGAGTAGATAAATGGATTCTCGACTTGGGGGGGGGGGGGGACTAGATAAATAAAACGCTTTCACTTCTAAAACTGGAATGAAAACACCCTCAAATAAAAAGTGACATCCTGTACTCTTTCTCATAACGTTACATTTTAGCTGCACTGCCCAAATACATACGGATGGGAGAGTATAAACATCAACCTTTACACAAATACATTTTTCTAAATAAAATCGAAGGAATTAAAACTGTTCCTCCCCCCCACAAGTCCTCACAGTTCTCGCAGTCGCTGAAGTCTCCGAAGATGTAGTAACACTGCTCTGAGAAGGTGATCTTGTTGACCGTGTGGCGGATGAAGCCGGCCTTCAGCAGGTTGCTGGCGTACTTCCGGGCCTCGCGGCGGTCCTGGTAGCCCTCGATGTGGTGGTAAAGCCACTCCACCACGTCAGAACCTGGACACACACACAGGGATGAAAAAAAAAGGAGAAAAACAGGAGATGTGTTCCATCAGTTCGACCCCCCCCCATCCCCCATCCACAGCGTCACTATAGGCCCTCAGTGTTCACACTCTCTCTCACCCAGGAAGGCGTTGGGGATGGTGATTTTGAGCCACATCCTGTCTCTGACCTCCAGGCCAGACTCCGGGGACGCCATGGCCTTAGCCACCGACGCCATGTCAGAGTGGAGGGACAGGTTGAAGTCATCAAAACCTGGAGAGACAGAGAAGAAGGGGTAAGAGAAAGAAAAGGAGGGAGAGAGAGAGAGACGAGGAGAGAGAAATAAAGACATGATTTTTTTAAAAGGGTGGGGGGGGGTTGTAGGGAGGGAAAGAGGTGGAGAGAGAAAGGGAGGGATGAAAACAGAGGGAGGTAGACAGCCATCATTGACCACATAAAACAATGAAGACCAGAAGAGCAAGACGGATGTGGCTGGTGCTTCCTGTGCCATGTCCGAGTTTAAAACGCCTGGCACACGAAGAAGGGATGGATATACCACAATAAAAAAAAGAGGGAGGAGGGCAGAGACGAGAAAAACAGAGAAGACAAACAGATGAAGTAAGAGACCGCAGATGGGGGTCAAGGGGAGAGAGGGAAAGAGTGAATGGAGGAGTAGAACGGAGCATGAGAGCAGGAAAAGTTGAAAAGAGAGAATGCTAAAATAGAAAGACTGAAAGAGATAGAAAGGGAAAAAGAGGGGTACTGACGTTCTGTCTCAGTGACGGAGGAGGAAGAGGTGACGGTGCTGAGAGCGGAGCTGGCGGTGTAGGGGGGGTAGGCCCCCGTCAGGGCCACCGAGTGGTTCACCCACACTGCTGGGTCTATTGGCCGGATTGGCTCATCTACAGAGAGGGGGCAAAATATCTAATTTATTAATTTGAAACATAATTTATTTGACATTTCAGAGATTCATGTATTGATGGCTCCGCCATATAAAGACCAAGTCGACTAATCTGTCTTCCATCGATCTCTATGGTAGAGACGAGACGTCCAGCTTACTACTCACTGCGAGGGAGTGTGAAGTAACCCTGAGGTGACGGGTCCCAGCACTTTGCCACTGTCAGGATGATGGGTCTGAGAGAGAGACAGGTCATCACCATCGTCATCACATGTCAACTGACCAGACATTTCACACTGAGAACAACTGGTTGGGAATGTCAATGAGAACGTATTTATGTCAGCCACTGACCCCGGTTTGTGTACAATCTCCCTCAGCACACGCACAGCGTCATCGTTGCTCATGTTCTCAAAGTTGATGTCGTTCACCTTGATGAGAAAGGCAGAGTCAGTAAACATTAATGGTTCAATCTTAAGTCAGGAACAAATGGCACCAGTAGTATCATGGCTATCTAGGGTCATCCTGTAGTCCCCCGGGCAGCCCCGCACCTGTAGCAGCATGTCCCCGGGTTCGATGCGTCCGTCTGCTGCCACCGCCCCTCCCTTCATGATGGAGCCGATGTAGATGCCCCCATCGCCTCTCTCGTTGCTCTGCCCCACGATGCTGATACCCAGGAAGTTGTACTTCTCTACAGGAGGGCAAAGGCGACGAAGAGATTGGGAGATTGGGCTTTGTCCCAAAAGGAACCCTATTCCCTAAATGGTGCACTATTTTGGACCAGGCCCCATAGGGAGGTCAACAGGGCAGAAATGTGCGAGAGGGGTGGATTTCTATAGTCTGGTCGCTGCACCCGCTGGTTTCACCAGGCTAGGATTTCTCAGCCATTTCAAGAAAGAGTTTTTTTTACAAAACGGATAGGGCAGAGTACTGGTTAGGTAGATGTTAGGTTCGAGGTTTAAAATAACATGAAGAAGCATGACAGTCAAAGAGGTCAGAGGTCAGAGAAACAGATGGAAGAGGTAAAAACAACTGACAGAAGGGAACAGTGATGTTACTGACCCATGTTGAGTGTGACGGTGATGATGTTCAGAGACATGGTGGAGTCTGTCACACTGCTGAACGACGACGCCTGGGACAAGACATGGGGAAAAAGTAAAACTACAATACATTCCAACGCAGAATGGGCCATTTCTGACAAGCAATGTTTCAGGTAAAAAAAAAAAAAAAGAGTATATAAGTATATACTATAAAACACACACACATATATATATACATATACATACATACATACATACATACATACATACATATAGAAATGTACATATATATATATAGAAATATACATAGAGAAATATACATACACACATACAGTGCCTTGCGAAAATATTCGGCCCCCTTGAACTTTGCGACCTTTTGCCACATTTCAGGCTTCAAACATAAAGATATAAAACTGTATTTTTTTGTGAAGAATCAACAACAAGTGGGACACAATCATGAAGTGGAACGACATTTATTGGATATTTCAAACTTTTTTAACAAATCAAAAACAGAAAAATTGGGCGTGCAAAATTATTCAGCCCCCTTAAGTTAATACTTTGTAGCGCCACCTTTTGCTGCGATTACAGCTGTAAGTCGCTTGGGGTATGTCTCTATCAGTTTTGCACATCGAGAGACTGAAATGTTTTCCCATTCCTCCTTGCAAAACAGCTCGAGCTCAGTGAGGTTGGATGGAGAGCATTTGTGAACAGCAGTTTTCAGTTCTTTCCACAGATTCTCGATTGGATTCATGTCTGGACTTTGACTTGGCCATTCTAACACCTGGATATGTTTATTTTTGAACCATTCCATTGTAGATTTTGCTTTATGTTTTGGATCATTGTCTTGTTGGAAGACAAATCTCCGTCCCAGTCTCAGGTCTTTTGCAGACTCCATCAGGTTTTCTTCCAGAATGGTCCTGTATTTGGCTCCATCCATCTTCCCATCAATTTTAACCATCTTCCCTGTCCCTGCTGAAGAAAAGCAGGCCCAAACCATGATGCTGCCACCACCATGTTTGACAGTGGGGATGGTGTGTTCAGCTGTGTTGCTTTTACGCCAAACATAACGTTTTGCATTGTTGCCAAAAAGTTCAATTTTGGTTTCATCTGACCAGAGCACCTTCTTCCACATGCTTGGTGTGTCTCCCAGGTGGCTTGTGGCAAACTTTAAACAACACTTTTTATGGATATCTTTAAGAAATGGCTTTCTTCTTGCCACTCTTCCATAAAGGCCAGATTTGTGCAATATACGACTGATTGTTGTCCTATGGACAGAGTCTCCCACCTCAGCTGTAGATCTCTGCAGTTCATCCAGAGTGATCATAGGCCTCTTGGCTGCATCTCTGATCAGTCTTCTCCTTGTATGAGCTGAAAGTTTAGAGGGGCGGCCAGGTCTTGGTAGATTTGCAGTGGTCTGATACTCCTTCCATTTCAATATTATCGCTTGCACAGTGCTCCTTGGGATGTTTAAAGCTTGGGAAATCTTTTTGTATCCAAATCCGGCTTTAAACTTCTTCACAACAGTATCTCGGACCTGCCTGGTGTGTTCCTTGTTCTTCATGATGCTCTCTGCGCTTTTAACGGACCTCTGAGACTATCACAGTGCAGGTGCATTTATACGGAGACTTGATTACACACAGGTGGATTGTATTTATCATCATTAGTCATTTAGGTCAACATTGGATCATTCAGAGATCCTCACTGAACTTCTGGAGAGAGTTTGCTGCACTGAAAGTAAAGGGGCTGAATAATTTTGCACGCCCAATTTTTCTGTTTTTGATTTGTTAAAAAAGTTTGAAATATCCAATAAATGTCGTTCCACTTCATGATTGTGTCCCACCTGTTGTTGATTCTTCACAAAAAAATACAGTTTTATATCTTTATGTTTGAAGCCTGAAATGTGGCAAAAGGTCGCAAAGTTCAAGGGGGCCGAATACTTTCGCAAGGCACTGTATGTATACACACATACGCATTACCCTTTCTAGCCTCGGGGGGCGCTGTTTCCTGCGTCTGCGGTGGCGTTTGAGCAGCCTGGAAGCCGTGCTCTGCTCCGTGGAGCCGCTGAATCGGCTGATGGTGTCGTCCTCCTCAGAGTCACAGAAGCTGGTGGTGTCCAGCTCGCTGCTCATCACAGTTGTAGCACTCTCATAGCCCGCTAGGTGGCGTTCCATGCCACTCTGGCCGTTCATCCTCGGCCCTGAGGCACCGCAAAGAGATGACACAGAGTGAGGGGAGAGGACGAGAGAAAGAGAGGCTTTACTATGGCTCTCATGTTTAGTAATGTTGTCAATGTCAATTGTTTTTACAGCTAGAACAAGGGTTGTGTTCAGTAGGCCCAAAATGGGAGAAAACATTTTGAAAACGGGAAGCCTGACATTGGCCAATTAGAAACGCTCATTGTCATTGTCCATTTTTTCCTACGTGTGCCCTACTGAACACAACCCAGTGCAGTTTCATCATGTGACAGAGTGTGTGCTGTGCAGAGTGCTCACCACGCTGCTCCATGGCCTCCCTGTGTCTGGGTCGCTCTCTCCTAAAGGACACCACAGACTCTGTTTCCGACTGGTCATCCAGGTTCTCCACACTGTCTGCTGCATTGGGACTGGATAGGGAGAGGGTAGAAGTGGGGAAAACATAGAATTACTTTGTCCATTCTACTCATTCTAATTCTATGGGTGAGAGATGGTATTGTATGTCGGCTCTGTTACATAAATGACCTAATAAACCACAAATAGCAGCACACATAACCTCGTAATCAAATAGGCTACAAGCCAGATCATATTAGGACCAGAGGACAGATAGCTAGCATACAATGGTGTAGGGTGTCCACCCACTCTGCCCAGGGTGGCTGAAAACGCACTTTGGTGATGAAGTCACTTCCTTATGTTATAAAACAGATTTGACCAAGACAAATATGATTCTTTATGTTCTGAATCGTTCAGTGTGAACTTTCTAACATATCATAACAATGATATCCAAAAAGTTGGATTTCGTAACCTAATACATCCGATAATACGCACCGAGCTCTTGACAGAAGCGCCGCTTTCTCACAATGACGTTTGAGGACCTAACATTTTGTGGTGGTCGTCTGCAAAGTTGTTTCAGCAGGTCGCAAAAAGCTAAATTAACACGAGCTGAATTAAATGTAAAATGCTTTGTAAATAAAATGTTCAGTGCTCTGTCGACATTTCACTGACAAGATTTCTCACAAAAACAAGCGCACCTCATTAATTTGATAAGCGTATACTGAAATATGAAAATACTACGTCATGTCTCAAAATCGATATCCAAAATCGACATAATGTTTTATGTCCTCAGGATTCGAAAAGAAAAATGAGTTCAAAAGGTGAGACTGTCAGTTCTCGCACAGCATCCAGCCTAGCTGACCCTATGCCAGCAGCATACCTCCCTGCATACCCCTGCTGGCTTGCTTCTGAAGCTAAGCAGGGTTGGTCCTGGTCAGTTCTTGGATGGGAGACCAGATGCTGCTGGAAGTGGTGTTGGAGGGCCAGTAGGAGGCACTCTTTGCTCTGGCTTAAAATAATATTCCATTGCCCCAGGGCATTGCCCTGAGTAGGGTGCTGTCTTTCAGATGGCATGTTAAACGGGTGTCCCGACTCTCTGAGGTCATTAAAGATCCCATGGCACTTATCGTAGGGGTGTTAACCCCGGTGTCCTGGCCAAATTCCCAATCTGGCCCTCAAAACTATCAGGGTCACCTAATAATCCCCAGTTTACAATTCATACCCCTCCTCTCCCCTGTAACTATTCCCTAGGTCGTTGCTGCAAATGAGAACGTGTTCTCAGTCAACTTACCTGGTAAAATAACGGACAAAATATGCTATTTTCCAGATTTTTTTCTCTGGCCGTTAAAACTCCAATAGCTTTTGAACGGGTTTTGACCATTGGTTTCCTTAGAGGAGTATCTATACAATTAACATATTTTACCAATTGGTTAAAAGATGCATTTCTGATTGGACACCCTACAATGTGTATGACTAGGAAGCAATGGATCAAGCCTAGTAGTATATCACAACTGGGTTCAAACAGTATTTTAAATTTACATTTTCAATAACAGTGCTAGATGGGCGGGTTTGTACTTTTGGGGCCATTCCATTGGTCCCGTTGTGCCAGGCATACTGAATCTAGTGCAGCTAATGATTTTAAACACTATTTGAACCCAGGTTTGCTGTGTATTATGATATTCTAGACAGGTGCTTAAGAGTCAATGGGCGGCACAGGCTATGATCACGTTGAAATGGGCAGTTGAATTTAATAGTAGGTAACATGATGGCTGGAGTAGAATACGCTAGATACAGTGGAAGAGATGCAGCACAGTGAGACTAGGATACTGTGATTCATGTGATTGCGGAAGAGGGTGTCTGTGTGTAAGTACTGGAATGATGGGGGTCTGGAGTCACCGATGCCCCCGGTCCTCTCAACAGGTGGGGGTGGGAGGGGAGGAGGAGGGGGTGAGGGCAGGGGCCGGACTTCTGCTGGGGGCGGAGGAAGGACTGGTGATACCAACTCTGCTGCTGCTGGGGTGTCTGATGATACCAACTGAGGAGGAGAGGAGAATAGTAGAGAGATGGATAGAGGGACAAGGAGTTGAAAGTGGACGATAGTGAGGATGGGAAAAAAAGGAGGATGAGGGCAAAAGAGGAGGAATTAAGTAAGAAGCAGAGGAGAGTATACAAGACAGGGGGAAATAGGTTGAAGAGGGGGAGAGGGAGAGAAAAAATATGGGGTTAAAAGAACGGGATAGGGAGGGAGAAAAGAAATATGGGGGTAAGAGATGTCAATTGCTTTGACAAACACATCTTTACTCCATTCAGAGGAAAATCTCAAGTGCCAACAGACACTAACCTGACACTTAGCCTGTCTCCCTCCATTATATCCCCAGAGTGCTTAAGAGAACGAAAACAGACACACACACCACAGTCCTCCACGGATGGTTGCAAGGTAAAAGGAAATACCCATGCAATTTGGCCCCATCAATAGCACTGGTGTTCTATTACCTACTTTCTACAGACCTAGCATACACCTATACACACACACACACGTACGTACGTACGTACGTACGTACGTACGTACGTACGTACATCTGCCTGGGGGGTTAATGCTAACAAACATGCCAACTACCTTAACAATCACCACATATTCTGGATTTCTATACATTTCTGTTGTATGAAAAGGAGGGACTTAGCATTGAACAAACTACATGCATTCAAATGTTCTGTCTTGAACTTAACCTTGAGAACCGGTTTGTGGTTTTGATTTAATATCCCTGCCCCAAGTGACCAAGAACAAATTTGCCCCCCTTTCTTTAAAAACTTTCCCCCGTCTCCTCTAATTGCTGTTTGACTATAGAGCACTCGTGCCTCTGGGATCATCCTATCACGTGTCCATCCTTATGGTCTCCTCTATTTGGCCAACCCTTTCAATCCCTCTCCCTTCTTCCTTGTCCTCCTCCTCCTTATGCACTTAGCAGATGCATTCCTCCCCAACCCCCCATTATCCGGGACGAGTCCCAATGTTTTGTCTGGAGGACTCAAAGTAATAAACCTTGTTTAGGGACGGGTAATCATAAGCAGGGAAATTTGAGGATGTAAGAAATCCTTTGTTTCTTCAGTGTTACGATCACAGGTAGTGGGTTCTTGTAACGGTTCTACTAGTAAAGCAAGGCCATTGCTACAGAGGTCGGTAAAGAAAAATCGGCCATGTTGGCACCAAGAGTTCCATGACAATAACATTCTAATTGGCATTCTTAGAGCTGCTAGGACCATTTCAGCCATATTGTTTCGACTTGGGAACGGGACTTTTACAACTCAGTCCTGGAAAAATAGTTTCAAGCGATTCAGGAATTCCCCCCCTCTGGCTCCCCTTCTCCTGCTGGTCTTTTACGGGTCCAAGATTATGGTGTACAGTCTACCTCTCCCAACTCTGTTCTTACCCATGACACCACACGGCCGTTAAAGCACGGGAGCTTAGCACTTTCATCCGAGATCTCTTCCTTCACCACCCTGAAGACAGACAGAGGAAACAGAGCAGAGGAGTTCGATGCGGTTTTGATTAGGCCAAGAGTAACAAACACAGAGACAAATACTCATTTTTTTAATTTTACCTTTATTTAACTAGGCAAGTCAGTTAAGAACAAACTCATTTTCAAAGACAGCCTAGGAACAGTGGGTTAACTGCCTTGTTCAAGGGCAGAACGACAGATTAGTACCTTGTCAGCTCGGGGATTTGAACTTGCAACTTTTTGGTTACTAGTCCAACACTCTAACCACTAGGCTACGCTCCTCATACACAGGAGACAGATGCAAAGAGCAACATGAGGACACTGCTGTGTTATTGCTTGTTTTCCAATGACTCACCATCATTACCCAAACCACAATGGAGATAGATAAACACACACACACCAAACTCCCTACAACTAAACAAACTCATGGACCAGCCATTGTTCCTCAAGACTTCTATAACATACCCTTCTTTCTCTCTGCATCCACCTCTTCACTCTGATTGGACAGGTAGCATCTGCTGTATAATTTCTATCCGTCTGTCCAACTACCATGTTATTACCGCAGTACTTAGGACCTGGGCTGGACACGAGTACTGTGTCGAGGAGACACTTAACCGACTGCCCAGACTAGGATCAGGTCCATCGTGAACTACTGGGCATCCCATCTATGAGAAGCTCGCCAAAAAATTCTGAAAGTAGCCTACGTGCAATTTCCACCTCAAACTGTCAAACAAATCTCAGAAGTATCAGACACAAGCAAGCTCCCAGCTAATCAACGCAACATATCATTATCTCACCCCTGGTTAGCCACTATTGGCTAAAAGAAAGCTCAAATCTAACATTATCTGCCAATTAATTTTCATCAATATTTCCCCAGCCTGTCAGTGTGGTGCACAGGTTTGTCTATCACTCAGTCTGTAGCCAGTTGATGCGATAGGCCTAGCCATCTTGTGGGTTGACAGAAATACTTTCCCCAAAGCCTTCTCAATTAAATGTTAACTAAAAAGCAGGCTTACCTGGCAGAAGTATATCACAAGTATATTATTTATATCTATTATTTGTTATTTGAAAACTTTGACATGAAATGAGCATTAGTCAGTACAGAACCATCGCTAGAAGGGCACATTCCTCACCTGCTAGATGTGCAATTAAAAAAAAGGGCCAGATGTGCAATTAAAGGGGAATTACACAAAAAAAACGACATTTGTTTGTTTTAATTTAAAGTGTCTTCAGATATGATTTAAGCATTGACATGGACTCAGAACATCAAATGTCCTTGTTTCTCTATGAACTATTGTAATTTTGCGAGTGTAAAGCAAAACAACTCTAAAAACAAGAAATTCAACACAAATAGGAAAATATCAAACAGAATTTGGGGGGTGGGGGGGGGGGTCTGATTTTATAGGGATCTCTAGAGTTTATTAACCATTATTTTACTGAAAACTGCACTAAGGACCCGGGGAAGGAGTTGCAGGGGAGAGAAGAAAAGGTGCGCACTTGAAAGCTATAAATAAAAAAAGCAGCTCTCATGCTCTTAAAGGTTGGAGACCCCTGCAACAGCCTATGTAAATCTACTGTCCCCTATAGTAGAAAAATGTACCTATTCTACTGGTCAGCTTGTCGAGAAAGAAAAAGCCTATTCCAAAACAGACTCGGGGACAATCGACCCCAAATTCATACAACCAGTAGGCCTAGGCAACATAAAAACAAAAACTTTAAAAAGCAATGAGTCTCGTGCAACAGATCAGAACGTTTAGCTTAAAAATGTTGATAAACTATTACTTCTTCACATTATAAGCGCAGCAATGCGCACCAGGCAGTAGGCTACGCGCAAATGCTCGTTCCATAATGCAATTAGCGGTAAAACGTTATCAAAAAGGCCACCACACATGCTAGCGGTTTCATGTGAGAAATGAAAATAGACATTCGATATTTAGAAAGAGAGATCTAATAGGCTACTTTGAAGCAAGGTAAGACATGCCTCAAGATGGTTTCAAACATTCAGGTTTCAAACAATTAAGTATGTTTTCAAAATGCATAATGCCTCCAACTCATTGCAAAGTGGTGCGATAAACTGATGAAGCCTGCCTTCTGTTGCTTTTGGTGGTGCTGCAGCAGCAACAGGTCTTGCACTGTCTGACAGATTTTCCACTCAAAGGCTCTGTATGTTTGTTGTACGCGTGTGATGATACACTACCAGTCAAAAGTTTGGAAACACCTACTCATTCCAGGGTTTTTCTTTATTTGTAGTAGGAATGATTAAGAATATGGACATATAAATATATGGATGAGCATCTAATGCAGCACTCCATCACTCTCCTTGGTCAAATAGCCTTTACACAGCCTGGAGGTGTGTTTTGTGTCATTGTGTTGTTGAAAAACAAATGATAGTCCCACTGAGCGCAAACCAGATGGGATGGCGTATCACTGCAGAATGTGTGCCTTGAATTCTAAATAAAAGAGTGTCACCATCACACCACCTCCTCCATGCTTCACGGTGGGAACCACACATGGAGACCATCCGTTCACCTACTCGGTGTCTCACAAAGACACGGAGGTTGGAACCAAATATCTCAAATTTGGACTCAGACCAAAGGACAGATTTCCACCGGTCTAATGCCCATTTCTCGTGTTTCTTGGCCCAAGCAAATCTATTCTTCTTATTGGTTTCCTTTAGTAGTGTTTCTTTGAAGGAATTCGACCATGAAGGCCTGATTCACACAGTCTCCTCTGAACAGTTGATGTTGAGATGTGTCTGTTACTTGAACTCTGTGAAGCACTTATTTGGCTGCAATTTCTGGAGGGTGGTAACTCGAATGAACTTATCCTCTGCAGCAGAGGTAACTCCAGATTTTCCTTTCCTGTGGCGTTCCTCATGAGAGCCAGTTTCATCATAGCGCTTGATGGTTTTTGCGACTGCACTACAAGAAACTTAAAGCAATGATGGACTCAATTCTCTTTGCTTATTTGAGCTGTTCTTGCCATAATATGGACTTTGCCTTATTTGGTAAAATACCATCTTCTGTATACCTGTCCCCCCTACCTTGTCACAACACAACTGATTGGCTCAAACGCATTAAGAAGGAAAGAAATTCCACAAATTAACAAGGCACACCTGTTAATTGAAATGCATTCCAGGTGACTACCTCATGAAGCTGGTTGAGAGAATGCCAAGCATGTGCAAAGCTGTCAAGGCAAAGGGTGGCTACTTTGAAGAGTCTAAAATATAAAATACATTTTCACATCTTCTATTATTCTAAAATGTAGAAAATAATAAATCAAGCAAAACCCCCTTAAATGAGTAGGTATCCAAACGTTTGACTGGTACTGCACATAACGACTATAATGAACAACTCGCCAATTTAATTCCACATAATTATGCAAATTAATCTATAGACAGATTAGCATGGCCAGACAAATGTATTTGCATCAATGTATAAGCTAAAAAGCGTAATTTTGCGAATGGGATTTTTTTCTTCCTTTCCCGGACAATTAGCCTGCACCAATTTTCTTTGCTGGCTTTTCCATTTTCTATGGCCAAAAGCTGGCTATTACCAGCTAATGGAAACCCAGAGATAGGTTGTGTGTGCGCGTGTATGGATGTCGGTGCTTTGCAACATTGTGTGTGTAGTACGGTCTGCTAGGCTCACTTTGGGGTTTTGTAAGCAGCGGTTGCGGGTTGGTTTTGTGGGTGAGTGGTAGCACAGGGCCAGATTGTTGTGGGTGAGTGGTAGCACAGGGCCGGATTGTTGTGGGTGAGTGGTAGCACAGGGCCAGATTGTTGTGGGTGAGTGGTAGCACAGGGCCAGATTGTTGTGGGTGAGTGGTAGCACAGGGCCAGATTGTTGTGGGCACTGGGGAGGCATTGTCACCGGCAGGAGGCTGGCCTTGTGTGAGCAAACTTGGTTTAGTCCCTCACATACTCTCTCACTCTTTTAACTTCCTCTTGGTACCTCTTTCTCCCTCCTACCATCTTTTTCTTACCCTGCTCTCACTCTCACACAGTCTATGAATAATTTGTTGCTCACTCTGCTTTCTCGCTCTGTGAGGACTAGGGTTGCACATGTTTTGCAATGGATATATTCACAATATCATATGGAGACAGAAACATAAAACCTTTTACCTTATTTAAAAAATATATACAGTGCCTTGCGAAAGTATTCGGCCCCCTTGAACTTTGCGACCTTTTTCCACATTTCAGGCTTCAAACAAAGATATAAAACTGTATTTTTTTGTGAAGAATCAACAACAAGTGGGACACAATCATGAAGTGGAACGACATTTATTGGATATTTCAAACTTTTTTAACAAATCAAAAACTGAAAAATTGGGCGTGCAAAATTATTCAGCCCCCTTAAGTTAATACTTTGTAGCGCCACCTTTTGCTGCGATTACAGCTGTAAGTCGCTTGGGGTATGTCTCTATCAGTTTTGCACATCGAGAGACTGACATTTTTTCCCATTCCTATATGCAAAGCAGCTCGAGCTCAGTGAGGTTGGATGGAGAGCATTTGTGAACAGCAGTTTTCAGTTCTTTCCACAGATTCTCGATTGGATTCAGGTCTGGACTTTGACTTGGCCATTCTAACACCTGGATATGTTTATTTTTGAACCATTCCATTGTAGATTTTGCTTTATGTTTTGGATCATTGTCTTGTTGGAAGACAAATCTCCGTCCCAGGTCTTTTGCAGACTCCATCAGGTTCTCTTCCAGAATGGTCCTGTATTTGGCTCCATCCATCTTCCCATCAATTTTAACCATCTTCCCTGTCCCTGCTGAAGAAAAGCAGGCCCAAACCATGATGCTGCCACCACCATGTTTGACAGTGGGGATGGTGTGTTCAGGGTGATGAGCTGTGTTGCTTTTACGCCAAACATAACATCTTGCATTGTTGCCAAAAAGTTTAATTTTGGTTTCACCTGACCAGAGCACCTTCTTCCACATGTTTGGTGTGTCTCCCAGGTGGCTTGTGGCAAACTTTAAACGACACTTTTTATGGATATCTTTAAGAAATGGCTTTCTTCTTGCCACTCTTCCATAAAGGCCAGATTTGTGCAATATACGACTGATTGTTGTCCTATGGACAGAGTCTCCCACCTCAGCTGTAGATCTCTGCAGTTCATCCAGAGTGATCATGGGCCTCTTGGCTGCATCTCTGATCAGTCTTCTCCTTGTATGAGCTGAAAGTTTAGAGGGATGGCCAGGTCTTGGTAGATTTGCAGCGGTCTGATACTCCTTCCATTTCAATATTATCGCTTGCACAGTGCTCCTTGGGATGTTTAAAGCTTGGGAAATATTTTTGTATCCAAATCCGGCTTTAAACTTCTTCACAACAGTATCTCGGACCTGCCTGGTGTGTTCCTTGTTCTTCATGATGCTCTCTGCGCTTTTAACAGACCTCTGAGACTATCACAGTGCAGGTGCATTTATACGGAGACTTGATTACACACAGGTGGATTGTATTTATCATAATTAGTCATTTAGGTCAACATTGGATCATTCAGAGATCCTCACTGAACTTCTGGAGAGTTTGCTGCACTGAAAGTAAAGGGGCTGAATAATTTTGCACGCCCAATTTTTCAGTTTTTGATTTGTTAAAAAAGTTTGAAATATCCAATAAATGTCGTTCCACTTCATGATTGTGTCCCACTTGTTGTTGATTCTTCACAAAAAATACAGTTTTATATCTTTATGTTTGAAGCCTGAAATGTGGCAAAAGGTCGCAAAGTTCAAGGGGTCCGAATACTTTCGCAAGGCACTGTATATTTAACCAGGTAGGCTAGTTGAGAACAAGTTCTCATTTAAAACCAGCGATCTGGCTAAGATAAAGCAAAACAGTGTGACACAGACAACAGTTACACATGGAGTAAACTATAAACAAGCCAATAACACAAAACAAGCCAATGACACAGTAGGGAAAAAAAGGGAAAAAAATTAAGTCTATATACAGTGTGTGCAAAAGGTATGAGGAGGTAGGCAATAAATAGGCCATAGGAGCGAATAATTACAATTTAGTAGATTAACACTGGAGTGATAAATGATCAGATGATGTGCAAGTAGAAACTGGTGTGCAAAAGAGCAGAAAAGTAAATAAAATAAAAAAACAGTATGGGGATGAGGTAGGTAGATTGGGTGGGCTATTTACAGATGTACAGCTGCAGCGATCGGTTAGCTGCTCAGATAGCTGATGTTTAAAGTTGGTGAGGGAAATAAAAAAGTCTCCCAACTTCAGTGATTTTTGCAATTCATTCCAGTCACTGGCAGCAGAGAACTGAAAGGAAAGGCGGCCAAAGGAGGTGTTGGCTTTGGAGATGATCAGTGAGATATACCTGCTGGAACGTGTGCTACGGGTGGGTGTTGTTATTGTGACCAGTGAACTGAGATAAGGCGGAGCTTTACCTAGCATAGACTTATAGATGACCTGGAGCCAGTGGGTCTGGCGACGAATATGAGGCGAGGGCCAGCCAACGAGAGCATACAGGTCGCAGTGGTGGGTAGAATATGGGGCTTTGGTGACAAAACGGATTGCACTGTGATAGACTGCATCCAATTTGCTGAGTAGAGTGTTGGAGGCTATTTTGTAAATGACATCGCCGAAGTCAAGGATCGGTAGGATAGTTAGCTTTACAAGGGTATGTTTGGCAGCATGAGTGAAGGAGGCTTTATTGCGAAATAGGAAGCCGATTCTAGATTTAATTTTGTATTGGAGATTCTTAATGTGAGTCTGGAAGGAGAGTTTACAGTCTATCCAGACACCTAGGTATTTGTAGATGTCCACATATTCTAACTCAGAACCATCCAGAGTAGTGATGCTGGACAGGCGGGCAGGTGCTGGTAGCGATCGGTTGAAGAGCATGCATTTGGTTTTACATGTATTTAAGAGCAGTTGGAGGCCACAGAAGGAGCGTTGAATGGCATTGAAGCTCGTCTGGAGGTTAGTTAAGTGTCCAAAGAAGGACCAGAAGTTTACAGAATGGTATCGTCTGCGTAGAGGTGGATCAGAAAATCACCATCAGCAAGAGCGACATCATTGATGTATACAGAGAAAAGAGTCAGCCCGAGAATTGAACCCTGTGGCACCCCCATAGAGACTGCCAGAGGTCCGGACAACAGGCCAGAGGTCCAGACAACAGGACAATGATCCCCAATGATCCATCGCATCTTCCAAAAACGTATTTAACATACATCTGTAAAATGATAGCCTAGAAACTAAAGCTGTGGTTGTCTTCCTCTCATGCTTCCATGTTTTCTCCCTGGACCTCCTCATTGTCCACCTCTTGAGCATCAGACTCTGAGGCCTCATCTTCACTGTCACTATTCAACCTTGTTGAGGATGGCTCATTGTCAGGCTCAAAAAGCATTTTTCAACCCTTGTATTGGTCATCCTGTTCCGTGCTTTGGTGTGTGTGTTCCCAAACATTCTACCCAACAGAGTAATTGTCCGCATACCTCACCATTACAAACAAATTATCTCCCCTCAAGCTATTTCACCAACGCACAAAAAAAAGCCTCAAAACACAAACATCACAAATATCCCCTCATAGCCATTACCCCTTGGCCGCACATCCCAAACAAATAAACTTTTTTCTCCCGTCTACTAATGTCTCACACATCACACCCAAAACCACCATCCACTTCCCCCACCCCTCCTGTCCATCTCTCGCGCCTCTCTTGATGTTGACTCTGCCGCAGCCAGACCCCCAGCAAATGGCCCCTCTTCAACCCTAGGTTCTCCTGGTCTGCTCCACTCCATGCTGCTGGCTCTGCCCCGACTGACACACAGCCTGTCTGACAGCTGGCTCGCACTCCCGGAAAAGAAAACGCACAAGGAACAGGCAAAACACACACACTGATGCTTTAGTTACTTTGCTGAGGCCACAGGCTGAAGGAACAGGCCCTGAGAAAAGTAGCTCAGTTTTGATTGGGTAGCTGACTTCTGAGCAGATTTTTAATGCAGCCTACTTGTAACGGATTTTGAGGTTCATTTCCAAATGTTGCGGTAGAAGTATGGTCAGACAACTCAGTAGACGCTGGAGAACTTGATTGTTTTAGCGCCTGTTTTTATAATACAAGTTGGTGTTTTGTGGTGTTCTTTGTTTGTGTGAGTAAGTTTACATTTCATTGTAGCTTACAAAACGCAAGCGGTTTTACTGCAATTAATGTGTTTAACAGAAGCCCTAGGTCTCATCAGGCAAACTCCACCACAAACATGCATTTCATTCAACCTAGGGTAGGGCACAACTGACAAACAGCCACCAGAGAAAGATTGACAGTCACAGCTCTTCCAGCCTGGAGGATTTATTAAATGGGAGAAAGTAAGAAGAGGAAAAAAGTATGTCTAAAGTAGAGGTCGACCGATTAATTAGGGCCGATTTCATAATCGGTGCCGATTATGGCCGATTGCATTGCAAACTACGAGGAGACTGCGTGGCAGGCTGACCACCTGTTATGCGAGTACAGCAAGGGACCAAGGTAAGTTGCTACATGCATACAACTTTTTTTTTTTTTAACAATCAATCTTAACATAATCACTAGTTAACTACACATGGTTGATGATATTACTAGTTTAACTAGCTTGTCCTGCGTTGCATATAATCAATGCAGTGCCTGTTAATTTATCATCAAATAACAGCTTACTTTGCCAAACGGGTGATGATTTAACAAAAGTACATTCGCGAAAAAAAGCACAATCGTTGCACCAATGAACCTAACCATAAAGATCAATGCCTTTCTTAAAATCAATACACAGAAGTATATTTTTCTAAGCCTGCATATTTCATTAAAATAAACTCATGTTAGCAGGCAATATTAACTAGGGAAATTGTGTCACTTCTCTTGCGTTCATTGCACGCAGAGTCAGGGTATATGCCACAGTTTGGGCCACCAGGCCCGTTGCGAACTGTGTGAAGACCATTTATTCCTAACAAAGACCGTAATTAATTTGCCAGAATTGTACATAATTATGACATAACATTGAAGGTTGTACAATGTAACAGCAATATTTAGACTTAGGGTTGCCACCCATTCGATAAAATACGTAACGGTTCCATATTTTACTGAAAGAATAAACATTTTCAAAATGATAGGTCATTAATATTGTCAAATCCGGAAACTAAGGCTCGTATTTCTTTTTTGCCTCTGACCGTTCCCTCTGTTGTCTTTGCCAAGGGATATTTGATAGGAACCATTTTTCAGTTCCTACCACTTCCACTGGATGTCACCAGTCTTTGGAATTTGGTTGAGGTTATTCAATTGTGCAACGAAGAAGAAGCACATCCTGGAACAAGGTTACACTATTGAGAGTTGCGCAAGACGTAAAAAGGAGCATGGTTTGTTTACTTGCTGTACTGAATACAGATTGCCCCGTCTACAATTTGATCGATTATTAACGTTTAAAAATACCTAAAGTTGTATTACAAAAGTAGTTTGAAATATTTTGGCTAAGTTTATAGGCAACTTTTGAAATGTTTTGTAGTGACGTGTTTTTGTAAGCTGTTTTTTTCTGGATCAATCGCACTTTATAAATGGACATTTTGGGTATATATGAACGGAATTAATCGAAAAAAAAGGACCAATTGTGATGTTTATGGGACATATTGGAGTGCCAACAAAAGAAGCTCGTCAAAGGTAATGCATGTTTTATATTTTATTTCAGCGTTTTGTGTAGCGCCTGCAAGTTTGAAATATGCTACCCTCTTTATTGACATTGTGCCATCATCAGATAATAGCTTCTTAATGCTTTCGCCGAAAAGCTTTTTAAAATCTGACATGTTGGCTGGATTCACAATGAGTTTAGCTTTAATTGAGTATCTTACATGTGTGATTTAATGAATGTTTGATTTTATATCATTATTTGAATTTACCGCGCTGCATTTTCCCTGGGTTTTGTTTCAAAGTGGGACGCAAGCTTCCCCTATACCATAAGTTAAGTTCCTTGCTCAGAACATATGAAAGCTGGTAGTTCAATATTCCCAGTTCTTCAATATTCCCAGTTCAGAAGTTTTAGGTTGTAGTTATTATAGGACTATCTGTATTTCATGTACGTTTGACTATTGGATGTTCTAATAGGTACTTTAGTATTGACAGCCTAATCTCAGGAGTTGATAGGCTTGAAGTCATAAACAGCACTGTGCTTCAACCATTGCCTAGAGCTGCTGGAAAACGCAGTAAAGTTTGAATGAATGCTTACGAGCCTGCTGCTGCCTACCACCGCTCAGTCAGACTGCTAGACTTAATTATAATAAACACACAGAAATACGAGCCTTAGGTCATTAATATGGTCAAATCCGGATACTATCATTTTGAAAACAAAACGTTAATTATTCTTTCAGTGAAATACAGAACCATTCCGTATTTTATCGAATGGGTGGCAACCCCAAGTCTAAATATTGCTGTTACATAATTATGACATAACATTGAAGGTTGTGCAATGTACAATTCTGACAAATTAGTTAGCAATGAGTCAGGCGGCCAAAACTGCTGCATATACCCTGACTCTGTGTGCAATGAACGCAAGAGACGTGGCACAATTGCCCTAGTTAATATTGCCTGCTAACATGAATCTCTTTAAACTAAAAATGCAGGTTTAAAAATATATAATTCTGTGTATTGATTATAAGAAAGGCATTGATGTTTATGGTTAGGGACATTCGTACAACGATTGTGCTTTTGTTAAATCATCACGCGTTTGGTGAAGTAGGCTGTGATTCGATGATAAATTAACAGGCACCGCATTGATTATATGCAACGCAGGACAAGCTAGTTAACCTAGTAATATCAACAGCCATGTGTAGTTAACTAATGATTATGTGAAGATCGATAGTTTTTTTATAAGATAAGTTTAATGCTAGCTAGCCACTTACCTTGGCTCCTTGCTGCACAAGCGTAACAGGTGGTCAGCCTGCCACGCAGTTTCCTCGTGGAATGCAATGTAATTGGCCATAATCGGCATCCAAAAATGCAGATTACCGATTGTTATGAAAACTTGAAATCGGCCATGCCGATTAATCAGTCGATCTCTACTCCAGAGATGTTTGATAGGGTTCAAGTCCAGGCTCTGGCTGGGCCACTCAAGGACATTCAGAGACTTGTCCCGAAGCCACTACTGCATTGTCTTGGCTGTGTGCGCTAAGGGTCCTGTTGGAAGATGAACCTTTGCCCTGGTCCTGAGCGCAGTGGAAAAGCGTTTTAATCAAGGATCTCTGTACTTTTCTTCGTTCATCTCTCCCTCAATCCTGACTAATCTCCCAGTCCTTGCCGCTGACAAACATCTCCACAACATGATGCTTCCAGCACAATGCTTCATCGTAGGGATGCTGCCAGGTTTCCTCCAGACGTGACGCTTGGCATTCAGGCACAAAAGTTCATCTTGGTTTCATCAGACCAGAGAATCTTTTTGTCAAACTCCAATCTGTCGTTCTGCCCCTGAACAAGGCAGTTAACATACTGTTCCTAGGCCGTCATTGAAAATAAGAATGTGTTCTTAACTGACTTGCCTAGTTAAATAAAAGGTAAAAAAAAATACAAAAAATTACATGTAAAACAAATCGGCCACAATCGGTGTCCAAAAATGCCGATTACCGATTGTTATGAAAACTTGAAATCGGACCTAATTAATCAGCCATTCCGATTAATCGGTCGACCTCTAATTTATATCCTATTTCACTGTGGAAAAGGGGGCTGCAATACATGGCGATATGATTTTCAGTTTGCTTCCATTTGGCTGGTTTCACATTCATCTCCTGTTATCATAAGGAAAAAGCATTTAAATCATGTAAAACAATTGCTATGTGCATTTACAATACACATTTAACTAGCTCTTATCAATAGCTCTGACCAATTTATAAATTACAGCACATGGAGAATGCTGTTATTTTTTAATCTGAAAAAAGTAGACGCTTTTTCCACTTGGAACTGACAGGTTTGCTGATCTTATGGTTTCCTCAAGCGTAAAATTGGTGGAAGTATAAGGAAATTAAGTCAAGGTCAGAATATGTAATCTGTAAACACACCTTTATTCGAGCTCTACCTCAAACAAAGTAGGTGAAAAGCATGTTATTTTCATACTTAAGTTCAAAGTCACAATACATGGAGAGAAAAGCGCATTCAAATGGAATTACGTTCCATTTACAGTCGCTTAACTCGGGTTGGAATAGGGGCCCAAGAGCAGAGCAGGCAAGGGCTTAGGGGTGGAATATACATTGCTGTGTGTAATGTAGCCTAGTTTTATTTACACCATCCCAGCAGCTATCTTAGAAATATAACTTTGCTCTGTGTTTCTGAGCATGCACTTTGTAGCCTATAGCACACATCGATATATAGTCTAGTAAGCAACTCAAACACTGAGAAATATTGCCATTACAAATTACATGACCCTCCCCTGGACTAGAATAATAATAAATAAAAAAATACTAAACCCTCCCCTTGACTGAAAAAGCATGACCCTCCTCCATTTTCCTCCAGGTACCAATTATGTACATTTCTATCAATCTCTAAGTGTGAAGGCGCTCTCAGCTATGAGAAAGGGAAGGGTGTGATGTATAGCGAGAGAGGCCTAATTGAATGATTCCCATTCTGCGCGCAGTCAGTCAATCCCCACCCTATTCGATAGGCGAAAGTCACTCACAAACGTTCGTAACATTGGATCCCATTGCTCTTATAGAACTCATGCTGGGTTGGTTGGTTTTCTCCTTTATCATAATTTGCCTGAAACCCACAACTCGCACAATCATTAATCACCAACGTTAGCGCTCACTCACCCAAAGTCCTGGTCCATAGACTTGAAGAAGAATTTGTAGTTGGGCTTGTTCAAGACCTGTTTAAAATCCAACAAAGTGATATTTTCGGCAGGAATCGGAATCTTCACCAAATACGGCGTCTCCTCCTCGTCGATGTGGTATATTATTTTGGTTTCCGCCATTTCTCCAAACTCTTTTTCAGCTGTCCCACAAAAACTATGGAAGAGAAAGCTAACAGGCTAACGGGAAAAGGGGGTGAGGTGAAATGCTCTTACAACGCTAGCCAGTAAATTTGCACTGGCCAGAACTAACAAAAAGGTACAAAATTATACTTATATCACGTGCATATCCCCTTAGTTTCTATCTCCCAAAGATACAAAATATCATTCACCTACGGCCAAAGATTTAAAAACCAAGCATACCCTACCTTCACACTGTCGGCCACCCACAACTTTTCCCCCAACAAAAACATACGGAGGGAAGGGGGACTCTAAAAACGTTTCTCTCGACTGTTGCAAGCCAACGCGGCGTATGACGTCGTGTATGCTCCCTTTACGTTTTTGCTCAACGTGCCCTCGTCCCCCTGTATAAACATTCCGGAGATTTTATTCCACAATACATTTTCCACATTAGTCATAATTCATATTCATTATGTAGCCTAAATGATGTTACACACACACACATGCACAGGGAGAGAGAGTCAATATAATAAAACACATGAAAATATTTTAATAAATAGCCAATACAATCAAAGGTCAAATAGGGGCTGCTTATATTTGTCCTGTTTCACACATGTACTAGTGGGTAACCTGTACAAGTGCTTGGTGTGAAATTCCACTCCCCCTGAGACACCCTCAGAGAGTGGGGTCAAGGCCAGGGATCAGACATTATTGCGCACCCCTGTAGCAGTTAGGGTTAAGGGCCTTGCTCAAGGGCAGATCGGTAGACATTTATCCTATTCGGATCAGGGATTCAAAACAAGCAAGCTGTTGAATGGCCCAACTCTCTAACCACTAGGCTACCTGGCGCCCCAATGTAATAGGCGCTCCTAGATTAGACCACTAGAGGGAACTCTAAATCAGTGCATAGCGGAAAAACTCAGAACTGTCTATATATAATTTTCACAACACCAATTAACAGAGCTAGACATGTGATTATAAGGCTGTATGCATCAACCTTTTATATATTTTAAAGATATGTAATTTACAGTTTAATTGAAGTTAACAGGACGTTTCAAGGCTACGTTTGATGTAGGCCCGTAGTTCAGTCTAGATCTTAGGCCATATTCAAATATGTTGACAATACACCCTTCCTTCCTTGAGTAAGGGGGAAGGAAACAAGGAAAGACAAAAGGAAGGAAGGCTGCATGTAAAAGTATTGGAACAGGCCCCTCGGTTCCTTCTCCCCTTAATTGCGGAAAAACCTGGGCCCAAACACCAGTCCCACCACGCAGGTCATCATAAACAACACCCAGAATACCACGGCCAAGGTCCTCCTGTGGTGCTGCAGCACCTCCACCTCACCCACCAGGCCCACACCTCCACCGTGGGGCCTATCGCTTGGGTGCATCTGCTCCACCCTTAGGCTCACTGTGGGCAGGATGATGAAGCGGGCGTCCCTGCTGGTATCCAGGGAGAGGACCACCCTCTGGGTGACGGTGGCCAAGTGGGCAGCCATCGACACAGGTGTGCAGAAAGCCATGGGGGGTAGTTGAGCCAGGATGCGGGAATTGCAGGGCAGGGTGAGGGGGTCGCCGGTCTCCAGCAGGGTGGGGTGGCGGCAGAGGGGGCAGAAAATGGCAGGGCTGCGAGGGCTCTGGGGGTCCACGGGTTCAGCTGGATACGGGGACAGCTGGATTCTCTGGAGGCACTCGGTGCAGAAGACATGGAGGCATTCCAGCATGCGAGGACACTTGCCACATTGGTTGTACTCGTGGTAGCAGATGGGACACTCCACCTCTGTGGACTCACCCGGCTCAGAGCCGAGTGCTGCTGCTTCTGCTGCTGCTTGGCCCCCCTGGAAGTGCACTGGTTCTGGAGGCTCAGCCATCGTGAGGGAAAGGGAGAGATGGAAGTGGGGATGGGAGTTGGGGGGGGGGGGGTTCAGGGTCAGACTTCGTTTGGGATGGTCAGATGTTCTTTGCTATGTCTGCAGAACCTGGAGGAAGATATGATATAATAAATATTGATTATATTCTGATACAGTATTACAGTTCAAGTGTTTTTGGCTATTGTAACCTAACCTTTCAGTATGTATGTAACAGAGGGAATGGGCCTAGGCCTATATGGGGTTAAAATAGTCCATCTTAAACCTGGTCCTTGGGGTTTTCTGTTCTGTTTCCTCTTGGTTTATGGCGAGATTCCTAAGCCCTTGAATCACTAGCTTCAGTTAATTACCAAATGAAGAAGAGATGTAAAGCCTGCCCCCTAGCCCCTAGCAGTGGGGAGCAGAGGAAATGGAAAGCCTGACTGCAGGATCCACACTCAGACTGATATCCCTTTCATACTAAGATGTTCTTCCGCCAACTTTTCCATGCTGCCAACTTTTTTTCCGCCATTTCCATGTATCTGAAAGCTATTGCCGGTATCAAAGCCAAAACTTTTATTGCTGCCTAATGATCTAGTATCATTTCGGTAAACTTCTGCCTACGGCTTAGCATAAAACTTAGCCGTAATGCTGAGGCGGCATTGGCACGCACTATGCTATTTAAACCAGTTAAATGTAACTAAATGTAATCCCCCAAAGTAATTATTTATTATGAGAGGGCCATAAACAATAACTAGAAATGTTGCATACTCCAAGAAAGGTTAAAGTCTCACTTTTCTAGTCATTTTTAAAAATAAATTGCTGAGGTGTATTCACTTGAGAACACAAGCTTAAGTACACAGCACAAATATGATAAAAATGTGAAATATTTGATTTGGTGTATTTTCTATTCAACATAACTGTATGAATACCGCTTGAAATGATTTACATACTTCCTAAATATAGTATAATCAGATTATAACATTTCACCTTCCTTATAACCGTAAAATACATATTTGTATGTTTAGTGTTAGAGAAAATGTGCATATTTTCTAAAGGTCTCTCTTGATCTGTACCAGTACCTCCTGTATATAGCCTCACTATTGTTATTTTAATGGTGCTCTTTTAATTATTTTGTACTTTTATTTCTTTATTTTTGGGGTATTTTTCTTAAAACTTCATTTTTGGTTAAGGGCTTGTAAGTAATCATTACACTGTAAGGTCGTACACCTGTTGTATTTGGCACACGTGACAAATAAAATTGGATTTGATCAGAACATCAGCCCCCATCACTGTGAAGATCTCACAGGGCTATATCTTAGCTTCCTGAACTCAATAGGAACTTCCCTTTCATCTCATATAAATCTTGTCTATCTATGACAAACTGTTTTTTTTTTTTATCTATAAACTATTTTAGATGAATCGCTATAAATCGATCTCTGAATGTGCTACTGTGATGAAACCACTCTCTCCTACTGCACTATGATGTAAGGATTGCAGGCATGTGCACAAATTGATTTATAAGAGAAAATGTAAACAGGGGACTAAACAGGGGACTTTACACCTTAAGAGGTTTTAAACTCTTGATGGTTGCTAGGCAGCGCCAGTTAACCATCCCCCTGCCACTTCTCCCATAACCCACCACTAAGCATGAACACAACTGGATGGATCCATTAAGAATTACTGTGGGAATAAATATCACTTAATTATGGAAATATTGGCATAAAGTAGGCTAATGCAATTGAAGGAATGCTATACAATTGTTGTTTATTGAAACTCCCAAAGTCATCCAATCATTGTAATAAATGTCAAGCAAAAGCCTAACCGCCTACGGTCAACTAGATTATAATTTCAGTTTGTGTGCTGTTTTCAGATTGGGACAGCGCCATCGCTCTGCTTTGAGACAAGCATGGGGACTCCTCTTGAGAAATTCTAAATCAATGTAAGATTTGTTTTCACTGAATCTCTGTTTGGATATTGGTTAGGCTACAATTAGGCTGGGAAAATGTTAGCTAAATTCAGGTGAGGGCTGCTCATGATCATCTTGTCTAGTTGGCTCATTTATTAGAACAGTTTGCCAGCATGTTATGTAGTTTAGTTTAGCAAGTGGATTATTTTGCTCTTCACTCCCAGTCGCTTAGTAGCATAGGACTACTCCCGACCAAAAGCACGTGACTTCAATCAATGTGATTTTGTTTCACTGAATCTCTGTCTGTATATTTGGTTAATTGCTCTCTGGCTGTCTGTACAAGTGGAAATGGTAGCTCATTTATTCATTTGCTCATCTATCACTGATCAGAAACATTTAGCATGCAATAATGTAGCCCAAATCAAGTGTAAGGCTATTGTTTTTGCTCAATCGAGTAAAGGCAGCTACAAAAGCCCGCGGTTGTGAAATATGAACAGGATACTCGCACGCTTTTGAAAATAGGATTGCAATTATTATTTTTATTTTCCCCCCACATTTATTTATATAAAAAAACGTGTTAACAACCCAATATTGTTAATCAACCAGGTTGTCACCTAAATAATTATAATATAATACTAGTCTTACGTTTTTAAATTTTTATTAATGTCAAAACTGTTTTCTATGCTTGTTTTCACTTAATACTTTAGGATACTGGTGTTATGTCAGATTTTATGAGGGTTGCCAGATTGGAGTAAAAATCTGCATTTGCCAGTTTTAAAAAAAAAGCATTATTACAGGGCTGTGAAACCAGAGCCAAATGGCTTCAGACTAACATAAGGTAACATAATTCAACTAAAAATATGCAACTCTATAGTTTTGAAAATACATTTTATAGTTTCTGAGCCCCTGCCAAAACAAATTAACAATGTTGACTTTTGATGGTGTATATTCAATAGATTTATTAAAATAGATGGGGGGGGGGGGCAGATAAACATTTCCCTTTTTTTTCTCTATGTGAAAGCAGTATAACAAGTAAAAGGTAGAGAAGTGGAGGTGGAAAAACAAAGGAGGACAGGAGCCGTGGATAGAAGTGATTACCGGGCCCTACACTCTCTCTCTGTCCCTCTGTGTGTTGTTGTGTTTGAGCTATTTCTTACTGTGGGCTAGTTAGAATGCTGATGCACTAACAACACCAACGCAACGATCATACAATGAATAAGAATGCCCTCAGCGCTACTGGGTTTGTATGAAATTCCACTGATAGTTGACTAGTGAAATAGAGATTTGAATCAAGTAAACTGCCAAGGATCTCCTCCCAAAGTCAACGTTGTTCCACTGCTGCATAACAGCACCAATGAACCACAATATGAAAATCAATTGTAATATACATGATGGAAAAGGGGTGTACTGTACTCATCTGATATTCCCTTCGGTGTCCATGTGTTTACCTCATAAAGATCAAACTGTACTTTCATAAACAGCAGCCTCTCCATTCACATGGGATAGAGCAAGGCAAGCCATACTCAACAGGGCAGTTGCCTAGCAATAGTGGTCTATTTTGTATTGGGCCCCAGGAGCAGAGATTGTAATGAACATGTTTCCATAGGATTGGTCTATCTGTACATGTCACACTTTTATTTGGTTCAATAATCTCAATACATATTCCAGACAAATTTGTTCAACATTCACCCTGTGTAATTTGCTTGACAATAATGAATTACTTTCTCCAACTCCTTGACATCCACAGGCAGAACTGGTATATAGTGCAGCATTACAACAGAATGGCAAAAATAGATACTGCATGATGTCATAACTGCTATGATAGCTTGTAAATTAATATGTTGCCATACTTTATCTACTGAATGTAGTTCAGTTGATATGAAAACACCATGGGAGTTAAACTCACCGAGAATTCATAATCATGTAGTGTGTGGGAAGATAACAAACACTTACCGCCTCATACACTCGCTGTCACACACCTCTCAGATAAGGGTGAGCTTTGACGTTCCTCTCCACTACCAACATTCTCACCGGACACATCATGGTTCTCATTTACAGTAGAAATGAACACACTTCGTTAATCTACCTCTCTACCTCTTATTTCTACTGGCTCGCTCTCCCTCTCTCTGTTTTCTTTCACTCCATATCTCCTCTCCTCTCTTGCTTTACCCATGCCTTGACATCCTCTCCTCCTGGAGCCAGGGTTGTCTCCTGGTTGCCCTGACATTAAGTCATCTCTAGGTTGTGGTGGTAACTAGTAACCAGGGACATGGAATAGAGGTAGAAGCCACCTCCTATAACCCTGACACTTCTCACTGTCCTCACAGTACGGTATTTTGTATGTACACTGTATTTTTCAATGTCCAGGGTATTCAGAATGACAGTTGTGAGTCAAATGACTGTGGATATCATTCAAGTGTGGAAAACAATGTTTTATGATTTCGGGATATCAGTTCAAAAAGCAGCAACCTGATAACTAGTTGAGTTACTGGTGCTGGTCTAATGGAACTTATATGATGTTTAGTCTTTCTATCTGTATATCTGCAAGACCCCAGGAGACATATTGCCACACATGCTAACATCCTCTCTGAATTATACTACACGACTAAAAGTATGTGGACACCTGCTCGTCGAACATCTTATTCCAAAATCATTGGCATTAATATGGAGTTGTTCCTTCTTTGCTGCTATAACAGCCTCCACTCTTCTAGGAAGGCGTTCCACTAGATGTTGGAACATTGCTGTGGAGACTTGGTTCCATTCAGCCACAAGAGCACTAGTAAGGTCAGGCACTGATGTTGAGCGATTAGGCCTGACTTGCAGTTGGCGTTCCAATTCATCCCACAGGTGTTCAATGGGGTTGAGGTCAGGGCTCTATGCAGGCCAGTCAAGTTCTTCCATGCCGATCTCGACAAACCATTTCTGTATAGACATCGCTTTTTGCACGGGGCATTGCCATGCTAAAGCAGGAAAGGGCCTTCCCCAAACTGTTGCCACAAAGTTGGAAGCACAGAATCATCTAGAACAGGCCTGGTCAACTCCAGTCCTCAGGGGCCTGATTGGTGTCACACTCTTGCCCCAGCCCCAGCTAAAACACCTGACTCCAATAATCAACTAATCATGATATTCAGTTAAAAATTGAATTAGTTTAAATCAGGTGTGTTTGCTAGGGATGGGGGGAAAGTGTGACAACAATAAGGATCCCGTGGACTGAAATTGCCCAGGCCTGGTCTAGAATGTCATTGTACGCTGTAGCATTAAGATTTCCCTTCACTGGAACTAAGGGGCCTAGCCCATACCATGAAAAACAGCCCCAGACCATTATTCCTCCTCCAAACTTTACAGTTTGGCACTATGCATTCGGGCAGGTAGCGTTCTCCTGGCATCCGCCAAACCCAGATTCGTTCGTTGGACTGCCAGATGGTGAAGCGTGATTCATCACTCCAGAGAACGTGTTTCCACTGCTCCAGAGTCCACTGCAGCCGACGCTTGGCATTGCACATGGTGATCTTAGGCTTGTGTGCGGCTGCTCGGCCATGGAAACCCATTTCATGAAGCTCCCGACAAACAGTTCTTGTGCTGACATTGCTTCCAGAGGCAGTTTGGAACTCAGTAGTGAGTGTTGCAACCAAGGACAGACAATTTTTATGTGTTACGCGCTTCAGTACTCGGTGGTCCCATTCTGTGAGCTTGTGTGGCCTACCACTTCGCGGCTGAGCCATTGTTGCTCCTAGGCATTTCCACTTCACAATAACAGCACTTACAGTTGACGGGGGCAGCTCTATCAGGGCAGGAATTTGATGAACTGACTTGCTGGAAAGGTGACATCCTATGACGGTGCCACGTTGAAAGTTACTGAGCTCTTCAGTAAAGGCCATTCTACTGCCAATGTTTGTCTATGGAGATGGAATGGCTGTGTGCTCAATTGTAAACACCTGTCAGCAAGGGGTGTGGCTGAAATTGCTGAATCCACTCATTTCAAGGGGTGTCCACATTATTTTGTATATATAGTGTATCTACAGAAAAACATGTCTCTGATCATGCATGTATGCAGTCAAATAAGATCCGCATACAGTTAGGTTGCCAAAAATAGGATACAAACAAATCACTATTTGCCTAATTCACAAATATTGTGTGTGCATGTGTTTCTGTACATTCATGCTGTGGTATGGTGTGTGTGTATCGTATGTCACAATTATATATTAATATTTACACACTATTCATATATACATTAATATACAGTGCAGTTACATTAGATGAGAGAAGAGGCACCGTGATACAATGTGTGTTTTTGTATCTTGTTTTTCAAAGCTAAACTTGCTTTTTGCCTGAGCAACCTCTGGTGGCAGAGCATTCCATGATAATCTAGAAGAAAAAGAAACGCACACCTATTTAGGCGAGGCGCTGGCTAGCGGAGTAGAAAACTTGAAAATAAAAGAGAGCCGCACACTCTAGGAGCTCAGATGCAAAAATGTAATGGCCAACGTTTCGACAGCCAAGCTGTCTTCATTAGGGTATGAACCCTGATATACCCTGATGAAGACAGCTTGGCTGTCGAAACGTTGGTAATTCAATTTTATCTTTTAAAAAGATTTTATCTTATCTTTATTTATTTTATCTTTTTTTTATTTTCAAGAGCATTCCATGATGACATGGCTCTAATACATAACTGAGCGATGTATTCAATACATTTTGGGGGTTTGGGTACCGTGAAGAAACCCAGAGTGACGTGTCTGGTCAGGTATGACAGTCAGTGGATCTTATCGCATCGAGTCACCATAATGTATGTGTGAGATTGGACGTTGCACTCTTTCGCCCACGAGAGGATGACTCACTTTCAAAACCAGACCCAGCTTTCCCTGTCTCCTTATCTGAGCTGAGTTTAAACTTCAGAGCCCCATGTGGGTGTTATTTCAAATGAAGAACGGAATCTCGGTACTTCCCAATCACATGACAAAAGTTAAATAGTTTGTCAATTCATCATTATATGGACTGAGCTGGGAATGAGAAAGTAAAGGAATGTGTAATAAAAAATAAAAATATGTATTACGTTTGTAAAGTTTATGTGCAGGTTTAATAGACCCAAATGAAGCCTACCCCTGGACTAAAAAGCATGCTGCTCAATGCTCAATCTCCATTGAGAGTATTTTCTAGTCCAGGAATAGGCTTAATCTGGGTCCGGGAAACTAGCCCTATGCCTCTTTTTTTCTGTTCAGTACAAGTTGTAAACTGTTTTGTTCTTTACATAAATACATGATCCTTTTTACATTAAGTCAATCTACAGGTGGCAGGCACAGAGGAAAATGGTTCCTCAGATCACAATAACACATCAAAGAGTACTGTCTTCATTTCTTTCAAATGTCTTATCCTCCCTAAGATCCTGTTACTCTTGGCTTTGACTGTAGGACAAGGAAATCACCATGAAAAGAGTTACAGGGTCACCTGGAGGGCTTTGTCTGGAGGATTAGCGTGGGGACAAAGGCTGACGTCACGTTTACGACCAGATACACCCCGGAGAGTGTCAGTAAGAGGGAGGTGCTGGGATTTCTGGGAAGGGTAAAGCCAGTAGAGTGAGTAGAGTGAGTAGGCAGCGGCAACAGAGACAATAGTATTTTGTTGTGTTTTCATAACAGACTGTTGCACAACACGTTTGCAACTATCAGCTTGTTTGATATCAATGTTTCTATTATGCTTTCAGTAATCAAGGGCATATCAAATGAGATGGAATTCAAAGGGTTTCTGAGCCAGTGTGAGTCACGAGAGTAGACAACAGTGAGACCTATGGGTCACCTTAAGTGACTGATATGGGTTTATCTATGGGCTAGACAGATATTAGCAGATCGGCTATAGGACAGCATAGGAAGTTGACAGCTCAAGCTCCTTGCAGTCATGGCTCACTCCTGTTCTGTTCAGTTACAAAGTAGTCCCGATGTCATCAAGAAACAGACCGGGGGAATTTACTAAGGGATCTGGAATTTATTTAAAGATTCTTACTCGTATCTTCGTCTCTCTCCTCTCCCCCATAAGGCAGTTCTGTTGTTTATAAGACACAGACAGACAGGAGCCAGTTCGGCACAGATTAATATCAAAATCACTATTTCAAAAGAGAGGAAACCTTCTTGATGCAAGCACTTTGTCTTACATTCATGGTTCTGTTATATCTGGGAAATGTGGGTGATAATCTGTATAGTGGGCTAACTTTCTTCATACCTGGAAACTGTGGGTGAATATCAGACAGACATTGGCCAAACTGTAGCAGAATGGCCCACTAACACTCCTCCATATACAGTAAAAAAGGATGTGTGGGTGGAGAGTGGGAGGGTTAGCACGTGGACGCAGCGACTCTTTGATGACATCACTATTTCCAAAATATTAGTCATAGGTTACTACTATGTTTTTTGGCACTCTGTCAAGTGAAAGTCCCTCCCACACTAAGAAATATAAATATAGCCAATTAAGTCAGACAGTTCATTCTCGTTGAACGAAACAGCACCCAAAGAGAAAGGAAAATGTGTTCAGATCTTGAGTGCGGAATTTGTTACCGAAGCTACAACACCGGCCGTCGGTGTCCTCGTGAGTTACAGTGTAAACACAGCTTTTGTGAGCGCTGTCTGGTGACTCTTTCCCAATCCTCAGTATGTGAAGTGGAATCCACGAAGGAATGTTCGCCGCAGGACAAGACAATCGTTTGCCCACTCTGCCGATACCAGACCTCTGTATCGGGAAAAGTGAGGGCAGCGCTTCCGGTAGACGAAAGTGTTCTAGAGCGCATGGTGGTATCTGGCGTTCTCGGGGAAAGCATGACAGACGACGAGGGGGATAGCGAGGGGAAGGAGGATGACAATGAGACTCCCCATGAGAACTCAGCCGAGGAAAGGGGTTCCAGAGGTGGAAGGTTCCGCCGTTCGCTGAGGCGCGTCTGGGGCAAATTCACTGGGAATCATTCCCAAAGGAGAGCGCGTAAGTTGTCCTATTATATTGCAATACTCTAGTTTTCACGACAAAACATTACTTCATATTCCGGTAGTTGTTCATAGCCTACTTTGATGGTATTTTCCTTAACAATTGACCTGCGGACCAAAATAGGCTATTGTATGTAGCCTGCCCAAAGAAGGACATTTATTGTGTTCTCTTACATATTTTATTTTTCCCCTACAGATTGTATGACTGATGATGACCTACGAGACCTCTTCATGATGTCATGCTATACCATTTGATGAGGACTTAATTGATTGGAAAGTCATCAGGGCTGCGTTCAGTACGTTTTTACGTTCTGGCACGTTCAGTTGAACGGATCCGGTGCTGTACTGAACGACCAGTTGAAAAACCGGGTTGGAGAAAGCTGTCGGCATGGCCACTGCCCTTTAAATATGTCACACATTGCTTCAAGCCACACCTCGCCACACCCACCAACGGGAGCCACCCTACCTCAGTCTGTTCAAGAACGTTTGGGGGGAAACGTGTCAATCGGTACAAACCGTTCCGTAACTTAGCAAACGTTCGAGCGAACTGAACGCACCTCAGTGGCACCTGATTGATCAGAGAGGGGGCGTTGCCGTCCACGAGCCTACACTACAGTAACCTATTTGGACTGTAGAAGACTGGCGGGTCCAGTTGGAAGTTGGAGCAAGCAGTAATATGTATTCCATATAATAGCCAACTAGGCGTCTGTGTCCATTTCTTCACACATGCATGTAATAATTGGTGGTGACCAAACACATAATGGTAACAGAATTGTAAAGACTATAGGCTATTCTTTGAAGCCATTGGGCTACTGAATGAAATAGTTTTATCTAAAATTGTATTTTTTTTTGTGCTTTGAAGTAGTGGCTTTCCATTTCCAACTATTAGAATGTGTTGAATTTTGTTGGTGCTCAGTTCAATATAAAACTAATTGACTGTAGTGTATTTATTACATTCACTTTTATTGATTGTGTGTGATATTTTGCACCTTTGTTTTGTAATAAAACATGTTATTGTTTTGTTAATTTTCTTCTCTCGCCTGGATAAATGGCTTGCAGTAGTAACTGATGCTTGCTTTTTCGCTGAAGAATAAGTTAATAAATAATACTGTTCTGAACTTCTGCTCGGTTTACCATTATTTAGAATATAAGACAGTGTAAGCTCATGTCATATAGACCTATCCAACAAGTGAGACCAGGTGTCATGTCCCCCCAAAATTCTGGAGGATGCAATCAACATAATTGGTTGCACCTGTGTTCACATGGGCCGGGCGTGTGTTCAGTGAGGTGAAACGTTCAGAAAATGTCAGGACGCAAATATAAACGTAACAGCGCTAACGCGATTCCCTGGTCTATTCTATACAGACAATAATATGTTTTAATCTGCACAATACATCCCAATTGAAAAATACTGTAATGTTGCACTCTTCTGAACTGGTCCTGAATTAGATGCACCTGTTGAGATAGCAACAGGCACATCTAATATGCTAATCAAGGGGCTCTGTGACCACAGTGTGCTATTTAACAACTAGAGGAGCAAGAGGTTGATAAAACAAGGCTTTTTTAAATTGATATTTTTACCTTGGACTCTTTTTCAGTTACAATCTACTACAATCTGATTGTGCTGTCGTGTATCATATGTTGGTTGCTGGCCAGCAATAATGACAAGGACTTTAAGACTTAATTCTAGGTATGTTCTTTTCTTAATCAAGTAACCTCAGACTATTGCCTAATATTTTGTGTACTACGATAACAATGAGAAATTGACTTGTCTTTCAGTAATGTAATTATCACTAATGAAATCAAATTTTATTTTTTGTCCTACAGGCTTCTGTTCCTGTGTCTGGTATTAGCCACTGTGGAAGTCAGCTCATGTTTATCAATGGGTAAGAGTAATAAGCATGATACCGTTTCTATTTTTAACTTATTGCACAGGAAGTGAATGTTTTCGGGTCACACCTATGTCCGTGACGTTTTTGTCATAGACTTCAATACGTGAGTTGGGCTAATGGTTAACAATATCCAGCTGCCCAGGGTTATTGCTCAGAATCTATCCTTACATAACCTGTGTGCTTGACCTCATATCTTTTGACTTGAAATTGTTTTCCTTGAGGAGACATGATTTAGACTGTTTGGAAACAACATGCTCAGTGAACTTCCATAGCTGCTGTTACTTTATTAGTAAGCATACATATTAAATGTAAGGACAAGCCAACTTTTAAAATATTATAGTTAGGGCTCAGCATTTCTCTCTGTCCAAATAATCTGACTAGGAAACTGAGCACGACCAACATGTCCATTTTAATTCAGTGATGCAATTAATGTGAGGTTGTAGTTCACTCCCCAACAATTTTACTGAGTTACAGTTCATATAAGGAAAACTGTCATAAATGTAAAATTCACTAGGCCCTAGTCTGTATTTCACATGAATGGGAATACAGGTACCTTTTTTTTAAAAAGGTAAGGGGCATGGCTCAAAAAAAGTCAGTATCTGGTGTGACCACCATTTGCTTCATGCAGCACAACAGCTCTTTTGCATAGTTGCTCAGGCTGATTGAAGAGGAGTGGGACAACATTCCACAATGGCTGTGTGATGTTGCTGGATATTGTCAGGAACTGGAACACGCTGTTGTACATGTCAAACCAGAGCATCCCAAACATGCTCAATGGGTGACATGTCTGAATGTGCAGGCCATGGAAGAACTGGGACACTTTGTGTACAGATGTACACAAAGTACATCAGCCGAGGAAAGGGGTTCCAGAGGTGGAAGGTTCCGCCGAAACATGGTGATGGTGGAGGATCAATGGTATGACAATGGGCCTCAGGATCTCATGGTATCTCTGTGCATTCACATTGCCCCCGATTTTAGTAAAGTAATGCAATTGTGTACATAGCGTATGTTTGCCCATACATGCCACCATGGGGCAAACTGTTCACATTGACCAACTGCTCGCCCACACAACGCCATACACGCTATCTGCCCGGTACAGTTGAAACCGACATTCATCCGTGAAGAGCACACTTCTCCAGTGGCCATCGACTGTGAACACTTTGCCACTGAAGTCAGTTATGATGCTGAACTGCTGTCAGGCCCAGACGCTGGTGATGACGAGCATGCATGTGTTTTTTTTTGGGGGGGGGGTTGTGGAAACCCAGTTTCATCAGCTGTCTGTGTGGCTGGTCTCTGACCATGCAGGTGAAGAAGCTGGATGTGGAGGCCTAGGCTGGCATGGTTACGTGGTCTGCGGTTGTTATGCCGGTTGGACGTACTGTCAAATTCTCTAAAACTACGGCGGTCGCTTATGGTCAAAATTAACATTCCTTTCTCTGGTAACAGTTTTGGTAGACAATCCTGTAGTCAGCATGCCAATTGCACGCACCCTAAAAACATAAGGCCACTCTAAAGTGTGCAGTTATGTCACATCAACACAATGCCACATGTCTTATTGTCCCCAGCACAAGGTGCACCTGTGGAATGATCATGCTGTTTAATCAGCTTCTTTATATGCCACACCTGTCTGGTGGATGGATTATCTTGGCAAAAGACAAATGCTAATTTACAGGAATGAGAACAAATTTGAGAAATAAGCTGTTTTTGACACTTCTGGGATGTGTTATTTCAGGACATGGGGACAACACTTTACATGTTGCATCTTATATTTTTATTCAGTGTATTTAGACATGACATTCATTAATAATACTGAATTGCACTCTTCTTTCCCTGTAGGCAAGCGAGCAGTACACGAACAGAGAAGTTCTCTCGGTACACAGGGCCCAAGAAAATGGAGGACTTTCAACAACCCTTACACATTTAGCCAGAGCCATAGTCTTGGCCCAAGCCAACCGGTCCCCAGTAGTGTCCAACCTGACCAGGCTCAGATTGTCTTCAGGCTGAGACCGGGAGTCCAGACTGGGAGAGAAGGTTCCCCTGATGGTGAGGAGTCTTCACCTTCCAACAGTCAATCTAACAGATTTTCAAGCAGCTCTGTGCCCAGTAAGACTGTCCATTTTCGTACCTACCCTTCTAGTGGCCTAGTTAGTCCAATTGTCCCCAAAACCTGGGGTGCCTCTGGTACTTTTCATTCAGTCTCAAACCCTATGATCCAAAGGAGCCATGGTTCACAACCTGCCAGGGACACATTTGGCTCTCCTGTTGAAAACTACCCCATCCCAGCCCAACAGGCTGAAAACCCTGTGAGCAAGAATGAGAGATCCAAATACAGGACGTTTCTGTCTTCCTACCTCTTCAGGGAATCCCAATCCACTTCCAGCACCTCTGAAACCACTCACAAGGGCCCTAGTGAAGGAGTGAAGACGATTAGCAGACTTGGTGCTGCCTCTGCTACCCAAAGTGAAGGAAACTCCAGTGTTCATGAGTCTGGAAGATCCACACATGTCCAAAGGGGTTATGGCTACATAGGCTCTCAGTTGTACCCTACAACCATTAAGTCTGCCAATGGACAACAAGTGCACCCACCAACTCTGAGCCAATCCGGTTCTTCTAAAGTAGATGCTACCAGTGAAGCCCAACATGCTTCTAGTATCAACAAACCCTTCCATCACAGTGCTAACTTTGCTCAAAGTGGAGGTAGCCCTAGTAGCTATTTCCCTGGTGAAATGGCTGATACTCAGGCTAAAAGTGCTTTCAGCAAAATTCAACCTCTTATTAGATTTGGCTCTTTCTGGAACACAATGGCCCCCACTGCAACTCAACCCACCCAAAGTCCCTCTGAGCCTGCAGAGCGAGAAACTGCCCCTGACCAGTCTTTGAAAACCAGGAGTGGCTATGTCCTTTGGAAGAAACCTGGGCTAAGCAGCTCATCCAGTGGTCAGTACGCGTTAGCCACCGGTGGTTACAAACCTGGAAAATCCACAAATGTCAATACACTCGGAGGGTTCCAAGATCACGAGAAAACGTTGGCTCCCATCGTGAGTGACGATGACATACCCTCTGTTGCCATCAGAACTTCAGTCAACACAAACACTGTAAAGAGTCAGGGTACTGGCTGGAGAAATGGTCATGGTATACCTAGGGGCATGAGAATGAGTTCTGTCAGTGGGTATCCAGCTGTATACAGAAAGTATAGCTTTGCCCCTAGAATTCGAGTAGCTTCCACTACAACTTCCTCTGCCCAAAGCGATACTCTAGCCCCAATGACATTCAAATCAGGTCCACGAGAAGTCCAACTTGCGTCCATAGAAGATGACCTTGTCACTAACAGCCTGCATGCCTCCAGCAATGTCCAGTCTTCAGAAGTGCAGACTACTACCACTGACATGTCTGGCTCTACCACGAGATCTGGTAGGCCTTGGTTTCTTAGATCTACACCTAGTGAGGATAACGAGGCTAAAATCGGCCATGTTTTCAAGGGATCCCAAACAACCCTACTACAATCTCCCCAGAGTGAGAGTCTAAAACATGTTCAGCCAACTTTTAGTCTGTCTGGCAACAATGTTTTCCATGACCGTTTGACTGCAGGAGAGGCTAAACCTGGTCCAACAAGCTCGGCCCCTTTCAAGCCTGAAGCTAGATTCAACATGTTTGGGTCTGTAATTTACAGACTGCCCAAAGGTTCCAGGTCCAAACAGAATGAATGTGTTCTGGGCATAAAGCTCCCAGGTGCAACTAGGCCCTCGGGCTGCAATGTATCTGCCCCTGCTGAAATCCAGCCCACCTCCATTACTTTGACAACAGCCAGTCAGAGCCAAAATGTCCACAGTAAAGAAACTTCTCAAAGCAGTGACTCATTTCACAAAACTGTGAATCATTCTAGTTATGAAGACCCCAAGTCTCACCCATGTGACTCTGATAGAAATGAAATGACAAGCAATCCCTTTAGGTTCATATCTGGTAAACTCTCAAAAAGCCAGAATAGCTATGCTTTCATAGGCTTCCAAAAACCTATAAGCAAAACAGGATCAACCCAGGACAAGGATGCTGATCTCTGTGCACAAACAGTGCCTCCCATCAACAAAGAGCATCCACCCCCAGTTGTGCCCACCTCTGCCCCCAGTGTCCACCCAAGCCCTCCCAGAATCCAAGTTCAACCAGACCTAAGCATCACTGAACTCACAGAGAGTCGCAAACCCACCAGCAGCGTTGTAAAGGGCAGACGTGTGAAGGTGAAGCGCGTGCAGAGCCAACATAGTATTTCACCTTCGAACGACACCGCCTCCCAACCAGCCAAGCCCCAAACTATGAGGTTCAAGGCTATCCAATTTGCTGATATCCTAGGAAGTGCCTCTTTCAGTGGAATCCAACCCAGGGGAAGCTCCAGACCCAGTGTGCAGTCAACATCCAATACCCCAGCATCAGGTGAAGATGGCGGCGCACTGGACAAAGATCAACCAACACTGAGGGTTGGGGTCACCCCAAGGTGAAGGAGGGGACCCCAAGGCCTTACCATTCCCCAGTGCTGCTGCTCTGAGTAGAGGGGGATGTGGGTAGTGTCATATGGGCTGTTCAAAGTGGTAGGGGACTTTAGTAGTTTGGGAGCCATGAGGAAAGAACTTAACTAGTTGAGGGTGTCTGCAGATAATCTTTCCTTGAAGTCAGTCCGGTTTGAATTCATGAACGACGTGACCTTACCCCATAGCCCTGCTCTCAAGTATTTATTCACAACATGGTTGTGCTTGTAAATGTGATTTATAATAAATATTCATACTTAAAAAAAATGTGTTCTCTTTTAATGCAGACTTGCCATTTTTTGTTGAAACCTAACAATTCAGCTTAGACTAACAGGATTGCAGCATGGTTAACCTTTTGTACAGGTGACACCATAAGTGTTAATGTTATATGTGATGTTAGACTTTCTCTTTGGGAAGAATGTACTTTATGTTGAATCAACCATATTCCCCAATAGCTTTTTAGTCTCGATTGTCTATTTTATCTGGTTAACCACAGCTGACATTGGTTTAGCGGCTTATAGGATGTATTAACCAGCATTACCCACTTCAAGCACTGACATCTCAAGGACAAAATACAGTAAATTAACAAGTAGTGATTTAAATTTTTTTTTTTTAAACATCTCACCAAGATACCCATTCTAATCTAAAACTAAGTAGTGCACTACATAGGGGAGAAGGGTACCATTTGGGATGCACACATGGTCCACTGTACATGACATTAGGGTTGTTTGGAAACAAATTATTTGGATTTTGTCATGGAGTATTAAGGGAAATTGGAATTTTGTTAAAATGAAACTTTACCCATCTGAGTCCCTTTTTAACCAGAGGACCTATACAATCTACGGACATACTTTCTCTCCAGTCTCTGCTTGAGGGTTTGGCATAATGGTCCCTTGACAAAACCACATGGGAAAACGTATTTGTTTTTTAATGATGACTGTTCTTTTGGATGATGCCTAAAGTCTAGTTTTACAATGTCTATCAGTCTGTAAATGTGTTTTATGTTCACTTGAACTCGCTGCTAGAGGAAGGGGGGGGAAAATAGGTCAAATGAGATCGAAACAATAGTTGGAAAGGTTGAAATGCATCTCAGAACATGAACATTGGGATTAATGTCAAGAGACAATTCCCCCCCCCCCCCCCCCCCCCCCCGAGTTCTAGGTCACATACATATTCAGTAAACCTGATATCCAGATTGTAATCAGTGATGTTCTTGACATGCATACAGTGGAGTAATAGCTGTCTAGACTTGTTGGACTCAATGATTTGAAGTGCACTTACTGCAAGTACCTAGTTAGCCCACTAGGTGGCGCGTGACACTTAAAAACCAAAGGCACATTTTTTTTCCAGTTCCCCTTGGTTTCCCCAGTGTAAGAAGTGTAACGTTAGTGCTTACTTACTACAGGAATCTGTAGAAGTAGAGAAAGGGATCTCAAATATGAAACTATAAAACACATTCACTGTACAGAACACTTCATAGATACCAAACATTATTGCTGGATTAGTCATAGTGCTACTTAGTTTCTTATTTTCTTATCTTGTGTTTTTGTTCTAAATTATTTTTAGTATTACATAGACTACTGTATTATTGGGGTTAGAGCTAGCAAAAAAAGGCATTTCACTGTACTTGTAGATGTGACATTAACTTTGAAACTACATTGAACAAAAATATAAACGCAACGTGAAGTGCTGGTCCCAGCTGAAATAAAATATCTCTGAAATGTACCATATGTACAAAAAGCTTATTTCTCTCAATGTGTGCACAAATTTGTTTACATCCCTGTTGGTGCGCATTCTACCCTTTGTCAAGATAGTCCATCCACCTGTGTGGCATATCATGAAGCTGACAGCATGATCATTAGTTAGCCCACTAGGCAAAATAACATTTTGATTCAGAGCAATAAAGAAATTGAACAATTTATCTCAGCAAGCAAGAAACCTTTCAATATATAAGATCAAACAATACTTTAGGACAAATTGGAAGATTGTGCAGGACTATGGGAAGTTGAAGGAACCAATCTATCTTTTCAGACTGTTAAGAGTATTTATCTGGTCAATGTGTCAGTGTATTATGTAAAAATGCGATTGTATTATAAATTGTATTTTAATGTTTAAGGACTCTTGGAAGGTTAGTCCAAATGAGGACTAAAAGAGATCCAAATCAAATTAAATAATTACACAGGTGCACCTTGTGCTGGTGAAAATAAAAGGCCACTCTAAAGTGAGCAATTTTGTCACAACACAATGCCACGGATGTGCTCAGGTGTATTTCTGTCTGTAATAAACCTCTTTTGTAGAGAAAAACTCATTCTGATTAGCTGGGTCTGGCTCCCCAGTGGGTGGAGGGCCCATTGGCTGCCACCCTGCCCAGTTGTGAAATCCATAAATTAGGGCCTAATTCATTTATTTCAATTGGCTGTTTTCCTTATATGAACTGTAACGTTTATAGTTTTGTTCAGTATAGTTTAGTGGCTTTTTACTGGGGATTTTCTACAGTCTGAATTAGACACACATTTCACCAGTACAGGGTGTTGTTGCTTTGGTCCAGCAGCTAGTGATTTAACATGGTTCCATGTGTCCATGCTAAGCTCAAATCACAGCGCTAACAGTCTAATTTATGGAGGATGACCCTTTACCTTTTCCCAGCATGCAAGCCTCACCAAAATACCCACTTCTTCGCTTGTCCTCAACTGTCTTTCAGGACCCAGCAGCCGGGGGCCAAGGGAGAAGCTTGGTGGGATCTGTCAATCAAGTTGAAATACATTGTACATTGGATTAATGCAACTACCCTACAGCCCACCTCCCCCTCCCCTGCAAAACTCGTGGTGTTCCACTTTCCCATAGAAGTCTCCCTGAGAGTTCAAACCCATCAAAGCCAAGTTAGACTGACGGCTCTTTCTAAGCTCTCTCTCGTAACTCTCTTTCTCACTCTGTGTGTGTGTGTGTGTTTGTTTTTGCATATCTATGTATTTGTGTGTGTGTGTTTTCTCTCTTTAAAACTGTCTACCCCCTGGTCCCCCTCTCTCCCACTGTGAGGGGAATTCTGTACCATGTGTCTGTGGTTTTCAGGAAGCTTTCAAGGAAAATAAAGCATGGAGGCCTCACCGTCACCTTCCCCTCCCTCCCTCCCTCCCTCCCCCTCCTCGCTACATGTGGTAATTTTATGTTTTCTAACTCTCTCTCTCTCTGAACCAAAAACGACAGAGTAACTGAGCTAACGACGTACGCAACTAAACACATAAACATTGACATCCACATTCCCATAGAGCACGATTAAGAGGGGGGGGATATTGAAGACATTTTGGTTTGGCTAAGAACACTGTGAAAAAGTGGGAGGAAAGAGGACACAGAAAGGGGCTGAAAATACATTTGAAAGGGCTGGGTCTGCTGTGGCCTTTGCAGATCAAATTACTTCAGATACCAGAAGCATTGGAATCGCTGAGTTTTACAATTTCCTTATTAGTCTGTACTGTAGTAATTGTGCCGCAACATTTTCACAATAAATTACCTTTAACAAGTGCCCAACATAGAATGTAATTGATTAAAAAAGGATAATGTGAAGGAGAGGGTGAATAACCGAAACGTACAAAACCGTATCAAGTATATTATGAATCTAGAGTTCAGATATTTATCAATCTATAAAAACATGATATTTGTTCGACAGTGTATTTCTGTGCATCTGGTTCAGGGACTCCTGCTATTTCTGTGTCAAATACAGAGTGAGCTTCCTGTTTGGCCGTGCCAGAGAGGAAGTCATAAAGCAGGAAGACTTCCTGTATTCTTACCGATGGGTCAGAGCACAGCTACATGCTGCTGCATCATATGGGGGTTGGAGCTGATGAATGACAGATCATGGGACATGAAATGTATTAAAATGCATCCATTCTACACTTTTATTGTGATAACAAGCCAATTAATATACTTTTTGAACCCACTACACAGGCTTGAAAAAGCCCCCACATACACATCCAAAAGTAATTCTGTAACATGTTAGTCTCTTTACGTTTTTTGTTTTGTCAAAATACAATGATGGATTCTTATGTACAATGCCCAGTATCACATCATCACTTGTTTATTTTCTTCTATAGCCTACTGATGAGTATTACATATTACATTGTAAGCACACACCTGTTGTCTGTGTGTCATGTGGACCCCAAGCCCTACAATGTCTAGTCTGTATGCATGTGTGTGGATCCGCATGCTCCTGTCCGTCACCCGAACACGTGGCTGAGACCAGTGGAGGCTGCTGAGGGGAGGACGGCGCTTAATAATGGCTGGAACAGCGCGAATGGAATGGTCAAACACATGGAAACCATGGAAACCATGTGTTTGATGTTTTTTTGATACCACTCCATTGATTCCGCTCCAGCAATTTAACACGAGCCCGCCCTCCCCAATTAAGGTGCCACCAATCTCCTGTGACTGAGTGTTTGGGCGAGAGGCAAAGGACGCTGCTGTACAGAGGGTGTGTCCTTCTACCTAGTTTTGCAACTAGAGTTCACAGCCACAGATCCACCTGTTGTCTTCTGGCCTTCGAGGAAAGCTGCTCTCTCCCTCTCTCTCCGTTTCTGTCACTCCCTCTCTTCCCCTCCCTCATTTCACTTTACCTCTCGTCCCCCCTCCCTCTATCTCTCGTTTCCTCTAGGTTTATGACATGGCTGTCTGTGCCCGGTGCCCATCTAAACTCGCTGTCCTCTACCACCTCTCCTTGGCGCCATCCCAGAATATTCTCTCTATCTCTCATGGGAGGGGTGAACTGTGGCACTGCCGCGGAGGCAACGGAACATGGGCATTGACTCTGCGTCTCCATGATGACCAGATGGCGGAAGTTCCCAACTCTCTCGATCCCTCTCTACCTCTTTCTTTCTGATGTGGAGGCTCCAAGTGCCATATTCTCATCCCTTCTCACCCATCCATCTCAAAGGCCATTCATTCACAGCTTGGCTCTTTGAAAGACTTTACTCTACTGTCCTGTCCTGTCACGTTACATCAACAATGGTCGCTGTAACGTAAGAGCAGCCCTAACAGAGGGAAGCAGTGTGTTTGTGGTTAGCGGTTAGCTAGCGCTTAGCTCCAGTACAGTTTACTTCTTCACCTTGGGCCAAGCCACCGAGCTTTCTGGCTTTTTAGCGTCTCTGTTAACGTCTGTTTAACATTGAGTGGGACATGCCCCCCCCCCCCCATAAGATCCACGCTCCTGTGTCTGAGGTTAGACTACAAGGTTCACATGTAAGTCTAACAAGGCTGAACATGCCCTGAGGGAAGCATAGAGGAGGCGTTAGGTGAGAGGGAACAAGAGACAGCTTACAAGAAAAGAGCAATAGGGTCAGGGCCACAGTGACTAGACTACAGATACAGTGTACTTACATGGTTTTCATTGGCCTTCTGGTGAAGCGGTTTCAGCCTCATATTCCCCTAATACATACTGGTGATGATATGTGCCCTTTTCTCCCATATTCCATCATATTCATGGGCAGGGCAGAGAGAGAGTGAGAGCATCTGTTTCATGTTCATACAGATGTGTGTGTGTGTGTGTTGTGTTCTCATTCCTATTCATCCCAATGGGGATTTGGTGCACATATAACCTGGGGTTGAGTTACCAAGCCATCTGGGAGAGACAGACACAGAGAATCATCACAACATAGACTTCATTAGGCAAAGAAAGAGTGAGTGGAAAGAGGGAGAGACATGAAAGATACCGACTTTTCTCGCTAATAATGCCCATTGAAACTAATTTAATTGTGAGTGAGAGAGCCTGAGAGAGAGAGTGTGTGACACACACACACACACACACACACACAGACACACACACACACACAAAGCCTTTCCCAGGCACAAACAAAGCAATTGGTCATAATTCCAATGAGATAAGTGATAAACTCTGTTGGCATCTTGCCACTACATAGTCACATCGATCTTATCACTGGGGAGAGAGATGCCTAATAGAGGCTTTTTGTTTACGGTAACTAATCATGAAACAGTTTGATTATGCTTGTTAAAGCCTTTATGAGTGTGATTGTGCGTGTTTGTGTGTCTGTCACTACAGTACAGTATGCCGGTACCAACGCCTGCCTTTGTAACTGTCTGTGCCCGTCACTTTGCCTTGTTTCCCCTTGTCTCAATCTGTCCCTCCGCACAGACATCTAGACAACTCCTCTTTTAACCAGATCATTACCCTTTAATCAAAGGACAACTCCAAGATCTTTTTTTGTTGTTGTCGTTTTTTCTTCTCAAGCAACAAAAGTGAAATTGTCACATCACAGTCAAAGAGCATCAGAATTTCCCATTTAGAATTGTAGATAGGAAAAATGTGTATTTTCCCATCCTCTAGAACCCCCCCCCCCCCCCCCCTATCGTCATGGAGAACAGCAATTAAGCTTAGCACCCCCGAACCCGAACCCCTGAATTCTCCCAAATACAGTTCATAATACATGATCACCATTCATTCATTTCATTTTAAAAAGAAACAAATCCATTTGGAAATGGCTCATACGGCATTGAGATGAGTCAGAAACATTCATTATTGTGTCAAAATTGACTACAAGGTGTAAAATAGGATCATTTTGGTCATAAAGTCAGTCTGGTCTAAAACTGGGTTTGGAACATCCGTGCGTCACAACGGCTAAATAAAGTTTGGGTTTTGATTTGACGATGTCCATTTTCCCCCTAACATGGTTGTGAACAGCTGCAGTGATTGCTCTCTATCCAATAGCATACACAGTGAGACAAACCTGCCCAGCACGCCACACATTTTTTAAACTTGAGAAATACTGCACCAAACACCTTAGTTAGATGTAAAAATGCATGACTAAAACATCCGCGGCAAAACATCAAAACTAATTACAGATTTCTTGAGTTATGTTAAATTAATTCTGAGGATTTTGAGGAAGTGAAATAGGCTTCCCGTCTAGTGTCTACGGGGGCAAACATCATTAACCGGATTATTATGGAATCGGTCAGGAAACCTTGTTTTTCTAATGAGCAACAGAAAAACACAGGTGTCAATCGGTATGTTCAGTAGCGCTTTAAAGTGATAGTTCACTCCAAAGTTAAAGTTTGTCATATATATTGATGCTTTCAGACCTCAACAGTGACTGGGTTCATGACCATTGTCCACTTTTGAGGCCAGAAAGCATCAGACTTAACTTTGATTTCAGAGTGAACTCTCTGGCTTCAGTTTGGAAGATTGTGGAGTCATTATATAACAAAAGAAAACATTCCCCAAAACCTTTTGGAAACATTGACACTATTTACTGTTTGTGTTGTAATGTGTAAGTTGTGCTCGTATCACTGCCTGGTTGCGCCTTGCAGTGAACCCTCATTAGAAACAAACCCGGCACAGTGAGGTTGGAAACCAACTACTTTCCTAATCTCACCTTTGCATTAGAAACCATTATGGCCAATTGCCCTGACCACAGATCCCAATCTGGTAGCAATAAAGCTGTTTTGTTATTCTACGAGTCCCGACAGTCATGTGACAAGAGGGAGGACGAAGTGCACGAGGCAGACACCTTGGGCTGACTGTCGGAATATACATAAGTGCTGGTAGAGAAACGTGGACAGAGAAACGTGGTTCTCTTTGAAAGGTGTTTTCTCTTTCTGTGATGGCTCATATTGGCAACTTATGGTAAGTATTGTTCATGAAGTAATTTCAGAAGTGCTTCCTCTCACACCTTTCTTTCATACGTGTCCCAGAGGCAAACTAATGAGGCAAGATGTCTCTCAAACTTCCAAGACAGTTTTTTTTTTTTTTTGCTGCAAAATCAAACAAGAGCGGAGGGAAGGTTATAATAGCATTTAACAAACAAGAAGAAAAAAGAAAAGGTCTGAACTTGTAGCTAGCTATTTAATATATTGTCAAAGAGTCAAAACGTATTTTTGTTTTGGCACTGATAGGGCCATCCATAGATGAGGTCCTCAATGGGGCCAAAACAGCCAGCACGAACCCAATACAAACACGAAGGTAGGGGCCATTGGTCAAGTCATTTCATGGGTCACTACATCCTTGAACATCATTGACACATCAATCAGGGCAGGGTACCTTAAGTTTACACAATATTGAACAGCTAATAATAGAGAAATAAGAGGAAAATAGACTGTATATATTTTGCCCTCATAGCGCTGAAGGGAAAGACAGGGACAGACATATAGACAGACAGACAGGCAGACAGATAGACATACATACAGACAGACAGGCACTTTAGTGCTAATGCATAGCAGAAAGAGTATAAAGTAAGAGCTAGAGAGAGAGAGAGAGAGAGAGAGAGAGAGAGAGAGAGAGAAAGACGGCAACTGAGAAACATAAAGGAGGGTTGTGGCCCTATCTATGCCTCAGAACCAAATACTTTGCTAACTAGGCTAAAGTTAGCATGTTGCCCACAGCTAAGCGAGGCACGCCATATTATCAAAGCCAGACGTTAGGTAAGCCAACATTACCAAGGGCTATTGTTAGCACCTCTTTTATCCCTATGGACTAGCGTGACAAGATGTCCCAGATTTCCCGGGACAGTCCCCAATTTCCTGGGACAGTCCCCGATTTTGGTAGCTTGTTCCCTGTACCTGGAAAAGTCCCTGATTTGCCCTCAGAAAGAAAAAATACACTTTTTTTAAAATGAGGCTGATATTTCAATTATCAAATGCTGTATCCAATCAGATTTGCATGTAAAAAATGTTGTCTGTCCCTGTACCAAACTCGTTTGCTCCCGCGGCTTTGCTGCTGACCTTTTAAGGCCTTATAGCAACGTTTGAACAGTGGCACATTGTAACCACTGCATGAACAACCATTCCCATGGCCATAAAGTATTGCATGAAACAGTATAGCCTACCAAACGTGGGTGATTCTATAATTACAACACTGAACAAAAATGGAAAACCAGTCGGTATCTGGTGTGACCAACATTTGCCTCATGGAACACGACATATCTCCTTCGCATAGAGTTGATCAGGCTGTTGATTTTGGCAGGTGGAATGTTGCCCCACTCCTCTTCAATGGCTGTGTAAAGTAGTCTGGACTACACGTTTATCCAGAGCATCCCAAACATGCTCAATGGGTGACGTGTGGTGAGTATAAAGGCCAAGAAGAACTGGGACATTTTCAGCGTCCAGGAACTGTATACAGATAGATCCCCGAGGTCGTTCATTATCATGCTGAAAACATGAGGACATGGAGGCAGATGAATGGCACGACAACGGGCCTCGGGATCTCGTCACGGTATCTTTGTGCATTCAAATTGCCATCAATAAAATGCTAATGTGTTTGTTGTCTGTACCTTATGCCTGTCAGTACCATAACCCCACCGCCACCATGGAGCACTCTGTTCACAACATGGACATCAGCAAACCGCTCACCCACATGATGCCATCTACCTGGTACAGTTGAAACCGGAATTCATAAGTGAAGAGCACACTTTTCCAGAGTGTTAGTGACCATAGAAAGTGAACATTTGCCCATTGAAGTCGGTTACGACGCCAAACTGCAGTCAGGTCAAGGCCCTGGTGAGGACGAAGAGCACGCAGATGAGATTCCCTGAGACGTTTGTGAGGAAATTGTTCTGTTGTGCAAACTCCCAGTTTCATCAGCTGTCCGGGCGGCTGGTCTCAGATGATCCCGCAGGTGACAAAGCCGGAGGCGGAGGTCCTGGGCTGGTGTGGTTACACATGGTCTGCAGTTATGAAGCTGGTTCGACAAACTACCAAATTCTCTAAAACGGCGTTGGAGGCGGCTTTTGGTAGAAAAATCAACATCTGGCAACAGCCCTGGTGGACATTCCTGCAGTCAACACGCCAATTGCAATTGGGCAAAACTTGAAACATCTGTGGCATTTTCTTGTGTGACAAAACTGCACATTTTAGAGTAGCCTTTTATTGTCCCCAGTACAATGTCCACCTATGTAATGATCTTGCTGTTTAATCAGCTTCTTTATATGCCACACCTCTCAGGTGGATGGATTATCTTGGCAAAGGAGAAATGCTCACTAACAGGGATGTAAACAAATCTGTGCACACAATTTTAGAGATGTATTTATCAATGTTTTATTTCACCTTTATTTAACTAGGCAAGTCAGTTAAGAACAAATTCTTATTTACAATGATGGCCTACCCCAGCCAAACCCTAACCCGAACAACGCTGGGCCAATTGTGCGCCGCCCTACGGGACTCCCAATCACGGCCGGTTGTGACACAGCCTGAAATCAAACCAGGGTCTGTAGTGAGATGCAGTACCTTAGAACCCTGAGCCACTCGGGAGCTAAAGAATAAGCTTTTTGTGTGTATGGAACATTTCTGGTATCTTTTATTTCAGCTCATGAAATATGGGACCAACACTTTACATGTTGTGTTTTATATTTTGTTCAGTATAGATAGGCTAAGATTACGGACATTGTGGAGTAATCTATTTCTGTGTTATAATTAATACAAGTATTTGAAAGAACTATTTATGGTTAAATATAGTTCCATACAATTGTTTTTTTTAGTTGTCTTTATTCGGCAACAAGTGCCAAGTGTCTCTCTGTGCATTAAATACATATTGACCAGAGCATATTGTGTAGTATGTGAGCATGTTGATATGTGATATAGAATAACTCTGCATTCTTGGATGAGAGGTGTGGGCAGAGAGAGATAGAGATATTGAAAGAGAGTGGAGAGAGAGAGAAACATCTGTCAGCTACATTGAAGCGGTGAGCATAAAGTCATTAGAAGCTATGCCGCTAACATCTCTCACAGTAACACAGTCAGGCCAGCTAATTGCTATTATTATTATCATCACCATCATTATTATTCAAAATATATACCAGTACCAGTGCTCTCTTCTTTGTCCGTTACATCTGGTCGCCACAACATATTCTACTTCAAAAGGAGCACAACAATTGAAGCTTCTTCAGTTCCTTAGTCAATGCTAAGTTCTTTGTAAAATGGCTACAATCAAAAAATGAGGCACTTTTGAAAAGATATATACTTCTATATATTTCCTTATAATACTATGTATATTCAGCCATCATTAGAGGAAATCCTGCTTTTTGATTGGTTAATTGTGTTTTCATTTAGGTTGATGATCGAAAAATATCATTGGCTCCCCGTCCGCAGTCGGTCTTTATTCTTCTCTCTTATTGGTTGAGAGTCCTTCCTTCACGGGCTATAATCGGCACGCATCCCCATTGGTATCACAACCAATCAACTGAAAGCAACGAAATAAAGGTTTTCCATCAGTCTTTCCAAAGTGCTTCAGGGGCGTGACCAGTCCAACTCCTCTCTCTTCCCATTGGTTGTCACAAAAGGATGAGGAGCTTAGGGATCTCCAAGTCTCCTGTAATTCCCCCCCCATAATTCCAAGGCCAGGGCGTAGACATCAGCATTCTGGAAGCAGAGGAAATGGTTGGGTTAGAAGAACAGTAGACAACAGAATATGATACGAAGATGAACTAAATATTATGACATTCATCTACTGGCTACCACACTTTATCGCCAACATTGTTTGCAAATCTACAAATAAAATATCTATGTCTGTTTATCCACAGGGGAATATTGTGTCCTCAAATGAAATATATATGGCGAAGTTCAACAGAGGGATGGAATGTGTGAGACCGCCGGAGAGAGAGATATACGGGGAGAGAAATACGGAGAAAGAGAAAGAGAGAGAAATGCAGAGAGAAAGAGAAATATAGAGAGAGAGAAATACAGAGACAGAGAGAGAAATATGGAGAGAGAAATGCAGAGAGAAAGAGAAATACAGAGAGAGAGAGAGAAATACAGAGTGACAGAGAGAAATATGGAGAGAGAAATACAAAAAGAGAGAGAAATACGGAGAGAGAGAGAGAGAAATACGGAGAGAGAGAGAAATATGGAGAGAGAGAAATACAGATAGAAAGAAATACAGAGAGAGAGAGAGAGAAATACAGAGAGAGAGAGGTTGGACAAGAGAGATAATGTGTGTGTGTGTGTGTGTGCGTACATGTTTTGTTTTAGGGCAATATAGTCTTTTCCCCATCTTATTACAAAACCAGAGCAAGTACGTCACTAAGAAAAGGTCATCAACACTTGTCTTTGTTATGGAACCTATTGTACGATTGATAATGCCTGCGAGGGTCGTACTGACAGAGGATATTTAGACTACGGAAAGGAAAAAGGACTGAAAATGCACACCATAACACGACTCTCATACGTCTTCCTCTCCATCGGTCGATTATCCCTTTATTAGGGGTAGCTAACAGTCACATGTGACAAGTATGTACTGTAGGTGTATAATAATCATCATGTTTTTAACATCGTCTTTAAAGGGCAGTTTAAAATAGGAGGAAAGGTTGCTGGGGGCTGGCCACATGGCAGATATATCAAATAAACACAGTGATGAATGGTGACCGATTGAGAGAAAGGACTCTCTTGTTCCCTGAAATTTCCCAGGCCTGCTCTCTAACTGTTAATGAAAAAAAAGTGTCTCGTCTATATTTCTGGTGAGAGCCCGCCCCCCCTCATTCTTCTTCTTCTTCCTGGTGCAGAGCTATATTTAGCGTCCCGGCACAGATGGTGCCAGCTAACAACAGCAGCCAGTGCAGCTCAGCCTGAGAGAGCCGTACCAACAATCAGCCCAACGGACCCAGGGAGACAGGGAACGCATTGGCACGCACACAAACACACACATATTGGTGTGGGCACACACACATACACACGCGCGTCTAGACACAGAGTGTCTGAGGAGACAGTGACTGGGATTTACAGAGGATTATATGGATGGCACATTAGACCAAACAGACTATTACTAAACACGCACCAATCCATTAGGCTTGTAGGTGCATCCTCTTCTGCTATTCTAGATCTAAATGCAAACCCAGACACACACACACACTAACCACTGACATCGGTGCAGTCATATGCAACCAGACCAGACAGGAAGCGTTTCCTTTCTACTGTAATCAGATCTCTCTCTCTCTCCTTCCCGCTCTCTGCTTGTCTATCGATCTCATTCATTTCCTTGAGTTGCCTTTCCGTTCTGAGATCTAATCGATGTGATGATGCCTGCGGGAGTCTGTGTGTGAGTGTGACTGTTCCTCTCTGCAGGCTCCTTAACTCTGAAGCCAAGATGGGGCTACGACCTGCCTCTGTCACTGACTGGCCAATAAACAGTTCCCTCTCTATTTCTGTCCTCCTGTCAGTCTGTCTGGGGCAGTGATGGCTCATTTGTTGTAGCAGTCATTGTAGTGCGTGTGTGTTTTGGTGGGTGTCTGCGTGTGTTCGTCTGCCTGTCTGGGGCTGTCAATGTCCTTTTCTGTCACGGCTCACTTTAGCGATTCATTAAGGATAAGACACCCTGTTTCCTGTGCCTTTAAGTAGATTGATTTGAGTGTGTGTGTCACCCTTGCATCTGTCAGTCTGTGAGTCAGTGTCCGCGACCGCTCACTTAATACAAGTTGTTTATTAAGATGCAATGCCTTGTTCTGTATGTCACACAGAGGTCTGTGGATCACTCTAGTGTTTTGTCTATCTGAGTAAGTTGTCTGTCTGTGTAGGGTCACTGTACTTAGTAGTCTGACACTGGCTGAAACGGGGAGAAAAGCGCGCGCGCGCGGCACGCGCGCGCGGCACACACACACACACACACACACACACACACACACACACACACACACACACACACACACACACACACACACACACACACACACACACACACACACACACACACACACACTCTCCCCTCTGACTCACTGCCAATTACTTCACGGCTGTCAAGTTATATAACGTTAATTTAGGCAGGTGTGTGAATGTGAGTATGTATAAGTGTATACATATCTTCTTAGGGATTTGAACCTGTGCAATGTGCGTACTAAAACTCACAATGTTGCAGCCACAGTAAGCACGCACACACAAGGAGGGGGGGGGGGGGGGGGGTGCATCACCATAGGAAGGCCTCTGCCAAGCAAAGAGAGTGTCTTATGAAAGCCAGTAGGGAAGAGGGGACCAGTGCAAAGAGCAGAGAGAGAGATATAGCGAATGAGAAATGCAGTCTCTGTGTGTGTGTGTGTGTGTGTGTGTGTGTGTGTGTGTGTGTGTGTGTGTGTGTGTGTGTGAGATAGCTGGGAGATGTATGTGCTGTGCTGTGGAGCAGGTAAGGCCTGCAGTATGCAGTAAAAGCTATGGGTGGGTGTGGCTGTGTACCAATACCGAATGGAGGATAGGGACTTGTTGCGTTGGCATTTGTTTGAGGGGGAATGGGAATGAGAAAGCATGTGGGTGTGTGACTGTGTGTGTGTGCGTCCTGATCTGTTAAGAACGTCCTGTCCCTGGCTCCAGAATGGGAGAGGGGGAAGCCAACAAGAGCAAAGGGTAGTGGGTAAAACAGTGCACGTCCTTTCTCCTTCTACTGTGTAACAACTCAATTCGGGATATTATGTAGCAGCCTACCTGTCAGCTCTTGATCATTGTAGCCTCTCCTTCCATCATTTGAATTGCATCCTCAATTGATTAGATAACACTCACCACGCTCCACTCTCGTGAAAAGCAAGAGCAGCAGCATAAATGATCAAATGTCTCTCTCTCTCCCTTCTGCAGCAGTCGCTGATCTGTATGGGCCCTTCCCGGGCTGGGTCCTGGGTACAGGTGGATCTGTGTAAACCTCTAATGCCCACCTTACACGTTAGATCACCGTGTTGTTGGGCCCAAAGTTTAAGGCCTATCTACGACCTGTGTTCTACAGTTTGGACATCAAGCCTCGCTCTGCCTCTCCCTCTCTTCCACGTTTCTGCCAAAGTATTCGTAGAAGGCTGCAGAATAAATACTGTTCAGTTCAGAGAGGTGATTTACTAACATAAAGACAGGCAAGGCAGCATGGGGCTCCATCCAGCCCCAGAGTCTTGACCCATTCGGCGGCCGGCGCCCTTTTGAAGGCCCTCAGTTTAATTTAAAATATATATTATTATTATTATAATATATACAGTACCAGTCAAAAATGTGGACACACCTACTCACGCAAGAGTTTTTCTTTATTTTTAATATTTTCTACATTGTAGAATTATAGTGAAAATGTCAAAACTATGAAAAAACACATGGAATCATGTAGTAGCCAAAAAAAGTATTAAACAAATAAAAATATATTTTAGATTCTTCAAAGTAGCCACCCTTTGCCTTGATGACAGCTATGCACACTCTTGGCATTCTTTCAACCAGCTTCACCTGGAATGCTTTTCCAACTGTCTTGAAGGAGTTCCCACATAATGCTGAGCACTTGTTGGTTGTTTTTCCTTCACTCTGGTCAGGTGATTGTGGAGGCCAGGTCATCTGATGCAGCACTCCATCACTCTCCTTATTGGTCAAATAGCCCTTACACAGCCTGGAGGTGTGTTGGGTCATTGTCCTGTTGAAAGACAATTGATAGTACCACTAAGTACAAACCAGATGGATGGAGTATCGTCACAGAATGCTGTGGTAGCCATGCTGGTTAAGTGTGCCTTGAATTCTAAAGAAATCATAGACAGTGTCACCAGCAAAGAACCCCCTCAGCATCACACCTCCTCCTCCATGCTTTACGGTGGGAACCACACACGCGGCGATCATCCGTTCACCTACCCTGCGTCTCACAAAGACACGGCGGTTGGAACCAAAAATCTCAAATCTGCACTCATCAGACCAAAGGACAGATTTCCACCGGTCTAATGTTCATTGCTTGTGTTTCTTGGCCCGAGCCAGTCTCTTCTTCTTATTGGTGTCCTTTAGTAGTGGTTTCTTTGCAGCAATTTGACCACAAAGGCCTGATTAATTCAGTCTCCTCTGAACAGTTGATGTTGAGATGTCTGTTACTTGAACTCTGTGAAGCATTTATTTGGCCTGCAATCTGAGGCTGGTAAATCTAATGAACTTATCCTCTGCAGCAGAGGTAACTCTGAGTCTTCCTTTCCTGTTTCGGTCCTCATGAGAGCCAGCTTCATCATAGCTCTTGATGGTTTTTGCTACTGCTCTTGAAGAAACTTTCAAAGTTCTTGACATTTTCCAGAATGACTGTTCTTCATGTCTTAAAGTAATGATGGACTGTCCATCCAACTACCTCATCCCCATACTGTTATTTATTTGGCTCCTTTGCACCCCAGTATATATCTACTTGCACATGCATCTTCTGCACATCTATCACTCCAGTGTTTGTAACTATTTCGCCACTATGGTCTATTTATTGCCTTACCTCCCTCATCCTACCTCATTTGTACACACTGTATATTTGACTGTATGTTTGTTTATTCCATGTGTAACTCTGTGTTGTTGTTTGTGTCACACTGCTTTGCTTTATCCTGGCCAGGTCACAGTTCTCAACTAGCCCACCTGGTTAAATAAAGGTGAAATAAATCAATAAAAACTGTAATTTCTCTTTGCTTATTTGAGCTGTTCTTGCCATAATATGCACATGGTATTTTACCAAATAGGTCCGTCTTCTGTATACCCCCCTACCTTGTCACAACACAGCTGATTGGCTCAAACGCATTAAGAAGGAAAGAAATTCCACAGATTAACTTTTAACAAGCCACACCTGTTAATTGAAATGCATTCCAGCATTTCCAGCATTCCACCTCATGAAGCTGGTTGAAAGAATATATGTATATATATATATATATATATATATATATATATATATATATATATATATATATATATATATATATATATATATATATATATCTATCTATACACACACACACTATATAAATATATATATATTTTTTAACTCAGTCGGGGTCTCAGCTTACTTTTGCAGGTTAGAATAGTAGAATACACAAGGTGCAACGTAGAAATTGGTTTGTGCATCAGCAGTTTTTCTCTTGTCAGGTCAGTCACTGATAGTCACTCAATTATCCCATGTCAGCTAACATTTTTGAGATTGGTAAATCAGTTTAGCAGCCAGCCATCTCAACCTAGTAACCATGGTAAATCAGTTTAGCAGCCAGCCATCTCAACCTAGTAACCATGGTAAATCAGTTTAGCAGCCAGCCATCTCAACCTAGTAACCATGGTAAATCAGTTTAGCAGCCAGCCATCTCAACCTAGTAACCATGGTAAATCAGTTTAGCAGCCAGCCATCTCAACCTAGTTACCATGGTAAATCAGTTTAGCAGCCAGCCATCTCAACCTAGTTACCATGGTAAATCAGTTTAGCAGCCAGCCATCTCAACCTAGTAACCATGGTAAATCAGTTTAGCAGCCAGCCATCTCAACCTAGTAACCATGGTAAATCAGTTTAGCAGCCAGCCATCTCAACCTAGTAACCATGGTAAATCAGTTTAGCAGCCAGCCATCTCAACCTAGTTACCATGGTAAATCAGTTTAGCAGCCAGCCATCTCAACCTAGTTACCATGGTAAATCAGTTTAGCAGCCAGCCATCTCAACCTAGTAACCATGGTAAATCAGTTTAGCAGCCAGCCATCTCAACCTAGTAACCATGGTAAATCAGTTTAGCAGCCAGCCATCTCAACCTAGTTACCATGGTAAATCAGTTTAGCAGCCAGCCATCTCAACCTAGTTACCATGGTAAATCAGTTTAGCAGCCAGCCATCTCAACCTAGTAACCATGGTAAATCAGTTTAGCAGCCAGCCATCTCAACCTAGTAACCATGATAAATCAGTTTAGCAGCCAGCCATCTCAACCTAGTAACCATGGTAAATCAGTTTAGCAGCCAGCCATCTCAACCTAGTAACCATGGTAAATCAGTTTAGCAGCCAGCCATCTCAACCTAGTAACCATGGTAAATCAGTTTAGCAGCCAGCCATCTCAACCTAGTAACCATGGTAAATCAGTTTAGCAGCCAGCCATCTCAACCTAGTAACCATGGTAAATCAGTTTAGCAGCCAGCCATCTCAACCTAGTAACCATGGTAAATCAGTTTAGCAGCCAGCCATCTCAACCTAGTTACCATGGTAAATGTACCGTTCGGGGGGGACCCCATTGATTTTGTTAGTCAGTCTCAATCAGATATCATATTAAAAATGGCCAACATGTTTCTCCACCCTATGGCAAAATGTGTAGAATTGCATGTAATTAACTGTAACACATTTCTCTCTGCTGTCAAGAGGTGGGCTGCTAAAATGTTTTGCACACAATGCAGCACCCGCAAGCATCAGCATTTCAGCCTTTTTGTGGGCCCCCACCCCCATCAAAATTGCCCATCCCTGGTCTAGACACTAATCTTGGGGCAGTATTGTTTGTACTCGCAGAGTGGTTGAGGTTAGGGGAGGGTAATCTGATCCTAGATTTGTGGCTAAGAAAAACATGTACCTCGAAGGCTATTTCACATCCCCTGTTTCTTTGTTTCACCAAAACAGATTTCTCAAAGTCAGAAATATTGGTTACTAGATTAGAGCCCCAAAGGGATTGATTGACAAACTTCTTAGGAAATGTAGACAAAGAGAAAACAAAACTGCTGACCAAACGTCTTATTAGCGAACATCATACCATGATTCAGGAGGCAGAAACTGGTGTGTCTGTGTGTGTGTCCCCACATGCCCGGATCATACCCCTGTCCTGAGACCTCATAATAAACAGTGTAATTATTAATAGAGATGTAAGTGGCATCCCATCAATCCAGTCCCCCTTCCCTCCTTCCTCCCCCCTGGGGTGTTTAAAGTTACCATGTGTAACCTTAGGACGTTAATTCAGAGGAGTGCAGTTCTGTGAAACAGGGTGCACAGGAGAGAGTGTGTGTGCGACAGACAAGTGTGTATGTATGTGTGTGTGTGAAAGACAAGTGTGTGTGTGTGTGTGTGTGCATGAGGCGGGTAGATAGCCAGCCAGGTCCAACATGGCACCGCAAATATTTATCCATGAGCCTAGGGAATGCTAGGTACTCCATAGGGGCTCTCTCCTTCCCTTCTCTTCACCAGTGGCAACAGAAAAAGAGAACATATTTTTTTAGAGCTCTCAACACCCTCCCTACCTCAATCCATTTCTCCAACCCACGTAAGTAGGTTGGTAGACTTACAATGGTAGATTATTTTCTCTGCTCATCCTAATGAAATGTTGGCGTTTGGAGCCCTGTGGTGAAGCGACAGCTGATGTGTGTGCGTGTGTTTGTACCGGAATGTCTGCGTGTGTGTGCATGTTTGACACATGTGTCGCTGAGGGGGAGAGCAGCAGTAGAGTTGCTGGCTGGTCGTGTGTAAGGGAGAGCGGTGGGATCCAGTTGGATCAGTTGGACTATCTGGACAGCAGGGTAACAGTAGCTGTCTGTAGTCATAAAGCATGTCTGCAACACTGCTGTTTTTAACCATCCCAGGAGGCTATGTCCCCAACACACACACGTACGTTTGGCTCACACACACTAAGAAACACACTAGGGCCGACCCCATTTAGTCGACAGGTTGATTGTTTTGTCAGTAGGCTGTTGGTCGACCGCAAAAAAATATACAGTGCATTCGGAAATTGTTTAGACCCCTTGACCTTTTCCACATTTTGTTAGAGCCTTATTCTATAATTTATTCAACAAAAACAAATCCTCAGCAATCTATACACAATACACCAAAATGACAAAGTGTAAACCGGTTTGTAGAATGTTTGCAAATGTATTAAAAATGCAAAACAGAAATACCTTCTCTACATAAGTATTCAGACCCTTTGCTATGAGACTTGAAATTGAGCCCAGGTGCGTCCTGTTACCATTGATCATCCTTGAGATGTTTTTGCGACTTGATTATGGTCCACCTGTGGTGAATTCAATTGATTGGACATGATTTGGAAAGGCACAAACCTGTCTAAAGAAGGCCTGTTGAATTGCTTCTTTAGCACAGCTGAAAACGGTTGTGCTGATTACCATAGTTGCAAAAGAGTTTTCTAATGATCTATTAGCCTTTTAAAATGATAAACTTGGATTAGTTAACACAACGTGCCATTGGAACACAGGAGTGATGGTTGCTGATAATGAGCCTATGTAGATATTCCATAAAAAATCAGCCGTTTCCAGCTATAATAGTCATTTCCAACATTAACAACTTCTACACTGTATTTCTGATCAATTTGATGTTATTTTAAATGGACAAAAAATGTGCTCTTCTTTCAAAAACAAGGACATTTCTAAGTGCCCCCAAACTTTTGAAAGGTAGTGTATATCTACTGAAATAAGACAGATCCTGTTTGTTTAATAGCCTACTGATTCCGTGAGCAACCACAATTTACCAAATTCGGCTGTTTTTAAATCTTTGCTATGTGGTAATAAAGGCTTTACACTTTTTTTCATTACAACAGCCTCTCTGGTATTACTTATAATTTATTTAGTGTTGTTTATACTTTTACAAATAAAAATATTAATAATAATGCTCCTTTTTCTCCCAATTTCAATCTTGTCTCATTGCTGCAACTCCCCAACGGGCTCGGGAGGCAAAGGTTGAGTCATGCATCCTTCGAAACATGACCTACCAAACCGCGCTCCTTAACCCGGAAGCCAGCTGCACCAACGTGTCGGAGGAAACACCATACAACTGACGACCGAAGTCAGCCTGCAGGCGCCACAAGGAGTCGCTAGAGCACGATGAGCCAAGTAAAGCCCCCCCAGCCAAACCCTCCCTTAACCCGGACGAAGCTGGGCCAATTGTGTGCTGCCCTATGGGACTCCCGGTCACGGACATTTGTGTGACAGCCTAGGATTGAACCCGGGTCAGTAGTGATGCTCCAAGTACTGTGATGTAGTGCCTTAGGCCGCTGCGCCACTCGGGAGGCCATAACATTCCTTTTTCTTGACCGCCGTCTTATTGTTATTGTTACTATTACTATAATAATAAGTCATATCATTATCATTAGTAAGCAGGGTATAACAGCCTTGTATAACCACCATCGAGCTGTAGGCCAAAGAGCACATCCTGTTTAGTCTTAATACCATAACTTACTTAGGCCTATATTTCAATACCTGTAGAGGCTTCTGTATCAATCAATCATTAATTTGTTCATTTCATCACACAGCATGAGTCATTCATGTTTCGAAATGCAAATGAAGCATTTCAGTTTTAAAATCAAATAAAACGACTTGAATAATTAGCGTAATAAACAGTTCAATTTCGTAAATTGTTTTTAGTCTTTGCTGTAAAAAAGGCTTTACAAAAAGCATTACAACAACACTGTCTGGTACGTTTATAATTTATATACATTTTAATCATTTAGCAGACACTCTTATCCAGAGCAACTTACAAGAGCAATTACGGTGAAGTGCCTTGCTCAAGGGCACATCAAAAGATTTTTCACCTGGTCAGGTTGGGGATTCGTTCCAGCGACCTTTCGTTTACGCTCTTAACCGCTAGGCTTAAGACAATGATCCAAGACAATGACAAGACAAGACAATGATCCAAAACATAAAGCAAAATCTACAATGGAATGGTTCAAAAATAAACATATCCAGGTGTTAGAATGGCCAAGTCAAAGTCCAGACCTGAATCCAATCGAGAATCTGTGGAAAGAACTGAAAACTGCTGTTCACAAATGCTCTCCATCCAACCTCACTGAGCTCGAGCTGTTTTGCAAGGAGGAATGGGAAAAAATGTCAGTCTCTCGATGTGCAAAACTGATAGAGACATACCCCAAGCGACTTACAGCTGTAATCGCATAAAAAGGTGGTGCTACAAAGTATTAACTTAAGGGGGCTGAATAATTTTGCACGCCCAATTTTTAAGTTTTTGATTTGTTAAAAAAGTTTGAAATATCCAATAAATGTCGTTCCACTTCATGATTGTGTCCCACTTGTTGTTGATTCTTCACAAAAAAATACAGTTTTATATCTTTATGTTTGAAGCCTGAACTGTGGCAAAAGGTCGCAAAGTTCAAGGGGGCCGAATACTTTCGCAAGGCACTGTAGACTCCCTTTAGTCATTTGTGTGCCTTAATTATCAAACTGTGCGCTTAAAGTATCCGACAAGCTCAGTGCATATAGTTGATTTGATTAAAACACGTGATGTGTCTATAAATGGAAAAATACACGTCATAACATTTCGACCAATCGACACACACACACACACACACGTCACCATGATCTTTCACAAAACACATAATCAACCAACAGCACTTAACGACACAAACACACAGTCAGGCATAAATGTTACCACTCTGCCTGACCCCACGGGCACACAGTCACCAGTACATATTTAAATGTACCCTCACATGACGCACAGCAGTGGTGCTTGATGTGCGTTTTGGTTGGTAATATGACATATACCCAGTTGTACTCTAAAAGCCTTTTCAATCCATCTGCAGTTGACCTCAGTGTGAAAAGACGTGGCCACTCCAGGACCACTTAAACACACAACCACAGTACACAAACACGCCTAACCCCACCACTCCAGCCTACCACCGGGAGGCCGCTGATGAATAGAAACAGATAGACTAGACAAAGGACAAATGAATATGAAATGAAAGATAAACAAACAAAGCAGGGGAGAGGTGGCACGTCTTCCTGATCTGTCATCCCTCACTCCACTGGATGTAAGCTCTCTCTCTCTCTCTCTCTTTAATTGGGGAGTATAGTGGTTATTTCCTTTCCATTCCTGGGTGAGTCAATCCTTTCATAAGTCCTAATGCACCGAAGATTAGGTTCTATGTGCTTCTCTGCGGCTGGCGGAGAACATTGTGTGACGGACACTAATTACTGACGCTGGCTCGCTGAGCATCACAAGCCTACTGGCATGGGATGTGTTCCAAATGGTAGAGAGACAGAGACCAAGGAAGCAAACTGGTCAGGGCCCAAAAAGGTGATACTTTTGTTGCCCTGAAACATGCAAAACATCCCTGCTAGGGGGAAATGCAGGTTTTAACTAATTAAACAACAAATTATATGATCTACATGATCCGTCTCTGTGTGTAAAATAAAAAGTGGTTAATGTGAACCTAACTCACAGCTACAAAATGTAAAGAAAGCAATCCAATGTTATTTGTTGCCTAGACTTTACTGCAAATGACACTCAAGTCTTGAGAAAAAACAATCCACTAATATTTCAGTTAGCCATGACAGCCTTTATAATAGAATGCTTGTGACCACACACATCTAAATATTGCACTTGGGGAAAACATCTAAATATTGCACTTGGGGAAAACACATCTTAAAGTAGAAATAGAATGAAACAAACAGACATTCTATTTTTGCTCTATTATAGTGGCCACTACAGTAGACATCAATCAAGTGCACAAGGCTACATGTGGGCAAAAATAACATTCACTGAGTAAAAAATGTAATAATCCCCCCTCACTCACTCACCCACATGTGTTACTGTCAAGTTCAACACAACACATACAATATATTTGGGCTGCACTCCACATTATTACATTGTACACTTTCTGCCTGCGGACATCTGTTCTACAATGTGCCAGCAGAGCATGATACCCTTTGTTGGCATAACGGATCTCTTTCAGGCAGAGAGGACACCTGGCATACCCCTTTTATCCACTGACTGAAAAAGAGGGAAAGTGTGTTGCGTTCCTTTCACCTCTATAGAGGCATCCCGTTTAAGCCAGGCCCGGCTACACTTGATCCCTGAAACCACTTGTTTAACAAGCAACGCATCATTTTCACCTAATTCTCTCATTCTGAAAATTAACCACATACTGTAGAGGGAAAACATTAGCTAGTTAACATTTCACACAGATTGCCAAGGTTCAGTAAGCAACTAACGTTAACGCGTTATAACTTGAGGAACGGCAAGGAGTCGTATAACGTTAACAGTTAATACTATAGCGAATTGGTTAGGTTACTAACGTTAGCTCATCTGATGTTGTAACGTTAGGTAGCTAATGTTAGCTGCCTGACTTTATTAGACAGCTAATTTTCACACCATAAACTCAATTATTTGATCAGTTAAGTTGGCTAATGTTGCTCAACATTTCTCTGGCTAGCTAACAGAGAATTCGATCCAGCTAGCAAGATATTTAACAATGCTAACAATACTTGTTCCACCACACTTTCTCCTTCACCTCAAACTTTCTAAATGGCAGTTGCTGTAACTAGCAAACTGCCTTTCTACTCTCTGCTGCCTTTCCACTCTCCCGCTGCCTTTCCAGAGCGCTCGCTGATGCTGTAACTAGCAAACTGCCTTTCCACTCTCTGCTGTCTTTCCAGAGCGGTCGCTGATGCTGTAACTAGCAAACTGCCTTTCCACTCTCTGCTGTCTTTCCAGAGCGCTCGCTGATGCTGTAACTAGCAAACTGCCTTTCCACTCTCTGCTGCCTTTCCACTCTCTGCTGCCTTTCCACCTCTGCTGTCTTTCCAGAGCGCGTGCTGATGCTGTAACTAGCACACTGTCTTTCCACTCTCTGCTGTCTTTCCACTCTCTGCTGTCTTTCCACTCTCTGCTGCCTTTCCACTCTCTGCTGCCTTTCCACTCTCTGCTGCCTTTCCACTCTCTGCTGTCTTTCCAGAGCGCTCTGATGCTGTAACTAGCAAACTGCCTTTCCACTCTCTGCTGTCTTTCCAGAGCGCTCTGATGCTGTAACTAGCAAACTGCCTTTCCACTCTCTGCTGTCTTTCCAGAGCGCTCGCTGATGCTGTAACTAGCAAACTGCCTTTCCACTCTCTGCTGCCTTTCCACTCTCTGCTGCCTTTCCACCTCTGCTGTCTTTCCAGAGCGCGTGCTGATGCTGTAACTAGCACACTGTCTTTCCACTCTCTGCTGTCTTTCCACTCTCTGCTGTCTTTCCACTCTCTGCTGCCTTTCCACTCTCTGCTGCCTTTCCACTCTCTGCTGCCTTTCCACTCTCTGCTGTCTTTCCAGAGCGCTCTGATGCTGTAACTAGCAAACTGCCTTTCCACTCTCTGCTGTCTTTCCAGAGCGCTCTGATGCTGTAACTAGCAAACTGCCTTTCCACTCTCTGCTGTCTTTCCAGAGCGCTCTGATGCTGTAACTAGCACATTGGTTGTCTCTTCTCTCCTCACAGCCTCCACCAAGACACACTCCCCAGAGTGTCCGTGACATTTCTGCAGGGACTTTCTTTCTGTTTCAGTGGCAGAAGCCTTGAAGGTTGACGACGATAACAAGCACCACAGTGAGAGAAAGAGCAAGCAACTTCCTCTCCTCTCGCTGTCCATTACCTCTGCCTGCCCTCTGGCACATTGATGACATAACTCAGCTGTCTAGCTGAATCAGTTTTGTTCTTCTGTCTCTACATGATTGAACCAGTCTTTGCCCTGAGAGCTGGTCTAAGAAAGTTTGCGTGTGTGTGTGAATCAGCAAACACACAGTCGCCATCTGATCCAATATTACTAACCTGACCCCTTCAACATCACATCCCCTCTGTGTCACCCTGGGATGATCCTCTACATGCACTATAACCTGGGATGGCAGGAAACCTAGTGGTTAGAGCGTCGGGCCAGTAACCGAAAGGTTGCTCGATCAAACCCCAGAGCTGACAACATAAAAATATGCCGTTCTGCCCCATGAACCACGCAGTTGACCCGCTGTTCCTAGGCCGTCATTGTAAATAAGAATTTGTTCTTAACTGACTTGCGGTGAAATAAAACCATTTTTTGCAAAATAATAACCCCTGACCCCATATGTGGCCTTTACACATCACTCATCATACCCACTGACAAATGAGACCCTCTGCCTCAGCATTGACCCAAGTCTGTGACACACACACACACACACACCAGTCCCCCCTCCCCCATGTGAGAACTGTCTCATTAGCAGACAGTAATCAGCTTAGTGTTCTGGAACGCCCATTGGCACAAAGCTCTTTACAGACAAACCCAGTTAGAGAGAGCGAGCTATGAGAGAGAGAGAGATTGATGGGAGCAAGAGGGGGAGAGAGTTCATGAGCATAGGACGGCGAGAACGCAACATGAGAGAGAAAGTGGTAGAGAAAGAGGGAGAGAATGGAAGAAAGACTAAGCCAAAAAGAAACAAAATGGCAAAAACAAGGAGAGCGAGAGAAAGAATGAGAGGAAATGCACGAAAGAGGGCGTGTGTCATGGAGAGTGAAAAAGAGAGAGAAACCCTCTTCCGTCCACACACAACCACCCACACACATAACCACAAACAAACACACTCGCTCCTTAAACCACAAACATGATCATAAGAAGAAAGAGGGGGGGAATTAGAGAGAGGGAGGGAGGTAGAGAGGGAGAGAATTAGAGAGAGGGAGGGAGGAAGAGAGGGAGAGAAATAGAGAAAGATAAATAGAGAGGGAGCACATCAACGCCTGGAGAGAGGAGAGAGCGAGTGGGTCTACTGCCAGGAAAGCAGTCTTAAGGCCTTCTGCAGACTTGAGCCTGGCTGAGGCCTTAGGGCATTAGGGGATAGGCTTTTTGGCTATCCCTTTTTCCTGTGATTTGATTGGCTTCCAGACCAGTCTGAGCCCTTCCCTAGTGAAGGCGAGAGGAGCCCCGACCACGTGTGTACATAAACACAGCGACCTGAGAGCTTATTAAAACGTAACAACTTTTTTTATGACAATTTTATTTGAGGAACACACACACACACACACACACACACACACATACACACACGCACACACTCTTTCGCAAACTTGTCTGGCGCCCCATTGACTGGTTTGACTGCCAAGAAGACCTTTTTCTCTTAGCGCCGCGCGCGCGTGTGTGTGTGTGTTCGTCAAAGCATTTGAATAAAGCACTGAGAATTCAAAACACGACTAGCCTACTTAGTCATTGGATCTCCCCATTAGAGTCAACCAGACTGGCAAACGGACAGGGAACATGTATGTGTGTGTGTGCCTGTGTAACTAATGCACTATTATTCAGTGAGTGAACGTGATATACTGGTGTACTAAGGGATGGGACTGTCTGTTACCATATAGGCCACTGAACTATTCCTGCTGGACTTACTCAACAACAAACACACCATCACGACAAGCTTGCATAACACACACTTGCAATGCATACACATGCACCTGATCTGTCATCCCTTACTCCAGTCATCCGTGGACGTAAGCACCCCCCCCCCTCTCTCTCTGACTCTCGCTCTCTAGCATAGGAATGAAGATAGTCAGGTCTCTCACTATGACCCCCATAAACAACAAAGTCACACACACGCACACAAAAGGTCATCTACTGACACACAGCACACATGCTATGCTCACATGCACACACACACCATTCCCCAGCACTATCGGCAATCTACCACCAAACAGGAAAGCCAAGTGTGAATGTGAGTGTGTGTGTGTGTGTGTGTGTGTGTGTGTGTGTGTGCGTGCACTTGCAGAACGGAACTGAGGACACAAACAAATGGGAAGATGGGAGATGCGTGGAAGAGATTGGACAGAGGGGAGTGAGAGAAGGAGAGATAGAAGGGCGAGACTGGTAGGATACCATGGAGAGGTAACTGATAGAAGGGTGGTGAAAGAGAGGACGAACGGGAGGAGAGAAGGCAAGAAGAGGGAGAGAAAGAAAGGGTGAAAAAAGAGAAAGAGCAGGAAGGGAAAAAAGAGAGACAGAGGGCGAGAAAGACAGCGAGAGAGACAGAGAGAGCGAGAGAGACAGAGGGCGAGAAAGACAGCGAGAGAGAGAGCGAGAGAGACAGAGGGCGAGAAAGACAGCGAGAGAGACAGAGAGAGCGAGAGAGACAGAGGGATTGAGAGACAGAGAGAGACAGAGAGAGCGAGAGAGACAGAGAGAGAGACAGAGAGAGAGAGAGAGAGACAGAGAGAGAGACAGAGAGAGCGAGAGAGAGAGGGAAAGTGAGCAAGAAAGAGAGCGACAGAGACAGAGACAGAGAGTGAGAGAGAGAGCGAGAGAGAACGAGAGACAGAGAGCGAGAGCGAGAGAGAGAAATAAATAAATACTTTATTTGTATTTCTTTCATTAGCATCGCCAAGGAAACGGAGCTAAACTAAACCTACTTCCTCCCCTGAGGGCTAAAATCAAAGTCCAAAAAAACCTATCCCTCTCTACCTCCCTCCTTTCAATATTTGTTCCTGTACAACCTCAGTCTGTCTCACCAAGTCAAGTGTAGCGCTCCACTAAGGCTAACACCGCTGACTGTCCACAGTAGGCAATAAAACAGCCTTTTGAAGTCCACCAAAATGAAATCAATGTCAGGACGGCTATAGTAAATATAACCAACGTAGAGGTAGAGAGAGGTAGAGGGAGGTAGAGAGAGAGGGAGAGGTAGAGGTAGAGGGAGGTAGAGAGAGAGCGAGAGAGAGAGGTAGAGGGAGGTAGAGGTAGAGAGAGGTAGAGGGAGGTAGAGAGAGGTAGAGGTAGAGAGAGGTAGAGGTAGAGAGAGGTAGAGGTAGAGGGAGGTAGAGGTAGAGAGAGGTAGAGGTAGAGGTAGAGAGAGGTAGAGGTAGAGGGAGGTAGAGAGAGGTAGAGGTAGAGAGAGGTAGAGAGAGGTAGAGGTAGAGAGAGGTAGAGGGAGGTAGAGAGAGGTAGAGGTAGAGAGGTAGAGAGAGAGGAGGGGCAACAAAACGGACACAGGCAATCACAATGGGTTCCATTCAACCACTGGCCTCATACACTACAACATACAGTAGGGAATAGAATGGAACAGAAAGATAACACAGAATATTATAGAATAGAAGAATAGAAGACATTCTAACTGACAAGGAAAATGAAACCATATATGCTGTAACTGAATGTGGATAGAATGGAAGATAGCCCTGTTCATGCTAAATCTCTCTCTCTCTCTCTCTCTCTCTCTCTCTCTCTCTCAATGAGGGATTCGGTCTCTATTCCTCCTTTTAAAGAACCAGATCCTTCCGTTTCCTCTCTCTCTGTGGTCAATGGGATATTAGGCTGCGTGAGCCACTACCTCGGGCACAGACTGACGCAACACACACAACTTTTAAAGGACACACACACACACACACAAGTGACACCATTAACACGAGTAAAGTAGGTCACAGGTGACTCCAGGGGACATTACTGTGACACAGCCCAAACATGTCATTTCTGCTTTTATTGTCCCCTTCTGCTGGCCCGCATGCTTTGCTGTGTCTCTTTCATCACTCCCCCTACAGTATAGTGGAAAGCTGTGTGTGTGTGTGTGTGTGTGTGTGTGTGTGTGTGTGTACACACCTGTGTGTGGTTACATCACCCAGCCCCCAGGGGTTATGAGTTGGGTCGGGATTCACCCATGTAGGGGTATTAAATTGAGCTACTTCCACTAACTAACATACAGCTGGACTCATGGCATCATAACAACATGGTGTTATTAGACAACTGACATATTCTGCTCTGGCGCACAAAGATGATGTCACTCGAGTGGAATGTGGTGCTCAGGGTCAGTGTGCACCGAGAAATCATCCCACCCCTTCAAGTCTGAACAAGATGGCTTGTTTCTGAAATATATCCTTGACACAGTTTCATACAAAGAGCGTAACAAACGTATCCGCACCGTGAGACCACTAGCTGTGTAGAATGATGTAGCTACTAGCCAATGAGTTATGGAGGGCAGTACAGCACTAGTATATGTCAATAGGACAGACGTACAAGCCCAAACATGAATAAAACTAGCACAGGAAGACTGGTTGAGCTGGGTTGGGTTCCACTACATTACAAATACATAGAGGCTATATAATCAGGGCTCCATAAAATCTGCAGAGAATCACGGAATCCAGACATTCAAACGGAATTCAATAACGTAAAAAAAAAAAGTATTGAACTTAGTTCGAATTCAACTTACTGAATTGAACTCATTAGAAATGCATTCATTTGCCGAAGATAATCAGAAGACATGAACAAAATGCATGAGCGATTCGTATTTTCCTAGAACTTTCTGAAACGACACAGCCCACTGGGCACAGGTGACAATTCAACGTCTATTCCACGTGGGTTCAACGGAATTTCATTGAAATGACGTGGAAACAACGTTGATTCAACCAGTCTGTGCCCAGTGGGAGGAATGTCACTGTCTGTGTGTTGTGTATGTCTAGTCCTCACTTTGTGTATCCGTTAGCGATAATGCTAACAATAACCATCTGCTGGTAGATAGAAAGGCTATCCCCCAAAATCTTCTCAATGAAATGTTAATTCATTATATCATGATTATTTGCATCAATCCAGTCACAATTTGTTTTGCAAACTCTGCATTCACATGAGGGCTACAGAAACACAGCTGGCCAAACAACAGTCTATGGCTGGTGCCCACATGCATTAAAAGGACAACAACACCACAAATGAGAGATTTTCCCCAGACCTCAAGTGGTACCCTGATGTTTGTTTAAGCATTCTTGTGGACAAACAACAAGATTGGATGTTCTATAAAAAAAGGGTGAGTTTTAGGGTGGAAACCTGCCACAGGTTTTATAGGGCCCTATATAATGCAGCATTTATAATACATTTATAATACACTGGAAATCCCAGGCCAATTCTGCCAAACATGTACAGTTGAAGTCGGAAGTTTACATACACTTAGGTTGGACTAATTAAAACTAGTTTTTCAACCACTCCACACATTTCTTGTTAACAAACTATAGTTTTGGCAAGTTGGTTAGGACATCTGTGTGCATGACACAAGTAATTTTTCCAACAATTGTTTACAGACAGATTATTGCACTTATAATTCATTGTATCACCATTTCAGTGGGTCAGAAGTTTACATACACTAAGCTGACTGTGCCTTTAAACAGCTTGTAAAATTCCAGAAAATGGTGTCATGACTTCAGAAGCTTCTGATAGGCTAATTGACATAATTTGAGTCAATTGGAGGTGTACCTGTGGATGAATTTCAAGGCCTACTTTCAAACTCAGTGCCTCTTTGCATGACATCATGGGAAAATCAAAAATCAGCCAAAACCTCAGCAAAAAAATTGTAGACCTCCTCAAGTCTGGTTCATCCTTGGGAGCAATTTCCAAATGCCTGAAGGTACCACATTCATCTGTACAAACAATAGTACGCAAGTTTAAACACCATGGGACCACGCAGCCGTCATATCGCTCAGGAAGGAGACGTGTTCTGTCTCCTAGAGATGAGCGTACTTTGGTGCAAAACAGTGAAATCAATCCCAGAACAACAGCAAAGGACCTTGTGAAGATGCTGGAGGAAACAGGTACAAAAGTATCTATATCCACAGTAAAACGCGTCCTATATCGACATAACCTGAAAGGCCGCTCAGCAAGGAAGAACCCACTGCTCCAAAACCATCATGAAAAAGCCAGACTACGGTTTACAACTGCAAATGGGGACAAAGATCGTACTTTTAGGAGAAATGTCCTCTGGTATGATGAAATAAAAAAAGAACTGTCTGGCCATAATGACCATCATTATGTTTGGAGGAAACAGGGGGAGGCGTGCAAGCCGAAGAACACCATTCCAACCGTAAAGCACAGGGGTGGCAGCATCATGTTGTGGGGGTGCTTTACTGCAGGAGAGACTGGTGCACTTCACAAAATAGATGGCATCATGAGGCAGGAGAATGATGTGGATATATTGAAGCAACGTCTCAAGACGTCAGTCAGGAAGTCAAATGGGTCTTCCAAATGGACATTGACCCCAAGCATACTTCCAAAGTTGTGGCAAAATCGCTTAAGGACAACAAAGTCAAGGTATTGGAGTGGCCATCACAAAGCCCTAACCTCAATCCCCTAGAAAGTTTGTGGGCAGAACTGAAAAAGTGTGTGTGAGCAAGGAGGCCTACAAACCTGACTCAGTTGCACCAGCTCTGTCAGGAGGAATGGGCCAAAATTCACCCAACTTATTGTGAGAAGCTTGTGGAAGACTACTGGAACCGTTTGACCCAAGTGAAACAATTTAAAGACAATGCTACCAAATACTAATTGAGTGTTGGTAAACTTAAATGTCATGTAACGGCCGTCGTCGGTGGAAGAAGGTGAGGACCAATGTGCAGCGTGGTACGTGTTCATCTTTTTAATAAAGTAAACTGAACACCGAATAACAAAACAACAACGAAACAGTTCTGTCTGGTGCAGACACACAAAGACTGAAAACAACCACCCACAAAACACAATGGAAAACAGGCTACCTAAATATGGTTCTCAATCAGGGACAACGATTGACAGCTGCCTCTGATTGAGAACCATACCAGGCCAAACACAGAAATAGAAAATCATAGACAAACTAACATAGACAACCCACCCAACTCACGCCCTGAGAATACTAAAACAAAAGACAAAACAAAGGAACTAAGGTGTCAGAACGTGACATGTCAAGAATTGTGAAAAACTGAGTTTAAATGTATTTGGCTAAGGTATGTAAACTTCCAACTTCAACTGTAGATACAAATGGAAAACTCACTTCATCGTGGGGCGGCAGGGTAGCCTAGTGGTTAGAGCATTGGATTAGCAATCAGAAGGTTGCAAATTCAAACCCCCGAGCTGACAAGGTACAAATCTGTCGTTCTGCCCCTGAACAAGGCAGTTAACACACTGTTCCAAGGCCGCCATTGAAAATAAGAATATTTTCTTAACTGACTTGCCTAGTAAAATAAATAAATAAATAGTCTTAAGAAAATGCTATTTGTCCTATATTTAGACCAGACCTTCAAATATCTGAATTAGGCTAACTTTCACATCAATTCAAAGTAACTATTTTCAATTATCTATTTTAATGTATTTGTCTATTTTAATGTATTTGTCTATTTTAATGTATTTGTCTATTTTAATGTATTTGTCTATTTTAATGTATTTGTCTATTTTAATGTATTTGTCTATTTTAATGTATTTGTCTATTTTAATGTATTTGTCTATTTTAATGTATTTGGAAGTAAATGTGGATTTTTTATTTAACCTTTATTTAACTAGGCAAGTCACAAATTCTTATTTTCAATGACGGCCTAGGAACAGTGGGTTAACTGTCTGTTCAGGTGCAGAACAACAGATTTGTACCTTGTCAGCTCAAGGGTTTGAACTTGCAACCTTCCAGTTACTAGTCCAACACTGTAACCACTAGGCTAACCTGTCGATACTCAAATACACTGACTCAAATAGACTCCCATGTATTTAACCCATGTATTTAACCCATGTATTTAACCCAGGTATTTAACCCAGGTATTTGAAAATAGTATTTGGTAGACTATTTACTTTTTACAAATAACCATTACTTAAATAAAAGTGGCTGTTTTTTGCAAAAATAACTATTTGAAATACCAGGTACTGTAAGGACCGACGCCGGAGATGAGAAGCAGATACGGGGAGTCAACATTTAATCAGGAACAGGCAGGTAACAAGACAGGCGAAGCGTTGGCACATGGGTAAACAAGAACATACGACAACAACGCTGAAGCAGGGAACAGAACGGGAAACCAGACAGATATAGGGGAGGAAATGACAGAGGTGATTGAGTCCAGGTGAGTCCAATAATCGTTGATGCGCGTGACGGGGGGGCAGGTGTATGTAATGATGGTGGCAGGAGTGTGCGATGCTGGGGAGCGTGGCAGATACTCAAATACACATGTATTTGAACCTAGGTCTGGTCTAGACTAGGGCTGTGTCCATAGCATAGCTCACATCCTGACCTAACATAGGCTGAGGGGGGATCAACTGGATCTGAGGGTCCAGAAGGATCTCCAGGGTTCTCTCTCTCTCTCGTAGAAGTAGATATAGCATAGAGCTAATAGTAGAAAGTCACTTTTCACAGTGGAAAAATGTTCTCATCAAACTGACCATGCCACACAATATCTGTAGCAGAATGAATTTCATTATAATCTGCAGCATCCATGAGAAGGCAGTTACTGATACATATGACGCAATTGGCAGGATGTTGCCTAATGTTCAACACTCTGTAACACTTCATTTACAGTTCAGTTTCTCTAAGTCCTTTTGAGTAGCGTCACGTTGAGAAGTTACGAACATCTCTTCATAATTTCCCTGTCAAGATGGCACCCGCGGCAACTGTGTGACTAACTGTACTGAATGTCATACCTGGTCATATACTCGAATAGGCACTGCATCTATCCAACCATCTTATTATAGATGTCGAAGGCAAATAATCCTGCAGAAACAGAAATGTGAATTACTTTGTGCATTATAATTAATGCCATTTTTTTGTAGGGGTTGATACATGTTGAAGGGAAAATCAAGTCTGAAATTTAAACTTGAAAATTACAAATTTCAGAAGCCTTTTTAAACCTCAAATACACCTTCACGTTTAACATGTGCTGCATTGCAAGGAAAGTACTCCCGCAGCAGGGTGATCAAATTAAGATCCTACATCTGTACCAAGTAAAAAATAAGCTATGAACTGACTGCAGTCATCCAACAAGTACAAAAGGATAGTGAAAATACTGGAGGCATATAAATAGGCCTCGCCTGGCTATGGTTTCAGGTCAGGGATTCAATGACAGAGTAGACTTGTTCAGTGTGTGGTGTCAAGGTGTGTGTGTGTGTGTGCGTGTGAGAGCAAAAGAGTGAGTGACAGACGGACAGAAAGAAAAAGGGTTTGTGTGTGTATGTGTGTATGTACTGTATGTGTGTATGTACTGTATGTGTGTGTGTACTGTATGTGTGTATGTACTGTATGTGTGTATGTACTGTATGTGTGTATGTGTGTGTGTGTGTGTGTGTGTATGTACTGTATGTGTGTATGTACTGTATGTATGTATGTGTGTATGTACTGTATGTGTGTGTGTGTGTGTGTGTGTGTGTGTGTGTATGTACTGTATGTGTGTATGTACTGTATGTGTGTGTGTGTGTATGTACTGTATGTGTGTATGTACTGTATGTGTGTATGTGTGTATGTACTGTATGTGTGTATGTGTGTATATACTGTATGTGTGTATGTGTGTATGTACTGTATGTGTGTATGTACTGTATGTGTGTATGTACTGTATGTGTGTGTGTATGTACTGTATGTGTGTATGTACTGTATGTGTGTATGTACTGTATGTGTGTGTGTACGTGTGTATGTACTGTATGCGTGTGTGTGTGTATGTACTGTATGTGTGTATGTACTGTATGTGTGTATGTACTGTATGTGTGTGTGTGTGTGTGTGTGTGTGTGTGTGTGTATGTACTGTATGTGTGTATGTACTGTATGTGTGTATGTACTGTATGTGTGTATGTACTGTATGTGTGTATGTACTGTATGTGTGTATGTGTGTATGTACTGTATGTGTGTATGTACTGTATGTGTGTATGTGTGTATGTACTGTATGTGTGTATGTACTGTATGTGTGTATGTGTGTATGTACTGTATGTGTGTATGTACTGTATGTGTGTGTGTTTGTAATATAACTCCAACAACAAGGATGAAGAGGGTGGGGTGAGGAGGGGTGAGACGGATTAAATACTTCTAAACCGCCTCGGCTCAACTTTACTCCATCACTCACTGCAGCACTTACCACTGGGAGAGCAGCCACCACAGAACAGAGGCCAGACGTGTGTGTGTGTGTGTGTGTGTGTGTGTGTGTGTGTGTGTGTGTGTGTGTGTGTGTGTGTGTGTGTGTGTGTGTGTGTGTGTGTGTGTGTGTGTGTGTGTGTGAGTGAGAGCAGTAGAATTGGGTGAATGGGTTCTTATTTTTCCCTTCCTCCCGAGTCCCAACGGTGTGTGTATATGTGCGTCCGTGTGTGGTGTGGTGTGTTGTGTGTGTGTCGTGTGCCCCAGAGCAAGTGGTGCCCATGGCTGGTTAAGCACCTCTCCAGAAGTTCCACAGTTGGCATGGGGCATTGAGGAGGTGCCAACATGCCATGTCGCCCTTAGGCTTGCCAGGAGGCACTACAGCATTACAGAGCGATACAGGACAGTGCCATGCGACTGGTGTGTATACCACTATGACAGGCTATGAAAATGCAGGGACCGAGATCATATAAGTAAGTAGGTCATGATTTTTTGTTTCTCACTAATCCTGAGTTTTTATGCTGCCCCTTCAGAGACTTAAAAAGATTTATTGAATTGAAAAGATTGCAAAGTATCGGATCCTACGTCAGTAGTTGGAGGCAACTATTAAAGGCTAAAAGGGTAGGGGCCAGGTGTAGGGGCTAGGGGGCCTGGGGTAGGGGCTTGGTATAGGGGCCTGGGATAGGGGCTTGGTATAGGGGCCTGGGATAGGGGCTAGGTGTAGGGGCTAGGGACCCGGGATAGGGGCTAGGTGTAGGGGCTAGGGACCCGGGATAGGTGTAGGGGCTAGGGATATGGGATAGGGGCTAGGTGTAAGGGCTAGGGACCCTGGATAGGGGCTAGGGGGCCTGGGGTAGGGGCTTAGTATAGGGTCCGGGGATAGGGGCTAGGTGTAGGGGCTAGGGACCCGGGATAGGGGCTAGGGACCCGGGATAGGGGCTAGGTGTAGGGGCTAGGGGCCAGGGATAGGGGCTAGGTGTAGGGGCTAGGGACCCGGGATAGGGGCTAGGTGTAGGGGCTAGGGACCGGGGATAGGGGCTAGGTGTAGGGGCTAGGGACCCGGGATAGGGGCTCGGTGTAGGGACCCGGGATAGGGGCTAGGGACCTGGGATAGGGGCTAGGCATCAGTTTAGGGGGTAGGGGACAGGGGAGGGGCTAGGTGTCGGTTTAGGGGGTAGGGCAAAGGGGAGGGGCTAGGTGTCGGTTTAGGTGGTAGGGGCTAGGTGTCGGTTTAGGGGGTAGGGGAAAGGGGAGGGGCTAGGTGTCGGTTTAGGGGGTAGGGGAAGGGGAGGGGCTAGGTGTCGGTTTAGGAGGGAAGGGGCTAGGTGTCAGTTCAGGGGGTAGGGGCTAGGTGTTGGTTTAGGTGGTAGGGGCTAGGTGTCGGTTTAGGGGGTAGGGGCTAGGTGTCGGTTTAGGGGGTAGGGGCTAGGTGTCGGTTTAGGGGGTAGGGGCTAGGTGTCGGTTTAGGGGGTAGGGGAAAGGGGAGGGGCTAGGTGTCGGTTTAGGGGGTAGGGAAAGGGGAGGGGCTAGGTGTCGGTTTAGGGGGTAGGGAAAGGGGAGGGGCTAGGTGTCGGTTCAGGGGGTAGGGGCTAGGTGTCGGTTTAGGGGGTAGGGGCTAGGTGTCAGTTTAGGGGGTAGGGGCTAGGTGTCGGTTTAGGGGGTAGGGGCTAGGTGTCGGTTTAAGGGGGTAGGGGCTAGGTGTCGGTTTAGGGGGTAGAGGCTAGGTGTCGGTTTAGGGGGTAGGGGGTAGGTGTCGGTTTAGGGGCTAGGTGTCAGTTTAGCATAGGTCGCCTTTTTCAAATGACCAAGGATCGAGGTACATTATGAACCGTTGTAATGTGGAGGTTAGAGGGGCAGCCCGAGGCATGGTGGTGAGACGGCTAATAGAGTGTCACATGGTCTTCCTGAAACATGTTGGCATGGCCTACAGGGGGATTGGATTTCCACCATCTGACTTCACAGGAAAACCACTTCACATCACTCATTGGTAAACACATGCACTTGCCCCAACCATCCAAATCGCCTTTCTCCTTTTTGACGAAGCATATGTGCAGGACACCGTAGTTGAAACATACATAAGTATGAGGTAACCCTAAACACAGATGTGTGTGTTTCTGGAGGGACCACGTGTTCACAGTGCACTTCCCATCTAAATAATTTAAAGCTCCCATTAAAAAACACATAAACGGTCACAGGCATGCAGTCGTGTGCACTGTACACTACACATGACGTACACACCCACGAATAAACTCTACATAAACAGACAGCCTCTCACACACACTCTCACAAACACACACTCTCTCTCACACACACACACACACACACACACACACACACACACACACACACACACACACACACACACACACACACACACACACACACACACACACACACACACACACACACACACACACACACACACACACAGTCTTGTATAACTAACCTTGTTGGGAGACACAATTCATTCCCATTCAACATCCTATTTTCCCTAACGCTAACTCTAAACCTAACCCTAAACCTAACTAAACCTAACCCTAACCCTAACCCTAGTGCCTATAACCTAATTCTAATTCTAACCCTAACACTAATTCTAACCTTAACGCCTTCAAAATAACACTTCACCTTGTAGGGACTAACAAAATGCCTCCCAGTTGGTCCGATCTTTGTTAGTTTACTCTTCTGGTCCCCACAAGTATAGTTAAACAAGTCCTCCACACCCCCCACCCACCCACCCCACCACACGCACACACACACACCCGCACATGCTGGAGCTTGCCAGAAAGAAATCCCCACAATTACCATGGACCAGAGTTAGTTTACCTAAAATCTTAGGCCTACATAAATGCACAGACGAGACTAATAATTGCTTCCATACCACGTCGTAATCCACGGATCAGTCTGTACTTTTGGGTTCTTCACACTTCATTCACACTGGCTCTCATTCTATTCCTATCTGGCATTCGTTCTCTCTATCCTAGTCGCTTTCCTCTTTCCTCCATAAGAGGGGTACTTCCCATGCACTCCCAAAATCTATTTTTATCTGCCTTCTCTCATCGTTCCGGGACGGAGCGAGACACAATGGGAAAACAGAGGGAAGGAAAAGAAAGAGACAGAGAGAGGAGGGGGAGACGAGAAAGAGACAGAGAGAGGAGGGGGAGACGAGAAAGAGACAGACAGAGGAGAGAAAGAGAGGGGGAGAAGAGAAGAGCAGAAAGAGACAGAGGAGAGAAAGAGAGGGAGAGAAGAGCAGAGCAGAAAGAGGCAGAAGTGAAAGAGGGGGAGAAGAGAAGAGCAGAAAGAGAGAGAAGAGAAAGAGCAGAAAGAGAGAGAGGAGAGAAAGGGGGGAGTAGAGAAGAGCAGAAAGAGAGAGAGGAGAGAAAGAGGGGGGAAGAGAAGAGCAGAGAGAGACAGAGAGGAGAGAAAGAGGGGGAGAAGAGAAAGAGCAGAAAGAGGATACAAGACAGAAGAAAGAAGATTAGAAGAGGAGACACAGAGAAAGGAGAGAAAGAGATGAGAGAGAGGTTGGGACGAGAGAGAGAGCGAAAACACGTTTAAGGGGAGAGGGGGGAGCTCAGTTCAGTTCAGTCCAGCCTGGCCCAGCTGAAGGGAGCTGGCAACCTACCACGGCAGAAACACCCGAACAAAAGGATCATTTATTGGAGAAGGAAAAAGGGGGAGGCGGAATGGACTGGAGGGATGAAGAGAGGAGGGGTCACTGTACAGAGGCATTTGGGAGCAGTGTGAGTTAGTGAAACGCTGGCCCCCTCTCCACATTCACAGCCAACGTGTAACATTCTGCCCCATGCTGCCTGGCTTACGCGACCATGCTAACATGTTCCCAATAAGAACCCACTGTAGAGGGCTAAAATCCTCCATAAAGGCCCACAGTGTGAAGGCTAGCTAGTGCTAACGCTCCACCACTCAGTACTTTAATAGTTAGTATCGGCTTATAAATCCCCACTCAGGGTTTAACTGGGGTCTATCTATACAGATACAGTGGTCGGGCTTCTCTAACGAGCCAGCTCAGGCCAAGTTAGGAAAGACAGGCTTCTCTAATGAGCCAGCTCAGGCCAAGTTAGGAAAGACGGGCTTCTCTAATGAGCCAGCTCAGGCTAAGTCAGGGAAGACGGGATTCTCAAATGAGCCAGCTCAGGCTAAGTCAGGGAAGACGGGATTCTCTAATGAGCCAGCTCAGGCTAAGTCAGGGAAGATGGGATTCTCTAATGTGCAAGCTCAGGCTAAGTCAGGGAAGACGGGATTCTCTAATGAGCCAGCTCAGGCTAAGTCAGGGAAGCCGGGATTCTCTAATGAGCCAGCTCAGGCTAAGTCAGGGAAGACGGGATTCTCTAATGAGCCAGCTCAGGCTAAGTCAGGGAAGACGGGATTCTCTAATGTGCAAGCTCAGGCTAAGTCAGGGAAGACGGGATTCTCTAATGAGCCAGCTCAGGCTAAGTCAGGGAAGATGGGATTCTCTAATGAGCCAGCTCAGGCTAAGTCAGGGAAGACAGGATTCTCTAATGAGCCAGCTCAGGCTAAGTCAGGGAAGACGGGCTTCTCTAATGAGCCAGCTCAGGCTAAGTCAGGGAAGATGGGCTTCTCTAATGAGCCAGCTCAGGCTAAGTCAGGGAAGATGGGCTTCTCTAATGAGCCAGCTCAGGGAAGATGGGCTTCTCTTATGAGCCAGCTCAGGCTAAGTCAGGGAAGACGGCATTCTCTAATGAGCCAGCTCAGGCTAAGTCAGGGAAGACGGGATTCTTTAATGAGCCAGCTCAGGATAGTTTAGTTTAGTTTATTAATTCGACCATTTAAAAAAAACAGAAAAGACGTTGTTTTCATAGGCAGAGGCAACTCATTCCATTCTGAGGCTCCAGTATACAAGAAGGTACAGTGCCTTGCGAAAGTATTCGGCCCCCTTGAACTTTGCCACCTTTTGCCACATTTCAGGCTTCAAACATAAAGATATAAAACTGTATTTTTTTGTGAAACAAGTGGGACACAATCATGAAGTGGAACGACATTTATTGGATTTTTCAAACTTTTTTAACAAATCAAAAACTGAAAAATTGGGCGTGTAAAATTATTCAGCCCCTTTACTTTCAGTGCAGCAAACTCTCTCCAGAAGTTCAGTGAGGATCTCTGAATGATCCAATGTTGACCTAAATGACTATTGATGATAAATACAATCCACCTGTGTGTAATCAAGTCTCCGTATAAATGCACCTGCACTGTGATAGTCTCAGAGGCCTGTTAAAAGCGCAGAGAGCATCATGAAGAACAAGGAACACACCAGGCAGATCCGAGATACTGTTGTGAAGAAGTTTAAAGCCGGATTTGGATACAAAAAGATTTCCCAAGCTTTAAACATCCCAAGGAGCACTATGCAAGCGATAATATTGAAATGGAAGGAGTATCAGACCACTGCAAATCTACCAAGACCTGGCCGTCCCTCTAAACTTTCAGCTCATACAAGGAGAAGACTGATCAGAGATGCAACCAAGAGGCCCATGATCACTCTGGATGAACTGCAGAGATCTACAGCTGAGGTGGGAGACTCTGTCCATAGGACAACAATCAGTCGTACATTGCACAAATCTGGCCTTTATGGAAGAGTGGCAAGAAGAAAACCATTTCTTAAAGATATCCATAAAAAGTGTAGTTTAAAGTTTGCCACAAGCCACCTGGGAGACACACCAAACATGTGGAAGAAGGTGCTCTGGTCAGATGAAACCAAAATTGAACTTTTTGGCAACGATGCAAAACGTTATGTTTGGCGTAAAAGCAACACAGCTGAACACACCATCCCCACTGTCAAACATGGTGGTGGCAGCATCATGGTTTGGGCCTGCTTTTCTTCAGCAGGGACAGGGAAGATGGTTAAAATTGATGGGAAGATGGATGGAGCCAAATACAGGACCATTCTGGAAGAAAACCTGATGGAGTCTGCAAAAGACCTGAGACTGGGACGGAGATTTGTCTTCCAACAAGACAATGATCCAAAACATAAAGCAAAATCTACAATGGAATGGTTCAAAAATAAACATATCCAGGTGTTAGAATGGCCAAGTCAAAGTCCAGACCTGAATCCAATCTAGAATCTGTGGAAAGAACTGAAAACTGCTGTTCACAAATGCTCTCCATCCAACCTCACTGAGCTCGAGCTGTTTTGCAAGGAGGAATGGGAAAAAATGTCAGTCTCTCGATGTGCAAAACTGATAGAGACATACCCCAAGCGACTTACAGCTGTAATCGCAGCAAAAGGTGGCGCTACAAAGTATTAACTTAAGGGGGCTGAATAATTTTGCACGCCCAATTTTTCAGTTTTTGATTTGTTAAAAAAGTTTGAAATATCCAATAAATGTCGTTCCACTTCATGATTGTGTCCCACTTGTTGTTGATTCGTCACAAAAAAATACAGTTTTATATCTTTATGTTTGAAGCCTGAAATGTGGCAAAAGGTCGCAAAGTTCAAGGGGGCCGAATACTTTCGCAAGGCACTGTACCTTTCCCAGCATTACTCCTGAACCTGTATAAGCACACATCAGCAACACCTGATCTGGTGTTGTGATTGTGTGCATCCCTAACATGAGGAAAGTAATCACTTAGATATCTGGGCGCAGGACCATAAATACTCCTGTAAACCAAACCGAGTCTAATCTGGGACACCCTAGCCTCAACAGGCCAGTTTAGTTCGAGAAAGCAGCTCCTGCCTATATGAGTACGTGGACTCATCTTCAATACTACCAGGATTAGTTTATCCTGGCCTATCTGGAGCTTCCCTTCATAAGCTTTGCTAAGCCCCCAAACCAGGAAGTACTAGCATATACTAAATGGCATTGAATGAGGGCAGTAGCTAGCACTTTCATGGAGTCCTTATCAAGCAGCTTGGACTTTCTACCCAAAAACTCCTGGCATTAACCTTCCCTAGCACCTTATTGGACATGCTCACACCTCCCAAGCTTCCATCAAGGATACATCCCAGGTAGCTAACAGAGGTTTTAGTAGTCAGCACCTTACCCCGTAACTCCTCTCTGATTTCAGAGGACCTACTCAATTTAGGTCTGAATCCAAAAATAATTGCTTCAGTTTTCCCTAAGTGCAGAGATAGCTTATTATCTCCAAGCCATTTGCTAATGTTAGTAAGCTCTGTGCTAAGTATGCTCTCCAACATAGTTTTACTTTTGTGAGACACCAGAAGTGTAGAGTCATCCGCATAAAGAAAAAGACGGCAAGAACAAGCGTCTTTCATATAATTGATATACAATAAAAACAGCACACAATAAAAACGGCCCAAGCACGCTCCCCTGCGGAACGCCACAACTCATTGGTTTTGCCTGAGACAGTGAGCCATTAACTTCTACTACTTGCTCCCTTCCTGATAAGTAGGACTTTACCCAGCGTTAGAGGGATACTGCTTAACCCCAGTGCCTCCAGTTTGGAGATTAGGAGACAGTGGTTAACTGTTTCAAAGGCCTTTTGTAGGCCAAGCAGTACCACTCCACAGAGATTTCCCTCGTCAATCTTAGGGAAGACGGGCTTCTCTAATGAGCCAGCTCAGGCTAGGTCAGGGAAGACAGCCTTCTCTTACAGAGAACGTTTGTCTCCGTCTCAGAGAATATGTTTGTCATACATGTAGCAAAACGCAAGGCTAGTATAGAATTTGCTATGAACTTTTATCTAAATGGATATTTTCTGTTGATAAAATTGAATAGAATGTGCAGTCCGAGACATGAAAAAAATCGATAAGCACATTTTCATGGAATAAGAATTGTTTTAATAGGTTGTTTCAGCCTTATGCAACTGCTACAAATGAACATTGAATTTTAAAAAGGTTTCATATTGCTCTGCCCTTTAGACAAAATAGATTTGCAGATAAAACCATTGCATGTACTTAGCTACAGATAGCAAGCAGCCTAACCATATCTTTGATTTAGGCTTAAATAGACAGTAACAAATATCTGATATCTGGTTTCTGTGTTTGTGTGTGTGCGTGTGTGTGTGCGTAATCCGGCGCCAGGTGGGCCTGAATATGAACATAAACGGACAGAACTGCTCAGTTTCATTTGATTATGTAAAAGGCCACTGTTTCATCTGAATAATCTCGACAGTAGCAGCAGGACACAGCGATGGAGGTGGGAGAGAGAGAGAGGTGGCATAAGAAGAGGCTCAGGAGAGCAACCAAAGCTGCACACAGAGCATGACAGAGAGACAGAGGGAGAGAGAGAGAGAGCGAGGACATTTAGACTACTACCTAAATATGACAAAAGGAGCAGATGTGAAAAAACAGTTCATCTTACCTGTACCATCCTTGTTTCCGTTCTGATGCGTTCGCAACTCCTCTGACTTATAGAAGTCGATGCTGGCATAGGTGTTGAGGTTGGAGCCTACACTGCCCCCCACTCCAGCCCCGGACGCCACTGCCCCGGCCCCCCCAGTCAACATGGACGAGTAGAGGCGAAGGGGGTTGGCCTGGACGGTTGAAGACCCGTCTAGGGCTGCATGAGGGTTCTCTTTGTTAGCCAAGTCCAAGTCTATGTAGTTGAGGCCTTGCTCCATGGATGAAGTCTGGGCAGAGGGCAGGCCAGGCCCGGGATGGAGGAACTGCGAGGGGAGATGCTCGGCTGATGCTCCGTTTCCCCACAGCACGCCCTCCAACCCCAGACGGCGAGCCACAGCCTGGGCGTGTTCCGGGAAGAGGGAGGCGACAGAGGAAGAGTTGGAGGATTGGGGAGGGAGAGAGGGGGAGGGGAGGAAGGTTTCGGAGCAGTGGCGTCTGCGGCCCTGGGCGTCGGCCCGGATCACTTTAGCGCCGTGGTCTGGGTTGGGCCCGGTTTTGGCCAGGGGGAAGTCCAGGCCCAAGGTGAGGACAGGGACTGGTGGCTCGGGGCTGGCTGGGGAGGGGGCTTTGGAGGAGGTGTTGTTGGACATGGAGCTGGCAACGCTGTTGTTGTTCAGGCTGAAGGCCATCTCTGTATAGTCCCCGCAGGAGGTAGGGGATTCTGATTGAGTCACCACAACGCGGGTAGTCTGTCTGTTTATCCTGGGCCCTGCTTCAACCCCCTGGGGTTCCCCTTGCTGCTGAGGGGACACCCTGAGCACACCGCGGGCCTTGGGTGCCAGGGCCATGGGAGGGGGCGTAGGAGGGGTGGGGAAGGAAGGGAAGCCCAGCGGTGTCAGGGAGAGGGGCGAGGGGGACGGAGAGGGCCCCAGGTCCATGTTGACATACTCAGAGGCTGATGGTGGGGTGAGCGGTGTCAGGGGGGCAGAGGGGCTGCGGGAGAGGGGCAGGAACCCCCCCAGGCAGGACGTGGGCTGGTGTGAGGGGCGCTGGCTGGAACCGCGAGGGAGGGACATCCCATGTCTGAGTCCCCTCCCTTCCCCACCTCCTGGCCCTCCTCTGAACTGGATGCTCACATACTCCCCTGGGCTCTTGGGCTCCGGGGGGAGGGGGTTCTCACGGACCCTGGGGAGGGTGTTGGCTTTGGAAACGTCCACAAACAGGCTGACCGGCCGGGTCCTGGCTCCCCCTTGCTGGCCCTGCTTGGGGGCCGCCCGTCTCTGCTGGAGGAGCCCTATGTCTTTAGAGTGAGCTCCCCCACCTGAGGGGCCTGCTCCCTGGGAAGACCTGTCCTCATTCTCCCCTAGGCTCTCGCTGCTGGCCGAGCTGGAGGAGTATGAGGACGAGGAGAGGGACAGGTGGCGACCTTGGACCGCACCCAAATTGGGGTCCTGACGACCACCCACTGCTCTGCCAACCCCTCTACCACCACCGCTCCCATTGGGCCTCCTTCCTCGGCCGTCCTCAAAGTGTCCACCAGGTGGCGTGTGTTTGTAGGAGCGGGGCAGTGAGTAGTAGGAGTAGACCATCTTGGGAGCCTGCTGAAGGGGATTGGGGTCTGTCTGAGGGGCCTGCTGAAGGGGATGGGGGTCTGTCTGAGGGGGGTGCTCGGGGGGAGGGGGGCTGCTGTTGGCCGAGCGGGCGCTGATGGGGGACATGTTCATGTAGTCGCTGCCCGCCCGGCTGTCCGCGCTGCTGCTGCCCACCCAGGCCCCGCCTGTCAGGCCACCACGCTGGTCCGGAGAGCAGCTGCTGTTGGGTGACATCATCATGTAGCCGTCTCCGGGAGGGGGCCGGATCTGTTGTGGCGGTGATACGCTGTTGTTGGGTGTCATGGCCATGTAGTCGTCCGCCAGCTTGGACTCGTCAGCAACCGAGGCGGAAAGAGAGTTGGTGAGGTTGACAGGGGGTTGGGTCACTCCTCCCGGGAGCATGGACATGTAGCCATTATCCCGCACTACACCTCCACCTCCACCCAACTCTCCAGCCACATCCAGGTACCCCCCTCCTCCCCCCTCTCCACCGTGGCTTATTTCAGAGTCTCTCCGTGAAGAGGAGGAGGTGGTGAAGGACTCCCTGCTGGTGCTTCGTGACATGATGGCGTAGTCGGCCGCATCCTCGTCCTGCTCCTCCTCCCCCCTGCGGGGCCGTGGGGCCAGGCGTTCCAGTGCCATGGGGGGCAGGGACGCCCGCTTGCTCAGCAGCCCCCTCTCAGCCTCACATTCCCGGCTGGAGGAGCGACGCAAGACCCTCTTGGTCTGGGCCTGGTGGGAAGGGGCTGAGCTGGATGCACCAGCAGGCAGACAGCCAGATGACGTGGCTCCACTACCACCACGCTGACCCATTAGGGTGTAGTTAGCAGCCTCATCGTCCAGGGGTTGACCGTGGCCGCCCGACCCGGCTGACCCTCCAGGCATGTTGGGGAAGGGGGCCAGGAGAGAGTGGGAGGATTGCTCCCCAGGGCTGGAGCCGTACTCGTCCGAGGAGCCATAGTCGCTGGGGGAGCCCGACACGGAAGCGTTGTGCGAGGGGACGCGGCTGTATGCACTGGCCCCTGCTCCACCACCCCCCCCTCCGGTCGCACCCACCACTATCCCAAACTCTGAGCCGTGGCCGGAGCTGGAGGAGAGGCTGGGGGCCGGGGAGGGGGATGGGGTGGAGACAGAGCGCATCAGGCCCATGGGGTTGTTCTTGGCCAGGGTGGGGGCCGAGCGGGCCGATTTGGACCTGAGGATGGGCGTGGTGGAGCAGGACCCGTTGGTAGTAAGACTGGAACTCTGCCCTACCCCTCCACACGCTCCACCCACACCTTCTTCACCTTTACTCCCGTCGCTGGCTGTGCGTGACCTGGGGAAGCTGTGGCGGGGAGTGGGCGATGCATTGGCACTGTTGCCCCCAGTTCCAGCCCCTCCAGGCGGCTCAGTGCGGGGCCTGCGGGTGAAGCCCACCTGGCTGGGGGGCGGGTTGGGGTGGTGGCGTCGCGAGGGGACGCTGATGGGGTTGGAGGCTGTAGCGCCCCCTCCTGGTCCGGAGTTGGACTGCGACTTGCTGCGTTGGCGGAACTCCTCGCTCAAGGCCTTCATGGCTTCCAGCAGGGTCTCATGCATGTTCTGGGCCACCACAGAGTCATCCACCTGCATGAGACAGAACACAGTTATACTATATGGGTTCTCTTTTCCTTTAAGTTTAGCCAACATCAAATGGTCATGCATTAGGATGAATACACAGCTTGCCAATCAAAACACAGTGACCACTCAGAGCTGCAACCCCAGAGACTAGGCCTGTGTTACATCTCATCTCACCTGCATCCAGAACTCCCCGGGGCCCGTGACCGCGGAACGACCAACCTCCACGAAGAAGAAGTTCTCGGAGTGACCGCAGCGCCTCACATTCATCAGTTGCAGGACCACGGCTGCGGCGTCTGAATTAAGCTTGACGAAGTTGACCGTCTTCTCAGTCAGGCACAGCCGGTAGACACCCACCAGGTTCTTGGCCTGGCCCAGCCCCTTTGGCCACACCTTGACCTGCCACACCTCCTTGAAGGCTGGGCCTGGGGTGGGTACACCGTAGTCCCCTCCCGGACCGGTGTCGGTACTAGCCACCTTACCTGGAAAGGAGGACAGAAGGGATGGATATAGAGGAGAGAGAGAGAGAGAAGTGTTTTATATAGAGATTGAGAGACAGGTGGGTGGATAGAGAGATAAAAACAGGTGGGTGGATAGAGAGATAAAAACAGGTGGGCGGATAAAGAGATAAAACAGGTGGGTGGATAGAGAGATAAAAACAGGTGGGTGGATAGAGAGATAAAAACAGGTGGGTGGATAGAGGGATAAAAACAGGTGGGTGGATAAAGAGATAAAAACAGGTGGGTGGATAGAGAGATAAAAACAGGTGGGTGGATAGAGAGATAAAAACAGGTGGGTGGATAGAGGGATAAAAACAGGTGGGTGGATAGAGGGATAAAAACAGGTGGGCGGATAGAGGGATAAAAACAGGTGGGCGGATAGAGGGATGGAATATAGAGATTAAAACAGGTGGGCGGATACAGGGAATATAGAGATAAAAACAGACCAACATGACCGTCGTGCCTCAGTTACGAGGGAATGTGAGGTGAAAGCACCACTATTTACCCAGCACACACGATTAAGCCTCCGCTGTTATGCAAACTGTGCTGATATCTAGTGTTTTAACAAATTCTGAACAATCCACAGCGGGCTTGTGAGTCCTGCTCTTCATGCAGCTGCATGTTTCAACTCGGTGGCCACACACACACACACACACAGACACACACACACACACACACACACACAGACACACACACACACACACGCATGAAAAATGTAAACGGTTGAGGATTCAGGCACTTCAAAAGGACAATGACTGAAAACAAAAAGACTAGCCTGTCTTTTACCTGACTTGCAACGCCTACAGGCGACTGACTTCCTGCGGATTAGAGCTGGGCGATATTGACAAAAATCCACATCGTGATAAACTGTCTGAACTGATGTGATAACGATAAATTGAACAAAAGGTTCATAACATTCATGTGCACCACTCCTCTTTTCTTATTATCCTTTAAACTACTGTTACTAGTTTGATGGTTGTTGCCATCAATTGTCCCAATAACGATCACCCGCATTAGCAAACTTCTTTAATTACAAACTTAATTTCTGTAGAACAGGCTACTTGTTGTGAAGAACGATATCAGCAAAATGCCTGCGATAAGTGATCGGTATGGTCGGTGTCGATAATTTACCATCCATCCCGCCCATCTCTGTAGCCCTTAGGACGACTTCTTTTCCATACACCTGGTTGGCGTTTGCAGGTTTGAGACGTTCTGAATACATTACAACCCCATAGAAAAAAATGTTTCATTTACTGTATAAGGTTTGGTTACAGTAGACCCTCATTTACAGGTCGCTCACTGAATACTGAACAGTGAAGTCCTCTGTTAATATCAGTGGTAGGTAAGGGGACCAGAACATGTGTTTAATAACGGCTTTCATAGATAAGAATGGGTGTCAATGAATCCTTCGCAAGCATACGACCCACACTCGCTTTAAGACTAGGCCTAAATGCTTAGATGTTTAGACTGATAGCTCTTAGAGGCACCTCTGTCAACTTCAACCAAACACAAGAAAGCCCTTACTTCTCCATAGCCTCCAACATTATCATACTGGACTGTGCACGTGTGCATGTTTGTGTGTATGTGCTCGCGCACATACATGAAGTGGTATCAATTAGGTGCAGGGAAGCATGTGTTCCTCTGTCTCTCCCGTGCCTTCTGTTTAACCCAATAATCACAACCACGTGTATGGACAAAAACCTCCGGCACGAACGCAAAAACAAAACGACGACAGACTCGACCATCTGTTATGACTAACATTTCCACTCCCCGCTTCCAAAACATTCAGTTGTGGCCGTGGAATGGGAAACCTGCGTGTGTATGTTCTTCTGGCTTTCTTACCGCTAAATGGATGATGAACCAGGACATCAAGGCACACCAGAATAGCTGTTATGCCAGACAGAGGAGTCTGGTGAGAGAAGCTGTAGGAAGACGGGCTCATTGTAATAGCTGGAATGGAATCAATGGTACCAAACAAATGGAAAACAACGTAGACCATTGGCTGTGTCCGATGTATGTCCTCTGCATTAGATGAGTCACTCTAAGCCAAGCACGACTATTTAATCGACCGCTGTCTGGGTGGGTGGGTGTGTGTGTGTGTGTGTGTGTGTGTGTGTGTGTGTGTGTGTGTTGTTGCCAGCTGCATAAAGATTTACCACCAGAAAAATGTGTTTTGTAGATTTTGAGGCAGAGGGACTGAGACAGATGAGGGAATGCAGAAGGAAAACAAAAGGTCCTTGAGAAAAATGAAAGCAGAAGTTAAAGAATGAATGAAACACGAGGAAGGAAAAGACGTAGACTTTCCGGGATCTACTGAGTGACGACAGAAACTTGACTTGAAGGGTAATAATGGAAGTCAAAATAGATCCGCCATCCTTCCTTCACACTATCTCTCCCTGTCACCATCTTACAATCCCCCTCCGCTGACCATCCTTCCCACGCACGGCCTCAGATCCCCAGGCCAAATACCGCTCAACCGGGCGTTTCTTTTATCCCCAACAACTCCTCAGCTATCCGCGAAGCAGCCCTGTGTTGCTTGTTATGAATACATCCTTAGAAATCAGCCGAGCGTCAAGTTTCCCACTTCAACCCCACAACAGCCTTCTTTGATCTCGGGTCTTGCAAGGCCACCGTTTTCCCTCCTACACCTGCTAGTGATACGCACGCACGGAGTGCACGTGCACACGCACCCACACACGCCGTCTGCAGCAGTCAGAGCAGCCCGCTAGCTCAGTTAAACGCATCAGCTTGTCACGTGTGCTCCCTCTCCGGCCTCGTAGGTCACCTGGCTGTTCGTTAGGGCGCACACCTGTCACCAGCGTTACGCGCATTATGACACTCACCTGGACTCCATGACCTCCTTAATTACCTGCCCTTTATATGTCACTTCCTTTGGTTTCCTCTCCAGTCATTGTTCCTGTTTTTCATGACGGCGCGCTGTTTGTGTTTCTTGTTTTGCTCATTTATTTATTTGAATGTATTCGCTCCCTGAACGTGCTTCCCGACTCTCTGCGTACATGGTTCCACTGCTGCACTTATCGTCGCCTTAAAGTGGCCATAATATCCATCTCAGCTACCCAACCTGCCATCGTACCAACCTCTTTCAGACGTTCCAGAAGTAGGAGGTGTACAGAAGTGTGTGAATTCTAGATGTGACTGGTTGTCCCCTAAGGGACCTCTCCCTGGCAGAGTGTTACTAACAGAGCCAGCGGTGGAGAAAGAGCAAGGCCTTTAGCTCACGCAATGAAAACCCAGTGGGGTGGCCGTGCAGTCAGGTCCAGCACAAGGACAGAGGGACAGGGGTGTGGGGGGGGGGGGGTACATAACACTGCAAACGAGCTTAGCCCTCACGCACACACAGCGGTCATTTCCCAAAGCCCTCAGCAGCGGTCTTGGATGATTCATAAGACTACAGGATGGCGAAGACGGCGTCAAAGTGACCCTGTGCTCCAGGGCTACAAGGAGCACCTCTCTGGGTGAACAGCAGACGGTTCCAGCTAGCAAGACAACTGTAGGGCAACCTTATCGCAACATTCAGCTTCAAATGGCTTTTCCACGTGGCTAGTCTGTGGCTACAGCCAAACTGCAGGATAAGTAGAGCACTTTCTACTCTATTCATATAGCCCATCGTTTCTGTACCTCAACCTTACGGCAAAGTGTGTTCAAACTGCAGTGTGTTACATCCATTAATCACATGTTGAACTGAATGTTTCCATCATTTTTATTTATTTTTATTTTACCTTTATTTAACTAGGCAAGTCAGTTAACTGCCTGTTCAGGGGCAGAACGACAGATTTGTAGTGGTTAGAGCGTTGGACTAGTAACCGAAAGGTTGCAAGTTCAAATCCCCGAGCTGACAAGGTACAAATCTGTCGTTCTGCCCCTGAACAGGCAGTTAACCCACTGTTCCTAGGCCGTCATTGAAAATAAGAATTTGTTCTTAACTGACTTGCCTAGTTAAATAAAGGTAAAATAAAAATAAATACAAATTATGGAAACATTCAGTTCAACATGTGATTAATGGATGTAACACACTGCAGTTTGAACACACTCTGACACACTACTCTATTCATACAAGATAGGTCACGTATTATAACCTAACTACAACCTTATGACAACTTTCAGCTTCACGTATGGCTACCACCAACTGCAGTGTGAAGTCCAGAACACACACACTGCACTATTCATGCATACTTTATTAACTGCACCCTTCTCTACCCCCTCAAGACGAGTATAAGCATATACAGTAGACTAATATGTCTTGCTGGGAATCTCTCCACAGGCCATTATATGACTTAAGGTGTGATTATGACTTGTTGGCTCCAAGGCACTACGGTATTCCCCCTGCTTCCTCCTGCTCCAGCTCAGCCCGGCCTTTATTGGGGGTCGTAACAGCTGTTTGTCCTTTGCACATGCGCGCACCTGTGTGTGCGTGTGTACAGTTGAAGTCGGAAGTTTACGTACACCTTAGCCAAATACATTTAAACTCAGTTTTTCACAATTCCTGACATTTAATCCTCGTAAACATTCCCTGCCTTAGGTTAGTCAGGATCACCACTTTATTTTATTTTATTTGCACTTTTCGCACCAAAGTACATTCATCTTTAGGAGACAGAACGCGTCTCCTTCCTGAGCGGTATGACAGCTGCGTGGTCCCATGGTGTTTATACTTGCGTACTATTGTTTGTACAGATGAACATGGTACTTTCAGGCGTTTGGAAATGACCACAGAAAGAGAAAGAAAACGGTAAAGAGCTGAACATAACAGTATGCCAGTGGAAGGAAGGACTGTAGCAGGTGACCCAACTGTGGTTTGTGACCACTACAATTTCTCCTTGTATCCAATTAAATTGCAGAAATTCCGTTACCAAATCATTAATAGAATTTCAGAATAATAGGTACAGAATTTCACTTTTATTACTTAATAGTTAATTAACATAAAAATACTACAACTAATTGATAGGTCTACCTTTACTCATTACTTTTGTGAAATTTCATGATCCTCCCTCCTCAAAAGGGAGAACATTTTGAAAATATCTTAATGATCTGTGTGGGGTTTTTGGTTACTGAATTTCAAGGCACAAGGCAATGTTTCATAAAGGTATTGTTCGGGATTTTGGCAATGGATCCAGTATGAAGGAAGTTAAGAGGTAGTTTCGCGAGCCAATGCACTTACTAGTGTTAGGCCATTGTCTGGAAGGCTATGGTATCTACTAGCATGCTAGCAGTTACCATAGACTTCCAGTCTTTGTGCTAACACTAGTTAGCAAATGCGCTAATGCTAGTTAGCGACTTCCATCAAACTGCACGCAGAGACATACGATTTTTATCCACAAGCTCATCTGGCTCTGGGGAGTAGATAAAGGGCTTCGTTTCCAAAATCCTGAAGTGTCCCTTTAAACTTACAGAAGGAAAAAATATATATCCTTAACTAAATATCAGTAAGTGCTGATATTAGTTGCCAGAAGTCTTTAGTTTTACATTATTGTGTTTCGATGTAATTCTAACACCTTTAAATACTTTTTCGGTCTGGATGTTTCCTATGACCCGTTCTCCATCTGTTTGACAAGAAATCAAAGCCTTTGCTTATTCCAGTTTCTAAAAAAGATAGACGTAGATTTCATTTCATCTGACCCCCGACTTGATATGCTCCTATGAGCTTCACATGTTGGTGCTCATGGATCCTTTTCCATGGAAATGCCCTCAACTCTGACATGTAGGTTCAGTATGGACAGTGTGCCTTGGAGTAGCCCTCAGTTGGCAGGTAGGCTTCATGTGTGATGTCTGGTAGGATTCAGTAGTGTTGCATAATGTATAGTCTATTTTATTGGTCAGACGCTGTAGTGAAGTTGAGGGTTTAGTTTCTCAACTTTCATTTGACCAAAAAGTCTCTTTAGGTTACATTTAGAACCTATTTTTTTGGTGTGAAGTAGCCTACTGTACTGTTCGTATGATCATTTTATGAAGTAGGGCAGGGGTTCCCAAACCGTGTGGCGCCCCCGCCCCCCATCGCTTTTTGTGGATTTTTACATTCCAATCTCATCAGATTCATGGAGGGGATCGATATCTTTGAGTGCTAGGCGTAAAAACGTTATCTCTCCTAGTTTCGCTAATGCACTCAGCTAATCACTGAAAGCTAGAGCTGGCATGGAAAGATCCTTTTCCCACTAGGCCTTGTTTCATGCCGCTGACCCCAGTGCCCTAGCATGCCACAACACTCTAAAATACGTCACTAAAGAAGCCAACAAGCTGGACATCTGAGGCCTGAAGTCCCTTCGCTTACCATCTTGCCTGCTCGGCTATCTCTCCCCCTCATCTCTCGCCATCACCCTGAGTTACCAGTGCGGAGAGACACAGGACAGCTGTGTCTAGTGTGTGTGTGTGTGTCTGTGTGTGTCAATAAAACCGTGGGTCCCCTCCAGAAAGTATCTCCCTTACTGCCGAGTGTCCCAGTCTGTTTCCTCTATTCCCCCACCTCTCCTCCGTTCCCACTCCCTCATTATCCATCCCCCTCTCTCCCGGCCCCCCCGGAGGAAAAAACACAACACGTACACAACACCACCACCTCCCTAAGGCTCAGTTCGCACATATGGTGTGCGTTATGAAGACACACACACACACGCACACAATTATCAGTGAGGCATCCAGATTTGTCATTGCTAAAGCACCACATGAAAGTGAGCGTGAAGGTTAGCTAGCGTGCTGGTCGGTCTTCACAACAGCCTCGTCAACCTGGCAGCCATCATTAAAGAGCGCCACGTCAAGGCTCTTGTGTGCTCACAGAACCACTAACGGAAGAAGACTGCGCTGGAGGAGGACACACACCAGGTGCATACCAGAAGAGGCGGTCTATTCTCGTCTCCTAGTCTTCATCACTCAGCCAAAAGTACAAGATAAGCCAAAGTAATATAGCAGAGGAGGACTACCAATGGAATTTACTGGAGCCTGTCCAGTTTTCTTCATGCCAATGCAGCTGCAGAAGTCCAATTCATTCACCACTGAGATGAACCCATTGACCTGGTCCTGCAGCAGCGTGCGGTGAGCTGGTGGTTAGCTATCAACCAGCAGATCAATATCGCCATAAAAAGGTTTCTATGCATGCTCATCGACGTGATCGATTGTGTTCCTCTCTCAGCCTTTCCCTCATGTCAATCAAATTATGGGCCACTTACCGACTATCCTTGGGATAAATCGCGCTTGTTGCACATATAACATGCATATGAAGCACGTGTAGGGGATTTAAATTGATCACTCTCAAGCCTAAATGTCGAGCCAAGCCTTTGGGCTGACGTTTTACAGTAGCTGACTGTTGAGAGAGAACATGGGTCTATTGTGCAACAGGGGATCTACCTGCCCAGCAAAACACGGGCTAGCCCTACATGTTGAATGAAATTACAGGGTGTTAATGGGTGTCAACTATTTTCTGCATAGGAAATGACCCCGTGGCCCTGTGGCTAATGTGAGAAGGAGGAGGGAGGGTCCAGCTCACAGTGCTTACTCAGGCGGCATCCCAAATGGTGCCCTATTTCCTATGTAGTGCATCACTTTTGACCCGGGCTCTGGTCAAAGGTAGTGCACTACATAGGGAATAGGGTGCCATTTGTGACACAGGCCCCGGGTCTTAGCGGCCAAAATAGCTCTAGGCTAAGCTAGCTCCGGTTCACACCCACCATCCTGTTGTCCCCGTCGGGCAGCGCCGAGTCAGGCCGACCCGGAGACAACAATTACGGTCTAATTAGGGAGATGAGCAGCAGTTTAACTGGGTTTAACTTTTAATCGCCTCCCCGGCCGAGGCGGCCACCGGTGAGGTCCGGATCATACCGCCTGCCTGGATGACTGGGAGACAAGGGCTGGGTATAAATACTACACTACAGCCATGCCTTGAGACAAGTGTATCCACATGGGTGAAGTGGTGTCTTGGCTTGCACTGATATAGAGTCAGAGTGTTAGATAACAGTCATGTCTGTTATATGAAGTGAAAAGGGAACACTGACTGTAGATCAGAGCTAATATGGGGTTAGTGGATCATACACCAGTGAATATATCTGTGGTTCATGTGAGGCCAAAAGGGAACACTGACTGTAGATCAGAGCTTAGTAGCTGTTTATCATCGAGACAGACCTGGAAGGGCCTTTGTTCTGGGTTGTGGCTTGCTGGTTGTGTATGACACTATAGTTTAATGAGCGGTTTACCTCCTAGTGTGTGTGTGTGTGTGTGCGTGCGTGCGCGCGCGCACAGTTCCCCTGCCTGGCGCCTGGCTTAACAGTGCCGTGTATCTCATCTCTCATCTCCAGTTTACACTGCTTCATTGTTTACTAGGTCTAACAACAGTTCTTGAGGTGGCTTGTGAGCCAGAGGACTTTATTTGCCTGGCAAACGATGATGCTCCATACTTCTAATACCCTACTTCAGCCTTGATACAGTGAATATAAATAGTTTGGTAAATAAGCTTCTCTTACAGCTTGATACTGTATTTACTGGCCATATGGCCCCCCTGGACCCAGCTGAACAAATCAAGATCTCAATATCTCTCTCGGTCTCTGCATGGCAGCTGGACTGTATTTGTGAAAGTTACGGGTTAGCAGGGGGAGGGAGATGGCCTGCGAGATATTAAGATGAAGGCAGTCCCTGGTTGCTCCAGGTGAGTTTCCCAGAACGCAGCACGGATAGTGTGTGTGTGTGTGTGTGTGTGTGTGTGTGGGCTCCTCATGGGTACAGGAAATCCCCCAAAGTCCCCACAAGGATAGTTAAACAAACAAAATTCTCCCTTGTGGGACAAAGGATATTTTAAGCTTATGGGTTAGGGTTAGGGTTACAATGAGAGTTATGGGTAAGGGTTAGGGTTACAATGAGAGTTATGGGTAAGGGTTAGGGTTACAATGAGAGTTATGGGTAAGGGTTAGGGTTACAATGAGAGTTATGGGTAAGGGTTAGGGTTACAATGAGAGTTATGGGTAAGGGTTAGGGTTACAATGAGAGTTATGGGTAAGGGTTAGGGTTACAATGAGAGTTATGGGTAAGGGTTAGGGTTACAATGAGAGTTATGGGTAAGGGTTAGGGTTACAATGAGAGTTATGGGTAAGGGTTAGGGTTACAATGAGAGTTATGGGTTAGGGTTACAATGAGAGTTATGGGTAAGGGTTAGGGTTACAATGAGAGTTATGGGTTAGGGTTAGGGTTACAATGAGAGTTATGGGTTAGGGTTAGGGTTACAATGAGAGTTATGGGTAAGGGCTAGGGTTACAATGAGAGTTATGGGTAAGGGCTAGGGTTACAATGAGAGTTATGGGTAAGGGTTACAATGAGAGTTATGGGTAAGGGTTAGGGTTACAATGAGAGTTATGGGTAAGGGTTACAATGAGAGTTATGGGTAAGGGTTAGGGTTACAATGAGAGTTATGGGTAAGGGTTAGGGTTACAATGAGAGTTATGGGTAAGGGTTAGGGTTACAATGAGAGTTATGGGTAAGGGTTAGGGTTACAATGAGAGTTATGGGTAAGGGTTAGGGTTACAATGAGAGTTATGGGTTAGGGTTAGGGTTACAATGAGAGTTATGGGTTAGGGTTAGGGTTACAATGAGAGTTATGGGTAAGGGTTAGGGTTACAATGAGAGTTATGGGTAAGGGCTAGGGTTACAATGAGAGTTATGAGTAAGGGTTACAATGAGAGTTATGGGTAAGGGTTAGGGTTACAATGAGAGTTATGGGTAAGGGTTACAATGAGAGTTATGGGTAAGGGTTAGGGTTACAATGAGAGTTATGGGTAAGGGTTAGGGTTACAATGAGAGTTATGGGTAAGGGTTAGGGTTACAATGAGAGTTATGGGTAAGGGTTAGGGTTACAATGAGAGTTATGGGTAAGGGTTAGGGTTACAATGAGAGTTATGGGTAAGGGTTAGGGTTACAATGAGAGTTATGGGTAAGGGTTAGGGTTACAATGAGAGTTATGGGTAAGGGTTAGGGTTACAATGAGAGTTAGGGGTTAAGGTTTGGGTTACAATTAGGGTTAGGGGTTCATTTTAAGTCCCCACAAGGATAGTAAAACATATGCCGTGTGTGTGTGTGTGTGTGTGTGTGTGTGTGTGTGTGTGTGTGTGTGTGTGTGTGTGTGTGTGGAGAGAGAGAGAGAATGCATTTCTCTCCATTGTAGCCCCTGTTCTCACATACACTGCCAATAATAATGTAGCACTGTGACGTAATACTGTAGCTACCTCTCAATGTGTCAGCTTTGGCTCAAAATCTCAGTTCAAGCCATAGCATGTCACCAAGCACTGCTATAGGATCAAGGAGACTGACTTGACTTGAAAGTGGCAGCAGCACAGTATTTGCTCGACTGAAAAGGTATCTGGGTGGGTGTGAATCCTTCTGCCCTCCCAACTGTACAAGTGGGGGTTCACGTTACCCCCATACACTTTCAGCTTACTGGACGGAAACCCCGAAGACTAGATGGTCACTGACACAGAGACTCCGCCCATTTTTCCAATGGCATCATTTAAAATGGGAGGAGCTTGTTGTCGACTCTTCCAAGCACTGTATGATATACCCGTTTACTCTATATGGGTTGGAATCCCAAGGGTTGTGTGTGAGTGGGTGTGCACACAAGGTGGCCTCATACACCTCAAAAATTATTTTGTCAAACGTCTGCATGAAAGAGATGGAAAATGTTGAAACCGCATGAGCTAGACCCTATATGCAATATGAGCCGTATGGGTGTAGATTGATGTAGCTGGCTGGGGCTGGGGTTGACTGAGAAATGTCTAAACTTCAGACCAGTCAGAGAAAATAGATTTACGCTTATAACACAACACTAAACAAACAGGAGGAGAGGGTGGCAGCATTCTGAGCAATGTTGAGTTAAGCTGTCATTCAGTAACAGAGAATTCAGTGACACAATTGACACAAGATATGCCAAAAGACAGATGTCAAAATGTTTGACCAGACGAAGAGTCGACAGGGTCGTTTATTTGGTTTGCTCTGCCGATTGTTTATTGGCTGACAACTACAGAGAGTGAGAAACACCCCCTCTCCTCCCTCTCTTCTCCCTCCCTGCTCCCGGTCTCCCTAATCTGGCAACCACATCCCATACCCACTCCATGCGTAGTGCTGTGTGTGGGGGAGAAACTGTTGACATAGATCCAGGATCAGTGAGGCCTACAGTGACGTCAAAAAGTATTCACACCCCTTGACTTTTTCCACATTTTGTTCTGTTACAAAGTGGGATCAATTGTATTTTTTTTTTGTCAACGATCTACACAAAATAGTCTGTGAAGTGGAAGAAAAATTCTAACATTAATATATCTTGATTTGATAAGTATTCAACCTCTTGAGTCAAGAACTCCAGCTAAGATTTGGCCTTGTGTTTTAGGTTATTGTCCTGCTGAGAGGTGACTTAATCTCCCAGTGTCTGGTGGAAAGCAGACTGAACCAGGTTTTCCACTAACATTTTGCCTGTGCTTAGCTCCATTCCGTGTCTTCTTATCCAGAAAAAACTTTCCAGTACTTAACGATTACAAGCACACCCATAACATTATGCAGGCACCACTATGCTTGAAAATATGGAGAGTGGTACTAAGTAATGTGTTGTATTGGATTTGCCCCAAACATACACTTTGTATTCAGGACAAAATGTTAATTGCTTTGCCACATTTTTTGCAGTATTACTTTACTGCCTTGTTACAAACAGGATGCATGTTTTAGAATATTTTTATTCTGTACAGGCTTCCTTTTCACTCTGTCAATTAGGTTAGTATTGTGGAGGTTTCCTTCCTCTCCGGCAACTGAGTTAGGAAGGACACCTGTATCTTTGTAGCAACTGGGTGTATTGATACACCATCCAAAGTGTAATTCATAACTTCATCATGATCATTCAATGTCTGCTTTTTTTTACCCATCTACCAATAGGTGCCCTTCTTTGTGAGGCATTGGAAAACCTCCCTGGTCTTTGTGATTGAATCTGTGTTTGAAATTCACTGCTTGATTGACTGACCTTACAGGTAATTAATTGTACAGTGCATTTGGAAAGTATTCAGACCCCTTGATTTTTTCCACGTGTTGTTACGTTACAGCCTTATTTTTAAAATGATTAAATGTATTGTTTTACTCATCGATCTACCCACAATTCCCCATAACGACAAAGCAAAAACAGGGTTATAGAAATGTTTGTAAATGTATTAAACCTAAAAAAACTAAATACTTTATTTATATACAGTAGAAGTCAGAAGTTTACATACACTTAGGTTGGAGTCATTAAAATTCGTTTTTCAACCACTCCACAAATTTCTTGATCATTTTTGGCAAGGCAGTTAGGACATCTACTGTGTGCAAGTAATTTTTCCAACAATTGTTTACAGACAGATTATTTCACTTATAATTCACTCTATCACAATTCCAGTGGGTCAGAAGTTTACATACACCAAGTTGACTGTGCCTTTAAACAGCTTGGAAAATTCCAGAAAATGATGTCATGGCTTTAGAAGCTTCTGATAGGCTAATTGACATCATTTGAGTCAATTGGAGGTTTACCTGTGGATGTCTTTCAAGGCCAACCTTCAAACTCAGTGCCTCTTTGCTTGAAATCATGGGAAAATCAAAAGAAATCAGCCAAGACCTCAGAAAAACATTGGTATACCTCCACAAGTCTGGTTCATCCTTGGGAGCAATTTCCAAAAGCCTGAAGGTACCACGTTCATCTGTACAAACAATAGTACGCAAGTATAAACACCATGGGACCACGCAGCCGTCATACTGCTCAGGAAGGAGACGCGTTCTATCTCCTAGAGATGAACGTACTTTGGTGTGAAAGTGCAAATCAATCCCAGAACAACTGCAAAGGACCTTGTAAAAATGCGGGGGGAAACAGGTACAAAAGTATCTATATCCACAGTAAAATGAGTCCTATACTCAGCAAGGATGAAGCCAGTGCTCCAAAACGGACACAAAAAAGCCAGACAACGGTTTGCAACTGCACATGGGGACAAAGATCGTACTTTTTGGAGAAATGTCCTCTGGTCTGATGAAATAAAAATAGAACTGTTTGTCCATAATGGCCATCATTATAATTTGAGGAAAAAGGGGGAGGCTTGCAAGCCGAAGAACACCATCCCAACCGTGAAGCACGGGGGTGGCAGCATCATGTTGTGGGGGTGCTTTGCTGCAGGAGGGACTGGTGCACTTCACAAAATAGATGGCATCATGAGGAAGGAAAATTATGTGGATATATTGAAGCAACATCCCAAGACATCAGTCAGGAAGTTAAAGCTTGGTCGCAAATGGGTCTTCCAAATGGACAATGACCCCAAGCATACTTCCAAAGTTGTGGCAAAATGGCTTAAGGACAACAAAGTCAAGGTATTGGAGTGCCCATCACAAAGCTCTGAACTCAATCCTATAGAAAATGTGTTGGCAGAACTGAAAAAGCGTGTGCGAGCAAGGAGGCCTACTAACCTGACTCACTTACACCAGCTCTGTCAGGAGGAATGGGCCAAAATTCACCCAACTTATTGTGGGAAGCTTGTGGGAGGCTACCCGACACGATTGACCCAAGTTAAACAATTTAAAGGCAATGCTACCAAATACAAATTGAGTGTATGTAAACTTCTGACCCACTGGGAATGTGATGAAAGAAACAAAAGCTGAACTAAATAATTCTCTCTACTATTATTTTGACATTCTTAAAATAAAGTGGTGCCCCTAACTGACCTAAGACAGGGAATTTTTACTTGGATTAAATGTCAGGAATTGTGAAAAACTGAGTTTAAATGTATTTGGCTAAGGTGTATGTACATTTCCGACTTCAACTGCAAGTACTCAGATCCTTTGCTATGAGACTCGAACTTGAGCTCCGGTGCATCCTGTTTTTATTGATCATCCCTGAGATGTTTCTACAACTTGATTGGAGTCAACATGCAGTAAATTAAATTAATTGGACATGATTTGGAAAGGCACACACCTGTCTATATAAGGTCCCACAATTGACAATGCATGTCAGAGAAAAAAATCAAGCCATGAGGTCAAACTAATTGTCCGTAGATCTCCGAGACAGGATTGTGTTGAGGCACAGATCTGGGGAATAATTCCAAAAATCTTTTGCAGCATTGAAGGTCCCCAAGAACACAGTGGCCTCCATCATTCTTAAATGGAAGAAGTTTGGAACTACCAAGACTCTTCCTAAAGCTGGCCACTCGGCCAAACTGAGCAATCGGGGGAGAAAGACCTTGGTCATGGAGGTGACCAAGAACCCAATGGTCACTCTGACAGAGCTCCAGAGTTCCTCTGTGGAGATGGAAGAACCTTCCAGAAGGAGAACCATCTCTACAGCACTCCACCAATCAGGTCTTTATGGTAGAGTGGGCAGACAGAAGCCACTCCTCAGTAAATGGCACATGACAGTCCACTTGGAGTTTGCCAAAAGGCACCTAAAAGACTCTCAGACCATGAGAAACAAGATTCTCTGGTATGATGAAACCAAGATTGAACACTTTGGCCTGAATGCCAAGCGTCACGTCTGGAGGAAATCTGGCACCATCCCTAAGGTGAAGCATGGTGGTGGCAGCATCATGCTGTGGGGATATTTGTCAGCGGCAGGGACTGAGGGACTGGGAGACGAGTCAGAATCGATAGAAAGATGAACGGAGTAAAGTACAGAGAGATCCTTAGTGAAATCCTGCTCCAGAGCACTCAGGACCACAAACTGGGGCGAATGTTCACCAACAAGACAGCGACTCTAAGCACACAGCCAAGACAACGCAGGAATGGCTTCGGGACAAGCCTCTGAATGTCCTTGAGTGGCCCGGACAGAGCCCCATTAGAACATCTCTGGAGAGACCTAAAAATAGCGGTGCTGCGACGCTCCTCATCCAACCTGACAGAGCTTGAAAGGATCTGCACCGAAGAATGGGTGAAACTGCCCAAATACAGGTGTGCCAAGCTTGTAGCGTCATACCCAAGAAGACTCAAGGCTGTAATCGCTGCCAAAGGTGCTTCAACAAAGTACTGAGTAAAGGGTCTGAATACTTATGTAAATGTGATATTTCCGGTTGAAACCTGTTTTTGCTTTATCATTATAGGGTATTGTGGGTAGATTGATGAGGGAAAAAAATCAATTTAATCCATTTTAGAATAAAGCTGTAAAGTAACAAAATGTGGAAAAAGTCAAGAGGGCTGAATACTTTCTGAATGCACTGTATGTGGGACACAGAGATGAGGTAGTTTTTCATGTTAAACACTATTATTGTACACAGAGTGAGTAAATGCAACTTATCATGTGACTTGTTCAGCACATTTTTATTCCTGAATGTATTTAGGCTTGCCATGACAAAGGGATTGAATACTTACTGACTCAAGACATTTCAGCTTTTCATTTTTTATTCATTTGTAAAAATAAAAATAAATCCACTTTAACATTACGGGGTGTTGTGTGTAGGCCAGTGACGAAAAATCTTTAAATTCAGGGTCTAACACAACAAAATGAGTAAAATGTCCAGGGGATGAATACCTTCTGAAGGCACTGTATGTAACCTATTGCATATAACATATGCACGGCAGATAGCATTGCGTTTAAGAGTGTTGGCCAGTAACTGACAGGTTGCTGGTTCGAATCCCTGAGCTGACTAGGTGAAAAATCTGCCGGTGTGCCCTTGAGCAAGGCACGTAACCCTAATTGCTCTGGATAAGAGCGTCTGCTAAATTACTAAAATGTAAATGTAAACATATTGTTGCTGTTTTTGGTGCCCAATTGGTTACAGTTAGGACTGGAGTAGGGAAAACTGATCTTAGATCTGTTCATAGGGCCAACTAAAGCCCGAGACAGCCTGGACCCCTTTGCACAGGTCATAGGCCTAAGACATTAGTTAAAGTAACTGTCCAGTGAAAATCTAATTTTAAAAGTTCATATTCTGTTAACTCATATCCAAATAATGTTGTTGACTTATACCCAAATAATGTTGTCGACTTATATCTAAATAAAGTTGTCCTACGGTACTATCTGTGGCCAAAGAATACATTTTAGGGGGAAAAAATACTTTAAAAACCCACCTCAAAATTGTATCTCCAACAGGCCGTTTAAAAAATGCTCGCTATTTTCTAATCGAGTAAGATATCATACTCCTGAGGGGAGATGAGCTGGCCAATCACCATTCTAGAGTAGGGTGACCTGGCCAATCAACGGTCTACTCGCATGAATAATTTTAGTGACTGGTATATTCCCACACCATTCTGTTGTTGGGGTACACACACACCCTTCCCACACAGATAATATGCTTTTAAATTATAGGCCATATTTCATAGAAACACTGGACAGTTACTTTAAGGCACAGGTTAACCAAGTCAAAAGAGGTCCAATTCTATGTCAACCTCTTGATCACCGTTACCCGTGGAGAATGTTTAAGACATGTTCAACACAGTAAGAGGCTTCTGCTTTTCTCTCTTGTTGGTTGCGGCAGCACCTACTTTCCCCCCTCATTGTAGTCAGCTCTTTTACATAACGTAGGCCAGCAGGTCAGCTGTAAGTACCTTGAACCCAAGATTGCATCATGTGTCCTCCCCACCCCCGTCACTGGTCTATGAGCTTTCTTTCCCATGATGAGACTGCAGAAAAAAAAACGGGTGATTGCAGCCACAGTCAGCCACTGGCTTGATAGTTTTGTTTGCACAAAAGGTTTGCTCAACTGCTGATATCAGGAGGGATTTGAACGCGTGTATAAATTGAAAACCGATGCTTTTTGTTACTGTATGTGCATAATTGCAAATGTGAATAAATAATACAAAAAAAAACTCTGAAGGGAAGATGAGTGTGCCTAGTGGTACTTGTGCACACTACACAGGTATCCAACAATATGGATCTTGTGTCAACTTGTTCATGCTGTTGGTTTTGCGTGTATCCTCTACTGTGATGTCTTGTCTTGGCAAATATTGTCATCTCAGCAGAAAATAAAAACATACATTTAAGCAATAAGGAACGATGGGGTGTGGTATATGGCCAAAATACCACACAAGGGCTGTTCTGAGGTACGACGCAACGTGGAGTGCCTGGATACAACCCTTATCGGTGGTATATTGGCCATATATCACTAACCCCATTGGTGCCTTATTGCTATTATAAACTGGTTACAAGTGTAACTAGAGCAGTAAAAATAAATGTTTTGTCATACCAGTCTGATACACCACGGCTGTCAGCCAATCAGCATTCAGGGCTCGAATCGCCCAGTTTATAATTACATTTTAGTAATTTAACAGACGCTCTGGCGATTTACTGTAGGGAGTGTTCATACTTTGTTCATACTTTTATCGTACATACTAAGTAAACAGAGAATCAGGCTCATGACAAAAAATCTGGATGCGTTTGCGCAATGGCCAGGGTTGACTCGGCAAAGGAAGAAGCAGGAGGAGGGTTGGCTGTAGAACATTGTCTCCAATATAGCCTACTCTTGATACATACGTTTTAATGAAACTACTTGCTTAACCCGTCTCTAAACCCTGTACAAACCACAAGCTTTTGGTCCATATGTGAACTTTTGGCGCAAGTAGGCTATCTATTAGGGTGTGGGAAAAAAGTATGATAACGTTCTCAGGGTGTTGGCAAGGATAAGCACACACCGCAACTTGGAACATGCGATTTGCCGTTTCTGGGGGACCTTGGCTAAATATAATTATTATGCAAAGAAGTATGCACTGTAATTTTACATCATATTTAAATGATGGTCCATATGCAGCAAAACACATTAATAAGTACAGTAACCTACCACACACTGTAATATGGATATATTTTGACATCGCTTTTCTTTAAAACGCAAAGAGCATGCCTCAAACTATTACGCTAAAATCGTGTGCGGACATGTTTTAAAACATCGCTGGTAGTGAGCAGTGGGACGTTCCTCGCTGCTGACGAGCAATGTTAAGTTACTCCCGTTATGCACATTTCTGGATGTCCTAAAAATAGCCTAATAACAATAACCATATATATATATATATTTGAAATGCCTAATAACAATAACCATATATATATATATATATTTGAAATGCCTAATAACAATAACCTAATAACAAATAGCCTAATAACAATGACAGTCGTGGTATATTAAACCAGCACGTGTCGTGTTTATAAGCTGCATTTGAGCAAATTGCTGCAGTGGGCTACATCGCCACGTTCAGATGTAATACTATGGCCACTTCGTTATAACGATAGGCAGCCATATAGAGCTCGTTGTAGTTTGCTTACTTACTTTTGCATTGCAGCTCCACCATGGCCTGATACCATTCGTCCTGGTCCGCCTCGTTTTCTGCCGCGATGGCAAAGCTCTCCGCCCGAGTGTACAGCACTAGCATGTGCTTGTTCTTGGCATCAGCCCGCTTATTGATGTTGAAACACGTCTCCAGCACCAGCGCTTTCTTGGGGACGGGTGTCTTTCCTCTGAATTTCTTCTCGCTCTCGTAGTATTCGAGCCGGGCCGGGCCCCTCTCCGAGGCCGTCCGGAGCACGAAGTATCGCCGGTGCATGGATTTCTGCTTGCGGAGATAGCCGCTCTTTCGAACGTCCTCGTAGATTTGCGGCTCGGGTGGTTGGCTCTCCATTGCGCTCGAGTTACCTTGTTTTTCTCGAACCTAAACTTAATATTTTCAACTCAGCAAAAACACTCTCGCAAGTTAACTGTAGAGGGTAATTCAAACATCCTTCTGTGCCGTTCCCCTCCCTCCCTTTAACACATGTATGCAAGGGAGAGAGGTCCTCTGGTCCAGTTTAGTCTTTTAAAAGATTAGCTAAATATCCCCTTCCTTTCTCGTTGCAATAACTACCTTGTTCAACTCAGCAGTCTCTCCTTTAGTTTTCTGCACGAACACACAGGCGAGCACATTCGGCAACTGCGCGAAAGCGCCTGCTACTACTGTGTAGTAGTGATGAGTCGTTCGCGAATGAGTCGTTCGCCGTTCATTTGGCTCCCTGATTTGCATACTACTACTTTTACTACTGCTTTTACAACTAAGTTACACAATCATTATCTGAAGATGGAGGATTTCTGAATGCAGAAACAATAAATAGCGGTCATTCTGGTTCACTCTCATTTTTGCAGTGCATAAAAAAAAAAAACGTTTTGCAGGCGATCTAACAATTTGGCTAGGTAAAAATGTAGTTGAACTTGCATATCACGATCTCACATAGGGTAATGGTAACTTACTATTTTGTCTTTGCATTGGAGATTTGCAAATGTTTTCGTGGTTCTAGGTCGATTTTCCAACAGTTTCAATGAAGAGTCGTTTGGGAGGCAAATTATGCGGCTCTTTTAAACTGAACGGAGCCAAATGATGCGGAATGCACATCGCTACTATTTAGCTAGTAGGCAGAGCGCTTTAATCCATGTACTGTTGCTGCAGCAGTGTACGGACTACTTCGCTGTAACGCTGTCCCCTCCGCTCCTGTCCCCTCCGCTCCTGTCCCCTCGCTTAGACGTGGGGCTACTATGAAAAGTTGTCAGTCAACACTTGTCCATAGTATGTGAGATAATTTAAGAGGGAGAGAGAGGCAGAGTATAGAGAGAGAGAGAGAGAGAGAGAGAGAGAGAGAGAGAGAAAGAGAGAGAGAGAGAGAGAGAGAGAGAGAGAGAGAGAGAGAGAGAGAGAGAGATTAATTCGAATCGAATGAATTCCCGTTTGGTTCTTAGAGGAATACCTATGTGTTCTTCAGCCAATATTGTGGAATTTGGAAGTTATTTTGAAGATCACATCATGTGCTGCACGGTTGAACGATTGGGACATTTCATAACAAGAAATACAACACTCAAGACTCAACAAAAATGCAACCCTCATCAAATTGCATCCCGATGATGGAAACTCTGAGCACATTTGGCTTTATTAAACTTTTCAGTTGAATCTTTTTACAGCTGTTGGTGCGATCGATTGAACTGTAATGGGAATATTTTACATTATGTTTATAGGCATAATTACATGATTCAGTCATATGAATGTATTATTTATGAAGATTGTTTATTGTATTATTTTAATTACACATAGTTAATAATTATAACTAGCAACCTAGCGATTCATCTTTATTTTCATTATTACATTGTAGATGTAGAATTATGCAATATGGCTCTACCTTCTTGCCCTTTGTGCTGTTGTCTGTGCCCAATAATGTTTGTACCATGTTTTGTGCTGCTACCATGTTGTTGTCATGTTGTGTTGCTACCATGCTGTGTTGTCATGTGTTGCTGCCTTGCTATGTTGTCATGTGTTGCTGCCTTGCTATGTTGTCATGTGTTGCTGCCTTGCTATGTTGTTGTCTTATGTCTCTCTTGTCGTGATGTGTGTTTTGTCCTATATTTATATGTTATATATATATATATATATATATATATTAAATCCCAGCCCCCGTCCCCGCAGGAGGTCTTTTGCCTTTTGGTAGGCCGGCATTGTAAATACGAATTAATTCTTAATTGACTTGCCTAGTTAAATAAAGGTTACATTAAATAAAAAATAAATGGACATGGTTTGAAAACTATTGAACATACGCCACCTGGTGGTTAAATGTTGTCACAATAGTATACTCATAATTGACTGATAGCCAGAAGGAAGGAATTACTTGGGTGAATATTTGATGATCCAAATTGTTTGTTACAAGTTATGTATTACAAAACGTTTAGTGAAACAAATTAAACATTTCACACACAGAGAGAGAGAAAAGAAAAGGCAAGAAAATAACTTGAATTCTTTAACCAGGAGCTGGGTTGGAATCTGAGCCTTGCACTCTTCAATATTTACATAAACGAAATGGCCACTATTCTAGAAAAATAGTGTCTCCACAATTTAGAGGTTTAATGCCTGCTCTTCACAGATTACCTGTACCTGCTGTCACCCACAGCACATGGCCTACAGCAGAGCCTGGACATGTTAGAGCAGTACTGCCATACCTGGACCCTGGCAGTATACCCCAAAAATATGAAAAATTATGATTTTCTAGAGAAGATCTAGATCTCAGGAAGTTAAACCAAAGTTCTCAGTTGGTACAACATATATAGAGTACTGCACACACTACAACTACTTACGTTTAAAAACAAGCTCAACTGGACACCTTAATGATGCAGTGAATGAGTTGAGAGAGAAAGAACGCAGGGCATTCTACACCATTAAAAAAAAAATCAAATTGAAATACCTATTCAAATTTGGCTAAAACTAATTGAATGTGTCATTGAACCAATTGCACTTTGTGGCAGCGAGGTGTTGGGTCCACTTGCAAAACAAGATTTCACCCTTTTGGGACAAATACCCCATTGAAACCCTGCATGCAGAGTTCTGTAAGATTCTCCTACATGTCCAGAGGAAAACTACAAACAATCCATGCAGGGCAGAATTAGTAAATAAATTAGTACAGCTAGTATAAATTAGTATTAATAAAAACAAACAAAAATAGCAATTCAGTTTTGGAAACATCTAAAATACAGTGAGCCCCTCTCAATTCATTACCAAGCCTTGCAAATCCAAGAACTGAGCAAAGAAAAGAGTACCCTCATCCAGCTGGTCCTAGGGCTGAATTCACAAACCTGTTCTACTAACACACTGAAGCCTCAGGACCAGAACCTCCAATCAATCAGAATAAACCAAATTACAACATAGTCAAAACAAAACGACATGACTTATTGAGAAACACAAGCACAAAACAAAATGCAGTGCTATCTGGCCCTAAATCAACAGTACACCGTGGATAACTATTTGACCATGGTTACTGATCAAAACCTTTAGAAAAACCTTGACGAAGTACAGGCTCAGTGAGCACAGCCTTGTCATTGAGAAGGGTAGACACAGGAAAACCTGGCTCCCTGTAGAGGAAAGGCTGTGCAACCACTGCACCTCAGCAGAACCCGAGACAGAGCTGCATTTCCTGACAAAATGTAAAAAATATAAAACAATTAGAGAGTGTAATTTCCACAAATTTGAAACCCTTATTCAAGGTTTCAAAGAACTCTCTGATGAGGACGGGCTACCCGTCCTGTTGGGGGAGGACGCAGAGAGCTGTGGATTGGCAGCGCACTACATTGCTGCCTGCCATAAAATTAGGGACAGTGTCTGACAGACCAACCAACATGTGTCCTCTATGCTTATTGTTATTGTTAAATGTATGGCTATTTTGACCTTTTGTTATTGTTGTTACTGTTGTCCCGTTGACAATATTGATTATTATTATTAATTATGTTAATATTTTAAATGTTTAAAGTAAGCTTTGGCAATATGTACATTGTTAAGTCATGCCAATAAAGCAAATGGAATTGAATTGAAAAATTGAGAGAGAGACACACACACACACAACGAATAAAGAACTAGACACTGTTTAAAGAAGCAACCAATATTATTTGAATTTATGAACACGGACACTTCTCATTACAAATACTTTCTCGATGGAACTCTTGAAAAAAAGAGAAAGAAAGAAAGAAAGACAATGAATTTCACCTCCATGTTGTCACCCAAAAGAACGAGAAACATTTGGTCCATCACTGGGAGAGATGAAACACACTGTTATTGTTTTGAAAACAGCTTTTACATTCAATAGCATCTCCTCTTTGCAGCCCTCCCAGCGCATGCAGCCTGAGACTGAAACACAAACGATTTACAAAAATCAACAAAACATTTAAAAAAAACAATTAGAAATGTGTTTTCCACATTCGGACACAACAGAGGAAACTGGTGGGAGGAGCTGTAGGAAAACAGGCTCATTGTGACAGAAACCACATGTTTGACTCCGTGCCATCGATTACAATCCAGCCATTACAATGAGCCAGTCCTTCCATAGCTCCTCCCACCAGCCTCTTCTGATACGCACGCAGCACATGGGGGGGGGGGGGGGGACAGGCTTGTCTGAATGTTTTCCAATCTACATGCGTTAAGAGAATGTTGTGTTAAGGCTGGCATAACCGTCACTAAGAAAAACAAATGCTTGCTTGTCATAATTTCTTTGCGCTTGTCATATTGTTCAGCTCTGAAAGCCTTGAAGAGGGATGTTTCCATTCTGTGACTTGATACACACTGATTGACTGGACTGGCTAGCTTTGGGGAGTTTTTCAATGTCCTTATCAGAGGTGTATCCAAAAAGTGAGCAAAATATGATGATTTGACGTGCTGATGGGGCTGCTGTTGCACAGAAGCAGTACATGGGAGAAACAGCTAATGTCGGGTGTACACTGCACGACTTTTAAAATCCTAACATCGCTCAGCCTCTCACATTAAACAAACTTTTTTCCCCTGTAGTTTTTAGTCTTGCCAACGTAGCACAAATGGGGGTGACACACGCCAAGATTCTTCACTTGGTCGTGAGGATTCTCGGTACCACCCCGCTGTCTCATCAAAACATTGACGTGATGATGTGATTGGATTGTTAATGTTACTAGAACGAGCTGTGGCTCAAAGCAGCCTCGTAAACGTTTTCAGTCAGACATTCACGCTTGCCATACAGAGTTGAAATATCTAGCCAACATTTTGAATGGAATAACATTGCTTGTGAACTTCAGAGCTGTTTAACAATGTGACACTTTGGCTTTGATTAAAGGCAAGTACAAATGCATACTAGTAGTCATGGCTTCTGCTTGAGAGTCGAAACAACGTCATCATCTAACTGGCTTCTTCTCTGGCGAGCTCTCATTGGCTCTTTCCGATCACCATTCTCAGAACTTGTCGATGCACAATCTCACACTTCCAAGAGCATTGTAGATCTTGTGCCGACAAAAATCAAACGTTTGAAAATATCGGGACGTCTGGGACTGCTCAAAGACGGGATCAGTAGCCCTGAGATTGCATCTCTGACCCGCTCACATTAAAGGAGTAGGCAACGACAGTTTGTCTCCGATCTCAAAATCTTGTCTGGGACAGCTAAATCGGGGCCAAAATCATGTAGTGTACACCCAGCTTAAGTGTGTAAGTGTGTGTGTACGTCTTGGTGATGACACGCACAGATCCCTGAGGTGGATTCTATTGCCATATAAACACCCTTGGTAAATGGTATGTGATAAACACACACACACACTCAAACACACCGGCACGCACATGCACACATTCCATGGATAAACGTTACAGTACAGATACTCCACACGCGCACGCACGAACACACACACGTAGAGGGGAGAGGGGCCTGCATGAACGCCCCCCCCCCCCCCTCTCTCTCTCTGAAGGGGCATTGAAATGGCAGCAGCTCTTCAAGTTCACTGGTCTTCAGTCCACCCCTCCATGTCGGTCGTAGCCCGGGGCGCCGGGATCAGATGAAAGGGTTTCGCGACATTCCTCTACTCGGGTAAACATTCCCCTGAGAGAGGGAGGGAGCGAAGGAGGGAAAGAGGTTGGGAGAGTGAGAGAGCGAAGGAGATGGTGAGGGAGAGGGAGAGAGTGAAGGAGAAGGTGAGGGAGAGTGAGAGAGCGAAGGAGATGGTGAGGGAGAGTGAGAGAGCGAAGGAGAGCTCCTACTGTAAATGTACTACTCCAGAAAAGCCCTCAAACACCAATGAACCGTTCATTCCTGTTGAATTAAGCTTCAGCATGATAATTAAGCAGCTCCTATCCAAATCCCCAGCAAACACCGCTCAAGCTATTGAAGTGCACTTAATGCTCATTGTGGTTGTGTTGCTGTAGTGTGGTACTCACAGTGAATGGGTTCACTGACATTGGACAAGGAACTTTGGGCTGAGAGTCCGGTGCAGGGAAAGAGGCAAAACCTACAAACACAACAACACCCCCAAAGCCAGAGACACATTAAGACCAAATACTAATACATCAAATACTATACTAGTCTGACAAATATAGGACCACATGGGAATTGCCATTCAACACACATTGAAATCAACCAGCACCCAACATGAAAGGGAGAGTAAACAAAGAAATATAATTACTAGAATGGGCAACGCCCCACCAACCATGGCAATATCACTAATTCAACATTTCTGGGTTGTAACTTTATATTTAGGGACTGAGTTGGTGTTGTGTAAGCAGGGGAGGGAAGATGCTGGTAATCATCATTAGCTGTGGGGTGACATGGCATGCTGCTGTGGTAGCGCAGCCATCAAACACCACACTACTGGCTAACTTTTGTGTTTCTTGGCAAAGCATGTACTGTACTTTGTATATACAGAATGCAAAACGGCAAGTGCTATTTTCGTGTGGTCCTGTACTGGATCGTTGGAGAACATTCTCGCAATTCTGTTGGCAGAATAGAATAGGAAAGAGCAGAGCTTAGAAGAATAGAATAGAACGATTGTTGACTTCTACTTGCCGTTGGTTTCCTGTTTGTTGGCATGCTCATGAGGAAATGCATTCTGGGTAGTGGGAGCTGGGAAGGTGGCAGACGGAGGAAACACTGAGGTGGGAGAGGCGACAAACCCACTGGAGTCACCTAGAAGAAACACAACACTGGGGTGTCATCTTGTGTCCTCCAATACACCGCGAATCCAGGGGCCTTGTACATGGAGCAGATGTTATTCTCAATTCTCCATTAGAACCGCTTGTTAATGATGTCTAAACTACAGTACTAACTCATGAACACGGTCTATAAACTACTTATATACAGTTTAACATGTTAAAAGAGTACCTTCATGTAAACTGTTACTGGAACATTCTTGACCTTTTCCCCTTGGGACGTCCCAACTCTGACGTTACCCAATTGAAGTTGAAATGTCAAAAGGTTAAGGTAATTGTTGGGGTTAGGTAAGGGTTATGGTTAAGATTAGGGTTAGGGGTATGGTTAAGACTAGGGTTAGGGTTAAGGTTTAGGGTAGAGACGCCCCAAGGACGCTGGATTGCACTAGCCCTGCGGGAAACTTACCTCCTGAGGTGGAGCTGTGGAAGGGGTTACTGGGAGAGAGGGCAGGCTGCTGCTGAGAGCTGGAACAGGAGCTGAACGGGTTGGGGAAATCTGAGACATGGAGGTAGAGAGACAGAGAGAAAGAGGGAGAGAGACAAAGCGAGAGAGAGAGAGAGAAAGGGAGAGAGAGACAGAGAGACAAAGAGACAGGGAGAGAGAGACGAGAGAGAGAGAGACAAAGAGAGAGAGAGACAGGGAGAGAGAGACAAGAGAGAGAGAGACAAAGAGGTTAAGGGATTTGGTCATGTCTTTTAAAATCTTTCATGAGAAATATACACCCGCGTGATTAATTCATCTTTTTGTAACACTGCCTACTTGCAAATGTTTGGGATCCCGTCACGGCATCCACGCCTGGAGAGCTGAAGAAAGAAGGAAAAGAAGACGAAGGAAGGAAGGTGAGGATGAGGGAAGACCAACTATATACAGGGCCTTCACAAAGTATTCACATCCCTTGACTTTTTCAAAATGTTGTCTGTGTTACAGCCTGAATTTAAAATGGATTGAATTGAGATGTTGTATCACTGGCCTACACACAATACCCCATAATGTCAAAGTGGAATAATGTTTTTAGACATTTTTACAAATGAATTACAAATGAAAAGCTGAGATGTCTTGAGTCAATAAGTGTTCCAGGTTATCCAATGCCTTGCACAGAGCAGCACCTACTGATGGGTAAAAAAAACACTGAATATCCCTTTGAGCATGGTGAAGTTATTAATTACACGTCGGATGGTGTATCAATACACCCAGTCAACACAAAGATACAGGCGTTGTTCCTAACTCAGTTGCCAAAGAGGAAGGAAACTGCTCAGGGATTTCACCACGAGGCCAATGGTGACTTTATAACAGATACAGAGTTAAAAAAAAATAATAATGTGCAAATATTGTACAATTCAGATGTGCAAAGCTCTTAAAGACTTAGAAAGACTCACAGTTGTAATCGCTACCGAACATTTATTGACACAGGGGTGATGAATACTTTCGTACTTCCTTTTCAATGCATTTGCAAAAATGTGTAAAAAAAAAGTTTTCATTTTGTTCTTGTGGCGTATTGTGTGTAGATGGTTGAGAGAACATATATATTTTATCCATTTTAAATTCAGGGTGTAACAAAATGTGGATTAAGTCAAAGGGTATGAATTATTGTATTATTGTATTACTACATGTTTGAACATTAAAAAAAAAACTAAAACAATCCATTTACTATTGCAGTTGTCTCCAGCTCTGGTATAGGACTGTCATGAATTACTAAACCAAGGGTGTGCAGATATCCTGAGCAAATAAATCATCTTTAATAATCTTTTTGTATTGGGACCGGCGCATTTGCAATGCACGTGTACAGAGTTGACACATAGTCAGTTAACTTAATATGAAAGTTAAGTGTATTTGCTTGACATTGCATTCATTACCTGGCAGGAGTAGAACTGGAGGACAGGCGCTTCCCAAAGAGCGTGTTATACTGGCGTAGTCCACCGGGGGGTGCTAACAACAGACATTAAAACAATAGACAGACCATAAGCACAGGGCTTTAGCTGGAGCTTAATTCGAGAGATCAAGTGTAATTAGGTGGTAAGAGTACTTTAAATCACTTAGACATAGGATGCAAAGTTTCCACTCTGAGAGCTTGAGTCGTCAAGGTGTAAATGTATTGAGTGTAAAAGTGTAAAAAAAAAATCAACTGCTCTAGAGTTCAACGCTATATTCATCAAATTAAACTATGACACAGAAAAACAATACCTATCTGATTGCCTGGGGGAGAAGTAGTATGTATTGAATCATGGGAATAAAACAATATATGTTTAAACATGCCCAAAGCATTGTTCCTGCACATTTATGTTAGCATTAGTTATGTTAGCATTTAGTAGCATTGCTAAATCAAAACAGAAACATATTTCCAAAGTCATTCTGCTACAACCCAGCGGTGTAGCATTCAGAGCTGAAAGCACAATGGGAATTATAAACGTTATGCAATGTAGCTGACAACAACCTTTTATCTCTGTCTCTCACATACATGCACACACACACACACACATACACACACACACACACACACACACACACACACACACACACACACACACACACACACACACACACACACACACACACACACACACACACACACACACACACACACACACACATACACCCCCCCCCCCCACTCACTCCTTGTACCCTTACCTGTAAGTCCTGGTCCAGTTGCAGGTCCGGGTGATGTGTCAGGGAAGACACTGTTCAGTTGGGACAGGGCAGCGTAGCGGTCCTGGTGGTCTGTGTGTGTGTTGGGGCCGGGGGCTGGGGGGGCGACGCTGAGGGCACTGCGACTGTGCTGTTGGCTGAGCCCTCCAAAGTCCACACTCAGAGACTTAGGGAAGGCCCTGAAGGGAGCTGAGCCCCCCGAGGAGGCCACTGTACGACCTGGGAGAGCCAACAAAAAGATGGCCGACATAAGGAAGGCTGGGGGTGAGTTCGAAATGGCTCCCTATTCCCTCTATAGTGTACTACATTTGACCAGGGCCAAAGTAGTGAACTATATAGGTAATAGAGTGCATTTCAGACACAGCCCATGCATTTGTTTTTCTGACCATATGACCTGACCAGGCAATAGCCTCAACAGTCCAATATGGCAAATATAACCTCAATTCCTTATTGGGGCAATACTAGCTTTGCATAAACATTTAGCATGCTACATGTATTAGCAGCCAGCAGGATTTGGACTGAATCATAGCCTACTTTATCATACACTTCTTCATAGCATACTTATTTGGAATGTCAATGTGCATGATTAGAACTGTGACCCATATAGCTCACTACACTACTGCACCACAGCATGGTGGAATACCATTGGGCCCTCGTTGAAAGGAGCATTGGCTACTCTCTAAAAATAGTTTTAAATGTGTTATCTCTCTCTCTCTCTCTCTCTCTCTCTCTCTCGCTCTCTCTCCCTCCCTCCCTCCCTCCCTCCCTCCCTCCCTCCCTCCCTCCCTCCCTCTCAGGGTACAGTGTGTCTCTCCTTGACCTGGCCAGGCTTGAGATACACATTTACTACTGTTTTACAGGAAATTATGCAGTATGCACAACCACCAAATCTATTCTATTATTTTCTATTCTATTCCGCTGAATAACCATTCAGCACACTTTCAAATACTGTACAGGTTAGTGCCTTACCTAAAGTGAAGTTGTTTTTGAAAGTGCTACTGGCTAAGGAGGTAAACGTGAAGAGAGAGAAGGAAAAAGAGAAAGAAAAAGAGGGACCAGAGATGGGGAAGAAAATGAGAGATATGTAGGTAGAAGAAGACACCAGGAGTATATTTCATAAGACAACCAATCAGACAAGAGGTCAGTGTGGTCTGTACCTGAGGGTCGAGGGAGGGCAGGGAAGGAGGGGGCATGGCTATGATTTCCCATAGCCGAGGAAAGAGAGCCTGGACGTTGTCTTTCTATACCACTCAGTAGAGAGTCTAAGAGAGAGAGAGAGAGAGAGAGAGAGAGAGAGAGAGAGAGAGATGAGACAAGGAAAGAGAGGACAGAGACAAAGAGAAGGAGACGGGGAGAATAACAGAGAGAGAGAGAGAAAGATAGCGAGACAGACATAACAATAGAGAGAAGTGGAAAGAGAAAGAAAAAACAGGGTCAAATCATGTTGCCTCAGGTGCCATTATTCATAGTACCAAAAAAAGATGGTGAACAGTTCTACCTTTCATAGGGGGATCTCTGAAGCTCTGGGAGCGCGAGGGAGCACGGGCAGTGAACACGTCAGCCCTCATGTCCGCAGGGGAGATAGCGGGGACTCTGTCCCCCCAGGACGAGAGCTGGGACTGGAGGAGAGGCTAGACAGGGAGGGAACAAGACAGTCACCACACAGTGGGTGGGTGTATTTCCCCTCTGTGTTACATATCCTCATATAACCCTTCATTTATTATGAATCACTTTATCTTTGATGTGGAGACGACCTGGAGTGGGTTCTCTCTGTGTGTCGTATGACCTCACAGTATTCACCTCTCTCTACCTCTATTACTCTTGTCCACAGTAACACCTCTCTCTGCCTATATCTTTTCCTCTTTCTCTCTGTCTATCACTCTCCCTCCCCTTCTCTATCTCACGCTCTCTCTCTTTCTTCACCTTCTCTGATTTAATTCGATTCAATGCAGTTTTACTGACAGGAAATACAGCTCTGCCTCTCTCTCTCTCATTTCCTCAATCTCTCGGAGGTGTTATGTATCTCACCAGTGTGCGTAACAGTCTGGCTGAGGGGGGCATGGCGTGGGACTGGGCCTGGGCGGGTGTGGGGCCGTGAGAGATGGGTAAGGCCTGTACCCCAGGAGGGCTCCAGGGTCCCTCTACCTCCCTCCTGTTCTTGTTCTTCGAAAAATGCCTGGAAATAGTTACATGTTGCTGTGACTACGTTTGAGGAAGAGATTCTATCTCAATGAAACTAAACTAAACTAAAAAAGAAGATTTTCTCACGGTAAGTAAATGCACTGCCCTAAAAATTCCACAAATTCTGGTCAATGTGCAATTACAAATGATTTACTATGGAGCTTTGATCAGATTAGTTCAGAGAAGGTGAGATATGACATATGGATATCTTTCTGAATATATGATGATAATATTTCATATTTATTGATTTCCTCACCATTTCTTCTTCTGGTATTTGTCCTGGAGGAACTCCTTCAGTTTCTGGGAGTCCCTTGTGTCGAAACAACCTTCTGTCTTTGGATCAAAGGCACACAGCCAGGTCCTCCTCCCCACCTACACACACACGCACACACATGCACGCACGCACGCATGCATACACACACACACACACACACACACACACACACACACACACACACACACACAATGATACAGAACATAAACAATACACATGCCTTCCACACATTAATTACATGTTTTAGTCACAGTACTGCATCTCACTGACATGAAAATGAATCACCAAGATGATTAATCATGACTAAATCTGACTGAAATATCCAGACTTTTCTACCTGATATTTGCGTTAGAGCAATGAATCAGACACTCATGCATACACTCACACACACAAAAATGCAATTATTGGGCATAAGCAATGCATTAGACACACACACACACACACCCACACACACACACACACACACACACACACACACACGAGGTGGTTTGGGTGTAACTGTGATGTTGCGTTCTGTTCACTGCACAAATTGGGCAGAGCAGCTAAATTCCTCCAGAAACCGTCTGCAACCACCAAAACAGTGCCATTATCTGGTCTGACTGATAAAGGAGGGGGGCATCAAGCATCCCCTTTTATCTCAAAAAGAGGGATAAGAAAATAGAGGAGATTCTACAACAGACTGGTCTAGAGAGGTGAGGGTTTGGATCTAATATTGTCTAGTTCACATAAAAAAAACTATTATGGGAGATGGATAAATCTACCTCACGTCGCCTCAATCCCTCTCAGGGTGGCCTCGGTAAAAGGATGTACATGTATCATTTATGATATCTATTTATAATACCTATGGTATATAATCTATTATTGCTCTATTTATCCTGGAACATCAAAAATGTATAGAATACTGAATGTTACGATTCCAAGTATGCATCACAATTGTGTTTTGTTCACCTTTTCCTGACGTTAAAATATTGAAGTCTCCAGCGGAGCACTGAAAAGAATTGTAATGAGGAAGGTGAAATATAGTTGGAATACTGTTAGGTCCCGCCTACAAGCCCAGCTGACTGTCAATAATGGATGCGGCCCGTTTGTCACTCACCTCGTTGCCATGGTTTTGCAGAAACTCCACTTCCTGTTGGGAGAAGGTTGTCATGGAGATAGACTTGACTCTGTGGGGAGGGTTGAGTCCTCTCCTGAGGCAGAGAGATTGGAAAAAAGAAGAAAAAACAATAAATGAGAGATGGAAGATGTGTAAAAGTGGGCACTTCACATTTGCTCTGCCTATAATCACATAAATCACTGAAGAGGAACACTCATGATAGAGAATTGAAGAGGAATGGGATGTAAGGGGGATTTAAAGTGTTCGAGAAATGGATGCCATGACAGGTGACTGTGAGAAAATGCGAAAATTGTCATAGTGCAAATGTATCTAGTGTAGAGGTTAGGCATACAAAACATGACATAATAGTTTGCTCATTTAGTGTGCAAAGGGTTTAAAGTTTAGACTATTCTTCTGTGCTCGTGACAAGAGTCTAAACCTGTGCTGAAATCTGGCCACTGCAAATTACTGAACCTTGCGACATGCTACAGCCATAGCCTATAATGTGTTGAGGACCTGAGCTGGCAACGGTCTGCATGCAGAATGTTACATGAACCAGAAAGAGACACCAAACCTGGGCCCCGACGAAAGGAAACGTAACACGGCGCGGTAAACGGGCACGCCTGAAAATGTTAAAGTAGTAGTAGTACAATTAACTCTAGCCATAGGAAGTTAACACAACAAGGGGCGACCTCGTAAATGAATACAGGGCGCATAGGCCACGTTAGGCTACAGTTTCACGTTTCAGTTCCTTCTCAATGCTCAAATATAACAGCATCTTCAAATATGCTCTGCAGATGCAGCATACCGGACATTATTATTGGTTAATAATTTGCATGCAATGGGCTTCTTTTATTTATAGGCATATATAATAGCCTCATGTGCGCAATAAGCATGTTATAGAAGCTATCCAAATATATATGTCCCTTGTGTATCCACCTACTTACAGCATTCCAGAGCACGACGTGCACACGAAGCAGCCCACGGTGATATCGATGTAAGTCACCCCCGGTTGACTGCACTCGAAGCAGTGTTTGTTTACTACAGCCTGGGCCAGCTCCCGGACCTTGCGGGCGCATATCTCTTGGCTGTCCCGATGTTTTCGGTTCGACATACTGCTGTCTCGGCCCGCTCTCGCCCGCTTTTGGTCTGGCGGAGAGGACTATAGCTCGTATAGTGGTGAGCCGATTACCACTGGCCCTCTACTAACCTCCCTTATTCCTCCCTCCGTTTACAGTATGTTACTCACGCCCGCATTATGAAAACGATGATTATGCGCCTCGCGTTTACGCGATTTGAGACCGATATTACCTGGATCTTCCTACATGCATGCGTCAGGCTATTTTGTGTCTTTAGCGGAAGTCAGAAATGAGGTCTTATCAAGCTGTCAATGAGTTTTACTACGTCGTAATAATTTGTCCATTGCTGCGGTATTCTCTTCTGGAGTGGAGAAAGACATCTGCCTCTCGCTCTAAATATCTCTCTCTCTGCTCCGCTCTCTGCTTGCCATACGCACACCCCCCTTTGGCATTATTGCGCTCGTGTCTGTCGTTCCATAAGACGCGGCTCTTTGGAATGATGACAGATTTTTGAAACCCAGATTGCCAGCTAAGGCAAGGACCAGAGGACCACACATACCATAGAATGGTAAATAAAATAACCCACACAAATAAACCAACATAGACGAGAGAGAAACAATTCACCATTCTAGTTTTATGAAATTATATTCTATACGCTGAAACAAATAGATGTTGATTAGTGTTATTTGATCAGAGCTGTCTGATGTGAGTTTATTTTCATAGTAACTCAGCAACAGACCTTTAACGGCTACATCACGCCCATTGCATGATGACGTCCGACACGAAAAATGTTTGTTTCATCTGTTTTCAATTTGTTAACCCTTCACATCACTCTCTAAAACCCATGCATATAGAACAGTAACATACAAATAAATAAAAACATAGGCTAGGCTATACAGGTCCAAAAGGGTTTGCCCTCGCGCCATTACGCACATGTAGTCAACTAATGTAGCTAAGGTAGTCAACAGACTGAAGATAGATTACCTACGCAAAATAAATCTCTCTTAAACACTTTAGATTGGGTTCAGATTTGACACTCGGAGCAGATCAGACAGTGCATGTAGGCCTAATGTAAGGACTTATTCTGGTCACAAGGGAGAGCCATGCGTGGTCAGGTCAGGCAGTAACTGACTGGCCGAGTCCCTGCAGCACTTGTCACTTGTCATGTGATCCTCCAAGCATTTCTGATGGTGCTGTTGTGGAGTTATTGACAATACATGTGTGTGTGTGTGCGTGTGCGTGTGTGTGTGTGCGTGTGTGTGTGTGTGTGCGTGCATATTTAACTGTCTCTCTGTACATGTACAAACATACACATGTGTTGTGCCAGAGAGACAAAAATGATGGGGCTAGAATAGACCATCAGCCACTGTGATGATCTGACTAGGCTAGTCAACCACAGACTAGCTACTGTGGCAATCAGACCTCTCTGGTTGCATAGCACTGTATGTTGTGATAATGTTGAGGTAGAGCTATTTTCGTGTGGCTCAAGAATATGTTCTGTTTTGAAATGTGTGTGTGTGTGTGTGTGTGTGTGTGTGTGTGTGTGTGTGTGTGTGTGTGTCCCAATTTATATGGGATTCATATGGGATTTATATGGGATGGAGGGAGTAGCTAGGCTAGCACTTACCAAGCATAATTATCTCACATAAAGACCTATTGTACATTCAAACTACATTCACTCTCACTAAAAGAATGAATCACACAATTGACTGGTCATTGGGAATACACATCCAAGACTGAATCATTGGGAGCTTTTATGTAACTGGGACCTGGTGAGAGCCTAAAGTTCATTTGGTGCAAATATAAATGTGATCACAACATAAAAGGCATATGGGCATATAGGGTCCTTTCTGAGATGTGTACCCTTGCTATGAATAAGCCCAGGCATTTCCATGTAAAAAAAAGCCCCATGAGCACTAACAGGTGAAGTCCATAGGAGTACATCAAATTTGGTGTCAAATGAAAAGTCTATCTTTTTATGCTTTATTAAAACCATTCCGATTCTAAGCCCTGTCTAAGCTATATGGAATTGTTTTAAGAAGGTCATACCAAGGATCATTTAGCTATTTTATTTTCAAATTCAAGACCCATTGAAGCATCCCCAGTATATATTTCAAAAAACGATTTGATGAAAAATAATTTTTGGCCTTAATGCTATTAGCCCATAATAACGCATTGAATAACAGATTCATTACATGGAACAACAGATGGTCCCCCCCAAAGATCTAAATAAAGTTTGTTCTGAAGTGTCTCTCCTATATCTGAGCGATATAAGAAAGATTAGGAAACATTTATCCTTTTTTTTGTCCATGTATTTAACCCCATCATTTTGGCATTAAACTGTCTCCATATACAGTACCAGTCAAAAGTTTGGACATACCTACTCATTCAAGGGTTTTTCTTTATTTTTACTATTGTGTACAGTCGTGGCCAAAAGTTTTGAGAATAACACAAATATTAATTTCCACAAAGTTTGCTGCTTCAGTGTCTTTAGATATTTTTGTCAGAAGTTACTATGGAATACTGAAGTATAATTACAAGCATTTCATAAGTGTCAAAGGCTTTTATTGACAATTACATGAAGTTAATGCAAAGAGTCAATATTTGCAGTGTTGACCCTTCTTTTTCAAGACCTCTGCAATCCGCTCTGTCATGCTGTCAATTAACTTCTGGGCCACATGTGACAGCCCATTCTTGCATAATCAATGCTTGGAGTTTGTCAGAATTTGTGGGTTTTTGTTTGTCCACCCGCCTCAATGGGATTAAGGTCTGGGGAGATTCCTAGACATGGACCCAACATATCAGTGTTTTGTTCCCAGAGCCACTTAGTTATCACTTTTGCCTTATGGCAAGGTGCTCCATCACGCTGGAAAATGCATTGTTCATCACCAAACTGTTCCTGGATGGTTGGGAGAAGTTGCTCTCGGAGGACGTGTTGGTACCTTTCTTTATTCGTGGCTGTGTTCTTAGGCAAAATTGTGAGTGAGCCGACTCCCTTGGCTGAGAAGCTACCCCATACATGAATGGTCTCAGGATGCTTTACTGTTGGCATGACACAGGACTGATGGTAGCGCTCACCTTGTCTTCTCCAGACAAGCTGCTTTTTTCCGGATGCCCCAAACAATCGGAAAGGGGATTCATCAGAGAAAATTACTTTACACCAGTCTCAGCAGTCCAATCCCTGTACCTTTTGCAGAATATCAGTCTGTCCCTGATGTTTTTCCTGGAGAGAAGTGGCTTCTTTGCTGCCCTTCTTGACACCAGGCCATCCTCCAAAAGTATTTGCATCACTGTGCGTGCAGATGTACTCACACCTGCCTGCTGCCATTCCTGAGCAAGCTCTGTACTGGTGGTGCCCCGATCCCGCAGCTGAATCAACATTAGGAGACGGTCCTGGCGCTTGCTGGACTTTCTTGGGCGCCCTGAAGCCTTCTTCACAACAATTGAACCGCCCTCCTTGAAGTTCTTGATGATCCGATAAATGGTTGATTTAGGTGCAATCTTACTGCCTGTGAAGCCCTTTTTATGCAAAGCAATGATAACAGCATGTGTTTCCTTGCAATTAACCATGGTTGACAGAGGAAGAACAATGACTCCAAGCACCACCCTCCTTTTGAAGCTTCCAGTCTGTTATTCAAATTCAATCAGCATGACAGAGTGATATCCAGCCTTGTCCTCGTCAACACTCACACCTGTGTTAACGAGAGAATAACTGACATGATGTCAGCTGGTCCTTTTGTGACAGGGCTGAAATGCAGTGGAAATGTTTTTTGGGGATTCAGTTCATTTGCATGGCAAATAGGGACTTTGCAATTAATTGCAATTCATCTGATCACTCTTCATAACTAAACGAACGGATGATGAACGGATGATCTCCGCATGTGTTGTTCCCACCGTGAAGCATGGAGGAGGTGTGATGTTGTGGGGGTGCTTTGCTGGTGCCACTGTCAATTATTTACTTAGATTTCAAGGCAAACTTAACCAGCATGGCTACCACAGCATTCTGCAGTGATACGCCATCCCATCTGGTTTGCTCTTAGCGGGACTATCATTTGTTTTTCAACAGGACAATGACCCAACACACCTCCAGGCTGTTTAAGGGCTATTTGACCAAGAAGGAGAGTGATGGAGAGCTGCATCAGATGACCTGGCCTCCACAATCATCTGACCTCAACCCAATTGAGATGGTTTGGGATGAGTTGGACCGCAGAGTGAAGGAAAAGCCCTCAACAAGTGCTCAGCATATGTGGGATCTCCTTCAAGACTGTTGGAAACGCATTCCAAGTGAAGCAGGTTGAGAGAATGCCAAGAGTGTGCAAAGCTGTCATTGATTTGTTTAACACTTTTTTTTGGTTACTAAGTGATTCCATATGTGTTATTTTTTATGTCTTCACTATTATTCTACAATGTAGAAAATAGTAAAACATATAGAAAACTCCTTGAAGGAGTAGGTGTGTCCAAACTTTTGACTGGTACTCTATGCTTCCATTCACTGTTTCAACGTGTATAGGGGACCTTCAGACGAGTCTTGTGAGGCCTGTGGGCGTCCGAGAGCAAAACATGGAAGTCTCACCTTCACACAGACCTTTGCCACATATCATATTAGTGTGTAGTCCAAACAGTTCAGATGCTACAGACAGGAGTTGGCAGATCAGCTCTACTGACTTCAGACGAGTCTCCTGACACTTGTAGAGGTCATAGAGAAAACACGGAGAAAGAACACCACCGTGTTCATGAGAGTCTCATCTTTCCATAGATGTGTCATAATTGTAGACCAAACCATTCGGAAGCTACAGACGATTTTGTAAAAAAAAAACAGATTTTCGGGATGTCTCGTGCTCTAACAAACACCGCTCTGGCCCTGTCATCTTTTATCGCACATGCGGAAGTTCGACATAGGCAGACGCGGTGGATTGAGAGCATCCAATGCAAAAAGCTGATGTCACTAGCTTCAACTGAAGCTTATTTCCGCGGGGGGGGGGGGGGGGGGGGGGGCGATGTCGACCTTTTAGGCATATATACATTTTTTAAACCATTTTCCATCATAAAAATATGGAATAAGTAAAGGCTTTGATTTCTGGTCAAACAGATGGAGAAAATGTCCTAGAAAACATCTAGCAGAAAAAGTCTGCTAGACTAAAGGTATTAGAAATACATTCAAAACACAATAATGTTGAAGTAAAGACCCCTCACACTGAGCACAAACTGGTTGAATCAATGTTGTTTCAATGTAATTTGTCAACATTTTGTGACGTGGAGTCTGCCTGTAAAATACATTTGATTTGAAGAAAAAAAAAATCTACTGTTGTTTTGAGGGTGTAATTTCAACCACAGGATTATGTCATCATATCAGCAAATTTTCAACATAGACAAATCTTGTATAAAGTATGTTGAATTTCTACCTTTGAAACCACGTCAGATCTTCAGCGTTATATCCAGTATCAGAAAAAAACTATAGGCTGGGCAGCACCTCCTGCTATTGTTTCAGTTCAACCCAGGGTTCAACTAACAATAGACAATACACTTGGTCCTAGGGTTTCAAGCTTTGGTTGATTTCAAATGTAATCTTCAAGTTAATGATGAACTAAACCAAAAATAAAAGTTAACATTAAGCCAGGGGCTCAGAGGAAACTATCCAAGCAGTAGATATTCTATATCTCCTTTAAATGTTGATAATTGGTTGTGTTGTTAACCAAACACAAGTCAATATTACTTTTGTAATACACTAAATAGCCTAAAGTTAAGGCTATCTTACAAACTAATGTAACATTCTCAGCCTCCTTCACTCATGCTGCCAAACATACCCTCGTAAAACTGACTATCCTACCGATCCTTGACTTCGGCGATGTCATTTACAAAATAGCCTCCAACACTCTAGTCAGCAAATTGGATGTAGTCTATCACAGTGCCATCCGTTTTGTCACCAAAGCCCAATATACTACCCACCACTGCGACCTGTATGCTCTCGTTGGCTGGCCCTCGCTACATATTCGTTGCCAAACCCACTGGCTCCAGGTCATCTATAAGACTCTGCTAGGTAAAGCCCCACCTTATCTCAGCTCACTGGTCCCCATAGCAACACCCACCCTTAGCACACGCTCCAGCAGGTATATTTCACTGGTCATCCCCAAAGCCAACACCTCCTTTGGCTGCCTTTCCTTCCAGTTCTCTGCTGCCAATGACTGGAACGAATAGCAACAATCACTGAAGCTGGAGTCTATATCTCCCTCTCTAACTTTAAGCATTAGCTGTCAGAGCAGCTTACCGATCACTGTACCTGTACACAGCCCATCTGTAAATAACACACCCAACTACCTCATCCCCCATATTGTTATTTATTTATTTATTGCTCTTTTGAACCCCAGTATCTCTACATGCACATCATCATCTGCACATCTATCACTCTGGTGTTAATGCTAAATTGTAATTATTTCACGTCTATGGCCTATTTTATTGCCTTACCTCCCTAATCTTACTACATTTGCACACACTGTACATATATTTTTCTATTGTGTTATTGACTGTATATTTGTTTATCCCATGTGTAACACTGTGTTGTTGTTTTTGTCGCACTGCTTTGCTTTATCTTGGCCAGGTCGCAGTTGTAAATGAGAACTTGTTCTCAACTGGCCTACCTGGTTAAATAAAGGTGAAATACATATATATATTTTTTAAAATCAACATTAAAATGAGTAAAACATCTATGGCCATATTTTGAAGTTACTGTAACTATCAATCTCCTGTAAATTGCTCTGGCTTAGAGTGTGTGCTAAATTATGAAACTGTCAATTTGGTTCTGCTAAGCACAGTGATAGCACGTTAATCTGTTGTATAAATAAATAACATATCGGAAGTTGTATTCCCGTAGGAACTTTGGTTGTGCTTTTACATGGTTGAGATCATTGTGATAACACATTGGGAATTCAACAAACTTCTGTCTGACATTTTGAGTGAGCCAATATAGGTTGACATCTCATTGGTCAATGTCTCTACCAAATATTACACACATGTCCACATTGAAATGACGTGGTATCCAACTAATATCAACAGTTATATTTAGATTTGCAGAAATGATTTGCCTTTTGTAAGGTTAAGAAAATATTGCCTCGTGTTTTGTCATTTTGTTTCCAAAAACCCACAAGTCTTTAAGATATTTTCAAATGTCGCTCCATCATGAGGAGAGAGGATAATAGAAGTTCACAAGAGTAACGAGTAATTTAGACCTACCAATTAGTTATTGTGTTTTTGCTGATAAATCATTTGGTTTATGATTTATTAAATGATTAAAATGTGTCATTCTGTTACCAAACCATTAACCGAATTACCCAAAAATCTGTAACAGAATTGGCTACTAAGGGAATTCATAGTTGTCACAAACCACCGTTGGGTTACCTGCTACTGTCCTCCCTTCCACTGGCGTACTATTATGTTCAGCTCATAACTGTTTTCTTTCTCTTTCACGTTTTTTACATTTTTTATTTCATTTAACCTTCATTTAACCAGGCAATTCAGTTAAACGCAAATTCTTATTTACAATGACTGCGTACCCCGGGCCAAACTGGGCCAATTGTGCACCACCCTATGGGACTCCCAATCACACCCTGTTGTGATACAGCCTGGATTCCAACCAGGGTGTCTGTAGTAACACCTCTAGCACTGAGATGCTGTGCCTTAGACTGCTGCGCCACTCAGAAGCCCTTGTTGAAGCAAGAGTGTGAAAACCATCTGTATAACCCCTCCCTCTCTCTCTCACTCTCTCTCTCTCTCTGTGTGTCTCTCTTCCCTCTTCTCTTTCTCTCTCTCAATTCAATTCAAGGGCTTTATTGTCATGGGAAACATATGTGAACATTGCCAAAGCAAGTGAAGTAGATAATAAACTCTCTCTCTCTTTCTCTCTCTCTCTCTCTCTCTCTCTCGTTAATGTCACCTCTCCTGGCTCTTACTAACACCTAACCATAAGTCCCCTCTCTTCCATTTACTGTAACTAGCCCTCTCACCAACTGAGCACTGACTGAGTGGTGCAGTGGTCTAAGGCACTGCATCTCAGTGCAGGTGGCATCACTACAGTCCCTGGTTTGAATCCAGGCTGTATCACATCCGGCTGTGATTGGGAGTCCCATAGGGAGGCGTAATATTGGCACAGCATTGTCTGGGTTTGGCTGGGGTAGACCATCATTGTAAATAAGATTTTTTCTTAACTGACTTGCCTAGTTAAATAAAGGTTAAATACATTTTAAAAATGTAAATGTCCATGGATGTTGAAAAGTAATTTAAATTTGGTCAGTCCAAATCTGAACCAATCATAGACGACCGTTTCACAAGTTTGGACAGTATAGTACAGTAAAGTAGAGTAGAGATAATAGGTCAGTAAAATACAATAAGGTACTGCACAGTAGGCCTAGAATTTAGTACAGTATAATTGACTGTATTGTACAGTACAGTACAGTGCTGAACTATACTCTATGGTACAGTACAGTACTGAACTATACGCTACTGTACTGAACTCTACTCTACTGTGCTGTATTGTACTATATTCTACTGTGCTGTACTGTGATTGATACAAATTTGGTCCGGTCCGGGCCATGCAAATTTGGTCTTGTTTGGGGCGGAGCTCATTAGAATAATAACCAGTCTGTAGAATAATACCCATACAAGCAAAGGAGGATAGTACATTTTTCTACCAATGTGTACTTATTCAGGATACATCACCATTAAGGGAAGGATGTTCATAATTATGCATGTCTTTATAATGCAGATCAGGGACCCATGATGTCATTCTGTTACTGAGTGTTAATCCACTTTACTTAGGCCTACTGTAGTTCAATAACCAAAATATTTTTTTTTAAAACTCATGTTGTCATATTTTAGCTGACACCCCATTCTTGCTGCAGACATCTTTGAATCTTAATTTGGGGTAGATCTTTAACAGAGTTTTTGGAAAACATGGTCACAAAAAACTGAGGGAGATTTTACCATCACTCTACCAAACATTACTTCTGCACTGTTCTTCAGGTAAATGTGTTTTTGTAACATTTTGTGTGGAAATTGTTAAAACTAGTCCTTATGCATGGTGTTTGGTTTGTTTCACTTTGCATTTGATGGTTTTGTTTGGAATACTTTTCAAGTCTCAGCTTAATTCTGTTACCATGGAATTGCCCACCTACAAAACAAAAATCCACATTTATGCAACCATTGTTATAATAACTACCTCTTAGAATAAATTGAATATTCCACTTATCCCAGGTGCAATTTCCCCCTCATAGAATCATACCCCCTTCATGTTAACCATTTCCTTACCACCACATTACTGCCCACTGTCTTTTTGCTGTTAGTCAGAGAGGAAGAGGCGAAGCGAGAGGTTTTATTCTGCCCAAAATCTGAGGAATATTTACAGTACCAGTCAAAAGTTTGGACACACCTACTCATTCCAGGGTTTTTCTTTATTCTTACTATTTTCTACATTGTAGAATAATAGTGAAGACATCAAAACTATGAAATAACACAATGTAGTAATCATGTAGTAACCAAAAAAGTGTTAAACAAGTAAAAATATATTTTATATTTGAGAATCTTCAAAGTAGCCCCAGTTTGCCTTGATGACAGCTTTGCACACTCTTGGCATTCTCTCAACCAGCTTCATGAGGTAGTCACCTGGAATGCATATCAATAAACAGGTGTGCCTTGTTAAAAGTTAATTTGTGGAATTTCTTTCCTTAATGCGTTTGAGCCAATCAGTTGTGTTGTGACAAGGTAGGGGTGGTATACAGAAGATAGCCATATTTGGTAAAAGACCAACTCCATATTATGGTAAGAACAGCTCAAATAAGAGAATAGAAATGCCAGTCCATCATTACTTTAAGACATGGATGTTAGTCAATACGAAAAATGTCAAGAACTTGTGCAGTCGCAAAATCCATCAAGAGCTATGATGAAACTGGCTCTCATGAGGACCGCCACAGGAAAGGAAGACCCAGAGTTACCTCTGCTGCAGAGGATAAGTTCATTAGAGTTACCAGCCTCAGAAAGTGAAGCCCAAATAAATGCTTCACAGAGTTGAAGTAGCAGATACATCTCAACATCAACTGTTCAGAGGAGACTATGTGAATCAGGCCTTCATGGTCGAATTGCTGGAAAGAAACCACTACTAAAGAACACCAATAAGAAGAAGAGACTTGCTTGGGCCAAGAAACACAAACAATGGACATTAGACCGGTGGAAATCTGTCCTTTGGTCTGATGATTACAAATTTGAGATTTTTGGTTCCAACCGCTGTGTCTTTGTGAGATGCAGAGCAGGTGAACGGATGATCTCTGCATGTGTGGTTTCCACCGTGAAGCATGGAGGAGGAGGTGTGATGGTGTTGGGGTGCTTTGCTGGTGACACTGTCGGTGATTTATTTTGAATTCAAGGCACACTTAACCAGCATGGCTACCACAGCATTCTGCAGCTATACGCCCTCCCATCTGGTTTGCGCTTAGTGGGACTATCATTTGTTTTTCAACAGGACAATGACCCAACACACCTCCAGGCTGTATAAAGACTATTTGACCAAGAAGGAGAGTTATGGAGTGCTGCATCAGATGACCTGGCCTCCACAATCACCCAACCTCAACCCAACTGAGATGGTTTGAGATGAGTTAGACCACAGAGTGAAGGAAAAGCAGCCAACAAGTGCTCAGCATATGTGGGATCTCCTTCAAGATGGTTGGAAACGCATTCCAAGTGAAGCTGGTTGAGAGAATGCCAAGAGTGTGCAAAGCTGTCATCAAGGCAAAGGGTGAATACTTTTAAGAATCTAAAATTGAAAATGTATTTTGATGTATTGATTTATTTGATTTACCCTTGAATGAGTAGGTGTGTCCAAACTTTTGACTGGCACTTTTGGCATAGACTTTCCCATTGAAGGCTTCCACCATTATGAAGTAGTCAACTGGGTGGGGATCCCTATCAGTTGGTAGCAATCAGCCAATGGAGAAGAAGAACATTGACTACCTTAAAATGTAGATGGAGCCTCAATGGCACTGCCCATGTTATCACTGACGCTGTAGTGGCACAGACACAAAGATCCGTCCTCTATCTAGCTCTATGGTTTGCTGTTTGTGTATCTGCCCTCTAATTGGCTAGAATCGTCCCACCTGATCTGGCCTCCTCCCCCATGCCTTCCATCTTTAAGGACATGTATTTCCAACGTTAGTGCGGTCACTCGAATATCTTGTCAATATATTAAACAATCTGTGTTGGTTCATGCACTTGCATACCCGGAAATAGTGTGAGTGGGTGGACCGGCCGGGTGAGAGAGACAGAAAAGGATTGTATCGTTACAGTATCACACTCGCCACCCTGGGGGGCTTCGAGTGGAAATTCCATTGATTGTTAAATCTTATTTGCAACAGCGGTACATGTGTTTTTATTGATGTTGGATTATTCACCGTGGAATGATCAACCCTTGCGATAAGTTTTTGGGGCATTTTTCCGTAATTTTCGTGACGCAAGGGCACATCAAAGTACAGAGAAAAAGGAGCTAACATGAGCGAAGTGGAGAAACGTGTTTATCATGAACTAATCGTTTGCAGTTATTTGATTATTTAAATTGTTCCAATCAATTCGGTAATAACATATTAGTCCAATAAGAGAGAGGCGCGATTCGAGTGATTCACTGACACCTAATGTCATGATTTGATGTCGAGAAGAATATAATTCAAGAGAACACAGGTTATTTATGGGAAACTTACAAACAATGCAATATACTTTTAATGTGTAAGATATTATATCTTACATATGGCTATATAACCTATATTTTATTTTCGCACCCACTGTCCCATGTCATTCAATAGAAACAGTTGCGTTTGCGTTGTTGGTGTAATTTGTATCAAACCAACTGAAGGATGACTGTCAAACTGGACTTTGAAGAGTGTCTCAAAGACTCCCCCCGATTCAGGTAAATCTAGATTAGCCAATGAATAACATTTTATTTTATGACTTAGTCAACAGTCTACATATATGCATTATTCATTCGGTTACATTGTAAGGATGAGAGCTATTTTGTGTGCGGTGCATAAATGTATGTGACTACCATTTTATTACAGTTCAAATAAGTTAGAATACACGATTTAAAGGGTAGGTCTACTCTTATATTTTTGCAATACGTTATTCAGATAGTTTCAGAAATGTCACATGACCACAGAGGGTAAAATTATGACAAATGAGGCTTGCATCCACCCAGAGGAAATAGAGAAGTGATGACATTCTTTTTTTTTTTTTTTTTTAGGTCAAAGCTACCTGAACAATATTATCCTGAGTTGGCATATGGGCCTAGAGTGTGTTAGGCTGCACCATTGTAGTTCAGTCAGCACAACCACATGATGAACTTGTCAAATCAGTGTCAGCCCTGCAGATAGTTTGGGGTCAGATAGTTTCTTTGACCATTGACACTGCGGCGAGACACTGCCTTTTGTCATTGTTTTGGACGGTTTTTGAGTGCTGGAATGAAAGAGTATTTCTACGATTCTATACAACTAACATGACTCTTTCATTTGTCGTACTGGTGCTCCCAACTTTAAAAAGTTAGTTAACACGGGTATGATACAAATGTAACATCAGCCATACCGGATGCAAAACACTAATGTTGACTTTTGCTGTTCATGTATTAGGTGCATTGGTGCTAATCAAAATTCTAGGTCACACAGCACAATATTTAGGAGCATAGATGGTTGTAAGTCAATGTAGGAATGCAGCACACCAACCTCTGCTTGGCCTATTCTCTTTCAGAGAGTCAAAACTGTATTTATTTCAACTCTAAAAGAAATTCAACGTAAGACCAAAAGGGAAATGTATTTTGGGGTTTTGAATGTAGCTAATAAGAGGTTTGTTGCATTGGGTGTGCCTCCCTTTCTTTTAGCTGGCAGATCATGAGACGTGACAGTGGTTAGACTCTCTTACTCTCTTGCTCTTTCTTTGTCTCTCGGCCTCTGCTGTTTTATCTTCATTCTTGTTTGATTAACCTTGCAACCTTTATCTTTTTCTCACTCTTTCTTTCTCTCTTTCTCTCTGTTCCTTTCTTTCTCTCTTTCTCTTCTCTCTCTCGCTCTCTTCTTTATTCTTGGCTCACGGTCCCTCTGGGAGGAACACGCAGTGACGGAAAGTTTGACATGTTTGCGGCAGTCATTGGTGCATTCTGCAGCGGTGAGGTCTCATTTGACGGAGAACAGAGAGAGAGGAGGAGGAGGGGGAAGAGGTTTTAGATGTAGGCCGTGGTCGAACTCTGGTAGGCCTTCATATTCACACACCGCTAGTGTGAAGGACTGGAGAGGGAGGAGAGGGCGACATTTGGAAAAAAGAGGCTTTGAAAGAATAGAAAAAGAGAAGTGAAAGAAGGATAGAAGAGGGAGAGAGGGACATCTCGGGAAAGATGAATGAAAGTGGAAAAGAGAGGCTACCGCAGTATACAAACGTCTGCCTCCCGTTGCTAGGTAACCGGGGCGGCCTGGGGTTGTGGAGTGGAACAGGAAGTGAAGGGAGAGATACTGACGTGATAGACAGGAAGTGTGTTTTTTGGGGGGTGGATCGCTATGGAAACTTGAGGTCTCTCTCTCTCAGGCACACTTACTCATACAAATGCATAGGCAGTTTAATCACCTTAGTATCATCTTGCACACACACACACACACACACACACACACACACACACACACACACTTTCAGAGGGTAATGAATATGATGTGTGTCTAATGACACAGGCTTTGTTCCGTCCTCATCAATTCTATCTTTGCCCTTATTCAGTTTTCTTTTCTAGTGTCTTTTGTCCCCCCACCAAACCTTTGTCAGTCTTGTATTGGTACCCCTGTCATGCTAGTCCCATTTCAATGTCAACCGTACTGAGCTAAATAAACTGCAGCCACTGTCTCTCTCATAGCTCTCTCTCTCTCTCTCTCTCTCTCTCTCTCTCTCTCTCATAGCTCTCTGCTCTCATAGCTCTTAATTCAATTTCAATTTAAGGGACTTGATTGGCATGGGAAACATGTTTACATTGCCAAAGCAAGTGAAATAGATAATAAACAAAAGAGAAATAAACAATAAAATATGAACAGTAAACATTACACTTACAAAAGTTCCAAAAGAATAAAGACATTTCAAATGTCATATTATGTTTGTATACAGTGTTGTAGTGATGTACAAAAGGGACAATAAATAAACATAAATATAGGTTGGATTTACAATGGTGTTTGTTCTTAACTGGTTGCCCTTTTCTTTTGGCAACAGGTCATAGATCTTGCTGCTGTGATGGCACACTGTGGTATTTCACCCAATAGATATGGGAGTTTATCAAAATTGGATTTGTTTTTGAATTCTTTGTGGGTCTGTGTAATCTGAGGGAAATATGTGTCTCTAATATGGTCATACATTTGGCAGGAAGTTAGGAAGTGCAGCTCAGTTTCCACCTAATTTTGTGGGCAGTGTGCACATATCGGCCTGTCTTCTCTTCAGAGCCAGGTCTGCCTTCGGCGGCCTTTCTCAATAGCAAGGCTATGATCACAGAGTCTGTGCTCTCTCTCATAGCTCGCTCTGTCACTCTCTGTCACTATCTCTCTCTCTGTCACTATCTCTCTCTCTGTCACTCTCTCTCTCTGTCACTCTCTCTCTGTCACTCTCTCTCTCCATCTGCTGCGCTGCTTCTCTCGCGCTCTCTTTTTTTGTCTTTGTGCTTTCTCAGTGTCTCTGTCTTTGGTGGAAGGCAGCAGAAACCACACTGTTGGGCCGTTGACGTGAGAAAGTCTGAGTCAGTATCTCCTCTGTTCTAACAGTCACAATCTCCTTCCACTGCCCTTCTGACAGGCCCATTTTATAAACCGTACCAGATATCATTTGAAGCGTCGTGTGTACTGTTGGTGATTGAACTCTCATGACTTCCGATACCACAGCCACAGACATTTCTACTGTAGATCGGCTAGCACTGTGCAAAGCAGCTCAACATTCAGACCAGGATGGTGTGGAGGTGTTGGACAAGACCCTCTGTCTGTGGTGGTGTTTCTTAATGTGCCGAGTAATGTGGCGACGTGTGTCTGTGTTTTCATCCAGGGCTGACATTGAAGTGGTGGAAGGAGATGTCAGTGAATTGGAGACGCGATTAGAAAAGGTGAGAGAGTCTCACACACACACACACACACACACACAAAGTTCTCTCCAAACCTCCCCACTCTTCCGTTATGCTCCCAGTATCTAACCACTACTTCTATAAACATACACCCAGCCATCCAGACCGTAGAGGAAGTAGCTGGACAGGGTCAGTTTCTTCCTCTTAGTAGTGACTATGAACTGTGACAGACATGGTGTTTCACCTGAGTTGAAGGGAACTAACTCCAGTGCCACTTCCCCACCCTGTTGTCACCAGAGGGAAAAGTAACTGACCACACATTGTACTGTCAATCGCTTGATCTTCCAAGTTCCCTGAAGGGATTGGTGCGCATAACAATTTCCAATGCATACTTCGGTCATCAATGTTCCGATTCCTGTGAGTCTCAACCCATTCTGCGTCTGGACAGTGGTCATATTTGTCGGCGATGTCATGCCGTGTTGCCCCATGTCATATTGAAATGTTGTGTCATGCTGTGTGCATTGTAGTGTGTTTCCACATCTTTTGCAACATGGAGTTGTGTTGTGTTGAACCCTGACACATTGTGTTATTGTGTAGCTGGTGAAGCAGTGCCACTCCATGCTGGAGGCTGGCAGGGCCTACTGTCAGACCAGCAAGAGCTTTGTCACAGGGCTCAAAGAGCTGGGCCACCACTGTTCTGGGGACAACATGATGGGGGTGAGTCTATAGAGATGCTGGGAGCTACACTCGAACCACTGATTTGAGATCAGTGTAGGAGGGGCCGATCTGTAGATAGCGCTATTACATAGTGTTGTGGTTAGTGTTATATGCTTAAGCAATAAGGCACGAGGGGGTGTGGTATATGGCCAATATACCACGGCTAAGTGCTGTTCTGAAGTACGACGCATCGCGGAGTGCCTGGATACAACCATTAGCTGTGGTATATTGGCCATATACCACACCCCCTTGTGCCTTATTTCTATTATAAACTGGTTTCCAACGTAATTAGAGCAGTAAAAATACATACTTTGTCAAACCCATGGTATACGGTCTGATATACCACGACTGTCAGCCAATCAGCATTCAGGGTTTTAACCACCCAGTTTATAATTATGTCTTTATCATAGTACATTCTTATGAAGGGAAGGGTGGCAGGTAGCCTGGCGGTTAAGAGCATTAGGCCGGTAACCAAAAGATTGCTGGTTCAAATCCCAGAGCCGACGGGGTGAAAAATCTGCTGATGTGCCCTTAAGGCACTTAACTCTAATTGACCTTCTGCTAAATGACTCAAATGTAAGTGGAAGTTGTATTGTATTCAACCATTGATGAATAAGTTAAACTCATTCTGTGTTCTTTTCTCGTAGGAGTGTTTGGAGAAATTCTCCCAGAAGCTGGAAGTGATTCTGGAAGCTCAGGGGGTGAGTTGGACTCCTCTACTGTGCATCGCTTGCCAACAACATTAGTTACTGTAGCAACCACTTTTAAATGTCAGGTGTCTGAGTATCCCTCTCTTTCTTTCTCTTCCTCTCCCCCTCTCTCTCGCTCCATTTAACCCACCCCCTTATTTCCCTCTATTTCTCTCTCTTTTTCTCCTAGGAAGTGATTGAGACCACACAGAAGTCGGTGAAGTTGAAACTGCAGAGTTTTGTGAAAGAGTGAGTGAGTCTGGCACTCCTTAATAATTTAGTATTGTTTCAAACCACTACCATAGACTGGTGTCACGGCATCCCCCAGTCACACCCACGCCTTTATGGGCCACATTCATTCATCCCTCTCTCCCCCTCCCCCTTCTCCCAGGGACGTGCGTCGGTTCAAGGATGTGCGTAAGGAGTTTGAGCGGGGCAGTGAGAGTCTGGAGGCGGCGTTGGGCAGGAACGCTCAGGCCCCCCGGGGGAAGCAGCACGAGGTGGAGGAAGCCAGCCACGCCCTCCTCAACGCCCGCAAGACCTTCCGTTCCGGGGCCCTCGACTACGTACTGCAGGTGAGGTCATCAAAGCTGGATGAGAGTGTATTTTGGGGAAGGACCAAACTTGGTTAATTGATGGTAAGGATGCTACAGACAAAATATTCACTTACACACTCGCCTGCATGCGCTCACACACATTGGACCTGGTTTGAAGTGGTTTGCCTGGAATTGAGTTACATATGACTAGTGTTGAAACTATCAATTGTAGTCTCCAGCTCATGTTGGAATCTTGTTCATTACACTGCTTGCTTTCTGTTTGATGACATGCCACTACTGGAAGGCCTCAAACCAAATACTAGAGAGAATTTTACATAAGATATTTGTCAGGAGGAACAGGACATGTTTCTAACAAATGGCGTTGATAAAATATGCAACAGCACCTCTGCTTAGTGACATGTGTTTTGCTGTGGGGAAAGCTAACAGCATTGCCTTCGGGTTTCCCTGTAGCAGGCTGGTGACTATTAATACCCAGTGGTTAGTACTAGCTGCAGTCATACCAACACACATGTTCTGTCCTCTCCTGTTCACTCACTCGTCCTCTTTCCAAGATCAATGTCATCGAGGCCAAGAAGAAGACCGACATTCTGATGGCGGTGAGTTTCATGACGTGGGAACTTTTATCGTCGGGAATATTTCAAGTGTCGCATGGTTGAGTCCACATGTGGGTGTCTAATGATTTGTTGACTTGTCTTTGGGGCTGCATGTATTGTTTAGTCTTGAGTGTATGATGATGAAGTTTTATTCTGGGTTTCTGTCAGATGGTGTCTATGATGGAAGCCCAGTCCCAGTTCTTCCAACAAGGTCACCAGTCCCTCTCTGAGCTGGCCGACTATCGACGCACCCTGAGTGAAGAGGTAACGAGGACAAGTGGGGGATTTTTTTTGGGGGGGGGGGGGGGGATTTTATTAGGATCCCCATTAGATGTTGCAAAAGCAGCAGCTACTCTTCCTGGGGTCCAACACAAAACATGAACCATGACATAACACAGGACATCAACAGACAAGACCAGCTCAAGGACAGGAGTGAGCCGGAAAGTGTGTTGGATAAACCAAATTCATGAAGGCAGAGATCTGTTCAAGTACACTACCGTTCAAAAGTTTGGGGTCGCTTAGAAATGTCCTTGTTTTCCATGAAAGCATACATGAAACGAGTTGCAAAATGAATAGGAAATATAGTCAAGATGTGGACAAGGTTATAAATAATGATTTTTAATTGAAGGACACAACTGTTATTTCAAACTTTGCTTTCGTCAAAGAATCCTCCATTTGCAGAAATTACAGCCATGCAGACTTTTGGCATTCTAGTTGTCAATTTGTTGAGGTAATCTGAAGAGATTTCACCCCATGCTTCTGAAGCATGAAGCACCTCCCACAAGTTGGATTGGCTTGATGGGCACTTCTTATGTACCATACAGTCAAGCTGCTCCCACAACAGCTCAATAGGGTTGAGATCCGGTGACTGTGCTGGCCACTCCATTATAGACAGAATACTAGCTGACTGCTTCTTCCCTAAATAGTTCTTGCACATTTTGGAGCTGTGCTTTAGGTCATTGTCCTTTTGTAGGAGGAAATTGGCTCCAATTAAGCGCTGTCCACAGGGTATGGCATGGCGTTGCAAAATGGAGTGATAGCCTTCCTTCTTCAAGATCCCTTTTACCCTGTACAAATCTCTCACTTTACCACCACTAAAGCATCCCCAGACCATCACGTTGTCTCCACCATGCTTTGTGATCCGAACACCTCAAACTTAGATTTGTCTGTCCATAACACTTTTACAATCTTCCTCTGTCCAGTGTCTGTGTTCTTTTGCCCATCTTAATCTTTTCTTTTTATTGGCCAGTCTGAGATATGTATTTTTCTTTGCAACTCTGCCTAGAAGGCCAGCATCAAGGAGTCACCTCTTCACTGTTGACATTGAGACTGGTGTTTTGCGGGTACTATTTAATGAAGCTGCCAGTTGAGGACTTGTGAGGCGTCTGTTTCTCAAACTAGAGACACTAATGTACTTGTCCTCTTGCTTAGTTGTGCACCGGGGCCTCCCACTCCTCTTTCTATTCTGGTTAGAGCCAGTTTGCGCTGTTCTGTGAAGGGGGTAGTACACAGCGTTGTACGAGATCTTCAGTTTCTTGGCAATTTCTCGCATGAAATAGCCTTAATTTCTCAGAACAATAATAGTCTGACGAGTTTCAGAAGAAAGGTCTTTGTTTCTGGCCATTTTGAATCTGTAATTGAACCCACAAATGCTGATGCTCCAGATACTCAACTAGTCTAAAGAAGGCCATTTTTTCTGCTTCTTTAATCAGACAACAGTTTTCAGCTGTGCTAACATAATTGCAAAAGTGTTTTCTAATGATCAATTAGTCTTTTAACATTTTTATTTTTTTGTTTCACCTTTATTTAGCCAGGTGGGCTAGTTGAGAACAAGTTCTCATTTGCAACTTCGACCTGGCCAAGATAAAGCATAGCAATTCGACACATACAACAACAGAGTTACACATGGAATAAACAAAACATATAGTCAACAATAGAGTAGAAAAAAAGAAAACAAAAAAGTCTATATACAGTGAGTGCAAATGAGGTGAGATAAGGGAGTTAAGGCAATAAATAGGCCATGGTGGCAAAGTAATTACAATATAGCAATTAAACACTGGAATGGTAGATGTGCAGAAGATGAATGTGCAAGTAGAGATACTGGGGTGCAAAGGAGCAGGATAAATAAAATAAAAAAATACAGTATGGGGATGAGGTAGATAGCCCATCTGTAAACAGTCCATCTATGTACAGGTGCAGTTTAAAATGATAAAGTTGGATTAGCTAACACAACGAGCCATTGGAACACAGGAGTGATGGTTGCTGATAATGGGCCTCTGTACTCTTATGTGGATATTCCATTTAAAAAAATCTGCCGTTTCCAGCTGCAATAGTCATTTACAACATTAACAATGTCTACAATGTATTGCTGATCAATTTGATGTTATTTTAATGGACAACACATGTGCTTTTCTTTCAAAAACAAAAACATTTCTAAGTGACCCCAAACTTTTGAATGGCAGTGCATGTTGTTCAGATGTTGACATTAGCGAGCAGAGAGAGTGAAGTAAAATAGTTTAATGAAAGTGAGTGGAAGAGGAGGGGAATGACTTCTTCTCTTAGATCAGCGTTCTTTTTTTCCCCAGGGCACTTTTTGTTTTACATTAGAGAAATGGCACGCCGCATTCCCTCCCCTTTAAAAAAAAAAAGAAAAGTGTTCTTTTTTTATTGAGATAGCCTCTAATAAAAACACCACCAGCTTGATTTAGTTTAATTTGAGGGACCTAGGAATGAGTTTGTTTTGAAGCAAATTTCCTGCTATTTTCCATAGTTTAACATGACTCTTTTAGATAGGATACTTAATGGATAAGGAAAATAAAGGCTAGACCTGATTTCCTCAAATGGTATTCCGCTACCAAATGTATGATTTCTGTTTTTAATTTAATTATACATGTTCTCTTTTACAGAAAGTTAATAGATCAATTGATTACGACAGAGTCCCACATTGTATAAGGGGACTTCCCAAGCAAAATCTAATTTCTTTGGCTCCTCGACTTTAGAAGGTCGAAGCTCAGCTTCTGAATGTCATAGAGACAAACCAAAGATATCGCGTCTTCCTCTTCCGCTTGTTTCTATCCTTAAGCATCGCAGATTTATGCGTAGTTTTAGATCAGTGTAAAAAAATATATATATATTTAATCAAGGAAGGTCCTGCACCCCACAATTGGCACACCCAATATGTGGGGCGTGACCCCTAGGTTGGGAACCCCTGTCTTTGACGGAAGGTTTATTCTAGCAGTTGATTCCATGGATTAATTAGTACACGAGTCCTAACAATGTTGCCAGGAGGGACGAGGAAATCACAAGGTGAAGTCCCTCTCGTCGTGACAGGAAACAGTGTGGGCACCATCAACAGGAACTATTTCACATGACTTAGAAAGTGTGTGTGCACCTGTGTGAGCGAAGATGTGTTGTCCATGTGCTTGCATGTTTTCATCTTGTCATACAGTGATGTCAGTGCTACGCTGGATGGACACTGTAGCATAACTGGACGTGCTGCCATACATGGAGCTCTAGGACTGCAGTCAACAGTAGACTACAACTAACCCGTGTGTTAATTAGTCTGCACATCCGAGAGCAGCTCAACCGGGAAGCAAGTCACCTTTCACCAGACCATTTTAAAGCCACAAAGACTGATTTTAGCTCTTCCTGCTGTTACAGGAAATGGTGAAGGATTGCGAGGCAGAATGAGAGAGGGAAAGAATGAGCGCGAAGTTGCTTAAAGGCAGCTGGATCATCTGAAATCTTTATGCGAAAGAGAGAGGGAGTGAAAGTAAAACTGCTATACGAAGCTGCTGGAGAGTTTCCCTCGATCCATCGGCCAGAAGTTGGGAGAGGTTCAGCACTTCCTCCTTCCTGTTTTCCCCAGAGGAGGAAGTCTGGAGTGAAGGACTCCCTGACCTCCACCTGAACGCTGTACAAGCCTGAAGCCCTTTACCTCCTCGCCTGATTTTCCTCAACAGTTTCTACATTCATCTTTACAACTCTATATCCAAAAACATACTGTCCAGTATACTGTGTACATTATTATCTTTATTTAGTTGCCTGGCTGAACGGACCTATCATGCTGAACCGCTGTGTGTTATTTAGGATAGTGTGCATCATTTGAAATATTGGCTGTGGCCATACTAGTATCGCAATATTTGTTTCAATGGCTAAAATGAGAACACAAAGTAGACAACTCTTTGGTCTTTTAGAAACCTGTTGTATGTAAACATTTTTGTTGCTATGTCTTGGAAAATTAATAAATGTTACTCTGGATGACAACATAATGATGCTTGTTTTAAATGTTAGGGCTGTTTTCCTAAAGAAGTTAGTATGGTGGCAAGGAAACAAAACAGTTACAAGTATCTCGATACTGGCCCTATTGGATTTTTTAGTTTTTAAATCAAATTGATTGTGCCCGACTTTCTCTCTCGTACACAGCACACTCAACTAGTGTTGAATTCCGCAAGGGAGAAGAGAGACATGGAACAGAGACACGCTGCCATTAAGAAAAAGGTAAACACGGCTGGAACCAAACACTACAGTAAAGAAAGAAGCTAATCACAGACCACCATGATGGCTTCCATGTGATTACGCTAGCTCTCCATCCTCTGAGGACATACAGTGCCTTCGGAAACTATTCAGACCCCTTGACTTTTCCCACATTTTGTTATGTTACAGCCAGATTCTAAAATGTATTCAATCCTTTTTTCCCCTCATCAATCTTCACACAATACCCCATAATGACAAAACAAAAACTGTTTTTTGGATATATTTTTTAAAAATGGAAATACATGACACTTAAGTATTCAGACCCTTTACTCAGTGCTTTTGGCAAACTCGTAGCGGGCTGTCATGTGTCTTCCATCTGTCCACTCTACCATAAAGGCCAGATTGGTGGAGTGCTGCAGAGATGGTTGTCCTTTTGGAATGTTCTCCCATCTCCACAGAAGAACTCTGGAGCTCTGTCAGAGTGACCATCAGGTTCTTGGTCATCTCCCTGAACATGGCCCTTCTCCCCCGATTGCTCAGTTTGACCCGGGCAGCCAGCTCCAGGAAGAGTCTTGGTGGTTCCAAACTTCTTACATTTAAGAATAATGGAGTTATTGGGGACCTTCAATGCTGCATAATTGTTTTGGTACCCTTCCCCAGATCTGTGCCTCAACACAATCCTGTCTCGGAGCTCTACAGACAATTCCCTCGACCTCATGGCTTGGCTTTTGCTCTGACATGTACTGTCAACTGTGGGACCGTAAATAAACAGATGTGTGCCTTTCCAAATCATGTCCAATCAATTGAATTTGCAACAGTTGGACTCCAATCAAGTTGTAGAAACATCTCAGGGATCATAGCAAAGGGTCTGAATACTTAAGTTTCCTACAACCTGTTTTCACTTAGTCATTGTGGGGTATTGTGTGTAGATTGAGGGCAAAAAAATTCAAATCATTTTTAGAATAAGGCTGTAACGTAACAAAATGTGGCAAAAATCAAGGGGTCGGAATACTTTCCGAAGGCCATGTAGACAGGAAGACCTTACGACATAATTTTCTTTCAAACATAGCTTGGGATCAACTGGTATCACTGCATTCAAATTAGATTTACGTCCTGATACTAACATCCCTTCCCTACAGTCATGTGTATGTTTGTGTTGTGTTTGTGTTGTGTTGGTAGGATGTCTCGTATGATAACTCCTTAATGGATTTCTGTGCTGATGCACCCAACGGTATCGCCATGGAGGGCTACCTGTATAAGAGAGCTAGCAATGCCTTCAAGACTTGGAGCAGGTATGTTACCTTTCGATTTCCCTGTTTCTGTGCTGTACGTTGTTCTCCCTCTCTTTCTCTCTCCTCTCTCTCGCTCTCGCCATCACTCACTTGCCACGTTCAAAACAGCTGGGAAGTCGGACTTGGAATTCCAACTCGGGAACACGGGCCTCTTTCTAGAGCTCTGACTTCCCAACCTGAAGACCACTGACCTCATGGTCATGATTTGACTTTGTATTATGAATCCAGACTCTCTCTCTCGCTCTTATCAATTCAAGGGTATTATTTCCATGGGAAACATGTTTACGTTGCCAAAGTAAGTGAAGTAGATAATAAAAAAATCAAAATGTTCAGTGAACATTACACTCACAGACGTTCCAAAAGAATTAAGACATTTCAAATGTCATTATGTCTATATACAGTGTTGTAATGATGTGCAAGTAGTTAAAGTACAAAAGAGAATATAAATGAACATAAATATGGGTTGTATTTACAATGGTGTTTGTTCTTCACTGGTTGACCTTTTCTTGTGGCAAAAGGTCACAAATCTTACAGCTGTGATGACACACTGGTATTTCACCCAAAATTGGGTTTGTTTTCGAATTCTTTGTGGGTCTGTGTAATCTGAGGGAAATATGTGTCTCTAATATGGTCACACATTTGGCAGGAGGTTAGGAAGTGCAGCTCAGTTTCCACCTCATTTTGTGGGCTGTGTGCACATAGCCTGTCTTCTCTTGGGAGCCAGGTCTGCCTACGGCGGTCTTTCTCAATAGCAAGGCTATGCTCACTGGTCAGTCACAGTAGTCAGGTATTCTGCCACTGTGTACTCTCTGTTTAGGGCCAAATAGCATTCTAGTTTACTCAGATTTTTTTGTTAATTCTTTCCAATGTGTCAAGTAATTCTCTTTTTGTTTTCTCATGATTTGGCAGGGTCTAATTGTGTTGCTGTCCTGGAGCTCTGTGGGGTCTGTTTGTGTTTGTGAACAGAGCCCCAGGACCAGCTTGCTTAGGGGACTCTTCTCCAGGTTCATCTTTCTGTAGGTGATGGCTTTGTTATGGAAGGTTTGGGAATCACTTCCTTTTAGGTGGTTGTATAATTTAACGTCTCTTTTCTGGATTTTGATAATTAGCAGGTATCGGACTATTTCTGCTCCTCGTGCATTATTTGGTGTTTTACATTGTACACAAAGGATATTTTAGCATTATTCTGCATGTAGAGTCTCAATTTGGTGTTTGTCCCATTTTGTGAAGTCTTGGTTGGTGAGCGGACCCCAGATCTCACAATCATAAAGGACAATGGGTTCTATAACTGATTTCAAGTATTTTTTTTGCCAGATCCTAATTGGTATGTAGAATGTTATGTTCCTTTTGATGGCGTAGAAGGCCCTTCTTGCCTTGTCTCAGCTCATTCACAGCTTTGTGGAAGTTACCCGTGGCGCTGATGTTTAGGCCAAGGTATGTGTCGTTTTTTTTGTGCTCTAGGGCAATGGTGTCTAGATGGAATTTGTATTTGTGGTCCTGGTGACTGGATCTTTTTTGGAACACCATTATTTTTGTCTTACTGAGATTTACTGTCAGGGCCCAGGTCAGGTTTGACATAATCTGTGCAGAAGATCTAGGTTCTGCTGTAGGCCCTCCTTGGTTGGGGACAGATCTAGGTGCTGCTGTAGGCCCTCCTTGGTTGGGAACAGATCTAGGTGCTGCTGTAGGTCCTCCTTGGTTGGGGACAGATCTAGGTGCTGCTGTAGGTCCTCCTTGGTGGTTGGGGACAGATCTAGGTGCTGCTGTAGGCCCTCCTTGGTGGTTGGGGACAGATCTAGGTGCTGCTGTAGGCCCTCCTTGGTGATTGGGGACAGACGCATCAGATCATCAGCAAACAGTAGACATTTGACTTCAGATTCTTCAGACTGTTCTAGTGCCCTCGCTAATTCGTTGATATATATGTTGAAGAGGGTGTGTCTCGTCTGTCTGTCTCTGTGCCTGTGTCTTTCTTATATATATATATATTTCACTGCCTTTTCTTTCCACCCATTATTTGGCCCTCTTCAGCTCTAGTTGTTTTGTGCCCAGAGAGGTTTTTAATGGTTCAGCCTAGGAAGGTGATTGCATTATTCCTTCTCATCTCCTTTTGATCTCCTGTCTGACGACTGTAGGCGCTGGTTCTCTATCCAGAAAAATCAACTGGTCTATCAGAAGAAATTCAAGGTGAGTTTTTGAAAGCCACTGCTTTACTTTTCAATGCATTTTTAATAGCAATCCATGCAGACACAAAGATAATAAAAAAACACACACACTTTCACAGCCTGTGTCCTATTCCCTCTCTCAGGAGCAGCCCACCGTGGTGATGGAGGACCTGCGTCTGTGCACAGTGAAGGTCTGCGCTGACAACGAGAGACGATTCTGCTTTGAGGTGGTCTCACCGTCCAAGTGAGTGTACTGTCTGTGTACATGCAGTTTGTCTGTGTGTGCTGATGTTGCCATTGATGTTAGTTTTGGGCGTGTGGTATTTACTGTGTGTGTGTGTGCGTGTAGGAGCTGTCTGTTACAGGCGGACTCAGAGCGTCAGCAACAGGGCTGGATAAGTGCTGTCCAGAACAGCATAGCCTCAGCCTTCCAGGAACGCAGAGAAGACCCACACAGCCCAGTGAGAACACACACACCTTATTCACTCTGTGTCAGGGAGTAGTGACTACATGTAGTTCAACTAGTATTGTAACTACATGTAGTTCAACTAGTATTGTAACTATATGTAGTTCAACTAGTATTGTAACTACATGTAGTTCAACTAGTGTTGTAACTACATGTAGTTCAACTAGTGTTGTAACTACATGTAGTTCAACTAGTGTTGTAACTACATGTAGTTCAACTAGTGTTGTAACTACATGTAGTTCAACTAGTGTTGTAACTACATGTAGTTCAACTAGTAATGTAACTACATTTTGCAGTAGCTTGGTTGTAGTTAAACTAAATTAAAATCTAGGTAGTGGTTTCAGTAGTTATTGATATTTTTGCTATGTAGCGGTATAGCTAACGACTGGAACTACTTTTGTTGCTAACATAAAATATTTGGCAACAGCCCTGCCTAATTGTAATTTAACACAAAGTAGTTTGGATGCATTGAACTACTTTTCCAAAGAAACTTTAGTTAAGTAAACTATTCTCTTAGTGTAGCTATAGTGCAGCTTAACTTGTTCCAGTGTGAAGTAATTGGTAGCTCGGTAAACTATTTAGCTTCCCCAACAAACAACACTTATTTTCAGAAGCAGAGTTGTAACTCATTGTCTACAGAAAGTGCAGTGATCCACACTCATTCCATATGTTTGTGTGTACCTCTCTCTCTCTCTCTTTCTTTGTCTCGTTCTCCCCCCTCTCTCTCTCTCTCTGTCTCCTTCTCCCCCCCTCTCTCTCTTTCTTTCTTTGTCTCGTTCTCCTCCCTCTCTCTCTCTCTCCTTCTCCCCCTCTCTCTCTTTTGCGCTCTTTGTCTCGTTCTCCCCTGCTCTCTCTCTTTCGCTCTGTCTCGTTCTCCCCCTCTCTCTCTCTCACACACACACACACACACACACACACACACACACAGAGGGAGCGTTGCAGCTCAGTGTCGGGCAGCCCAGGAGGAGGGGTGTTTGGGGATCAGGAAAAGACGGGGGGCCGCGAGGCTCTGGATCAGGTCCAGGGCATCCCGGGAAACAAGCAGTGCTGCGACTGTGGAGAGCCTGGTCCGGACTGGGCTTCTATTAACCTGGGGATCACCCTCTGTATCGTCTGTTCTGGGATACACAGGTAGGATATATACACACACACACATATATACACACACACACACACACATTAATATGTAACTAACTCCCTTCTTCTCGGTGTCCTGCTGACAGGAGTCTGGGTGTCCACTTCTCCAAAGTACGCTCCCTCACCCTGGACTCCTGGGAACCAGAGCTGGTCAGGGTAAGACTATGTACATGCTCTAAGCAGATAAAATATTATCTTAATTCATAGCTTTTTTTCATACAATGTAAAGACAATTCTTAAAGCTGCAATGTGCACTTTTTTTGGTGACCTGACCAAAAGCACATAGAAATGTGAGTAATAGATATGTCATTCTCATTGAAAGCAAGTCTAAGAAGCAGTAGATGTGTTCTATGTGCGCTATTTCTATGCTTCCCGGTCTTAAGTTTCATTTTTGCGTCTTTTAATTTCAGTTTTATACAACAGCTTCAAACAGACGGTACAATGAATGAGTCACGTGCTTGTTTTGTCACACAAACTGAAATTAGGCAAACGATTCACATTGTTTGCAACCAGGAAATTTCTGCATATTGCACCTTTTTTTTAAAGTAAGTAATTATGTCCACCCTCTCTTTCTCTCTCTCTCTGTGTGTGCTGTAGTTGATGTGTGAGTTGGGCAACACAGCCATCAACAGGATCTACGAGGCGCGGATTGATGAGATCACCATCAAGAAACCCCACCCATCCAGTCCAAGGTATGAACCCTCATCTTCATTCCTCGGGTCCTGAGTCATAACCCGTCAACGACACGTTAAATCTCACTCAGACATTAAAGATTTCCCAGCATTTACAGTGTGATTTGATTTAAATGTTTATAAAGTATAGTGGAACAGAACGTTCAGATATAAATATATTGTATAGACCGGACATGATTATTTTGTACACAGAGTAGGTTATATACAGTACCAAGTCAAAAGTTTGAGTGTCCAAAGCTGTCGTCAAGGCAAAGGGTGGCTACTTTGAAGAATCTCAAATATAAAATATATTTTGATTTGTTTGTTTGTTTTTTTTTTTTTTTGGTTACTGCATGATTCAATATGTGTTATTTCATAGTTGTGATGTCTTCACTGTTATTCTACAATGTAGAAAATAGTAAAAATGAAGAAAAACCCTGGAATGAGTAGGTGTCCAACCTTTCGACTGGTACTTTGATTTGTTATACCAGGTGCTTGTTCAACGTTGCAGATAGAAATGTCCTCCTCATCCCCCTCTGGTGTCATAACTTGAAACTAAAGGGAGATTTTAACTTTTTTTCGTATTACACTACACATGCATACTGCTAAATGCAGGCGAATATTTTTCTTTACACAATTTGACGATATTAGTTCTGCTCAAATCTTTAATCAAACACTTTCATCGGTTCAATGATCTGGCTTCCTCTTTTCCTCTCCTTTGCTGCACCCCAGACAGGAAGTTGCACAGGTACACGACGACGGCTGTGGTTTGTTGTAAACTATAAACTGTCCCCCGGAAATGTGATGTGCAGTTGCATGGTTTTGTCTGTGTGTGTGTGTGCTCAGGATGTACAGTAGTGTGCATGCAGTCAACTGTGTTGTCAAATAGTAGTACAGTCAGGCCTGGTTTGTCAAGTTTGAATTGAACTGAATTTACCTGCTGTGTCATATGGTTTTATAATGTGCATTTTGATTCTATTTTTTTTCTATAAATAAAAATGCTTTTAAGCAGAAGGACCTGACACTTTTTTACAGACGTTTTCTCTTTCATATTCTCTCTCTGTCTCAGGGGTGATAAGGAGTCGTGGATTCGTTCTAAGTTTGTGGAGAAGAAGTTTATCCAGAAGCTCCCGGAGACGGGTCGGAACATTCCACTGCGGCGCTCCAGCGCCCGGAGGAACAGAGCAAACACCCAAGAGAGGCCAGCCGGCTCACGCCCACCACTCAAACCCAAACCCAATCGGGCCACCCTGCCACGACTCCCAGGTACTGGACGGAACATACACGCTTGTCTGATTTACACTATAGGGCCAAGCCGAGCTGTACCGGGCTGGCCTCTTTTAGCAGATCAGGTATGCAACTCATTCTGTACAGATATGTTTCTGCCTGCAGTCTACTGATGGACTGGTAGGTGTTGAAGTTTTTTAAGTCCTAAAACAGTACACCTGTGTGTACAGGTCAGGAATGTAAAGAGTGCAGGTGCTGTGGGTTATTTGTGTCTGTCCAAGGGATTTTTAGCAGGATAGATGGCATTCTACAAGTTATCAAGATAGGAGTGAATGAAATAATTCCACATTGTTCAGCCTCGCTGCATGCACGCTAGTACCTACATACACACAGAAATCATCTGAACTTGGTGACACAGCAGTAAGCTGTGGTAGATACCCTGTGTCTATTGTTATAATCAGCACGATAAACCTCTAATATGGTGGCCTGCTGCGATGTTGAGTCTCTGTCTCTCTCGATCTGTCTCCTCCCACTCTCTCTCTTTGTCTCCTCTCTCGATCTGTCTTCTCTCCTCTCTGTCTCCTCTCTCTCTCTCTGTCTCCTCGATCTGTCTTCTCTCCTCTCTCTCCCTCTGTCTCCTCTCTCCCTCTGTCTCCTCTCTCTCTCTGTCTCCTCTCTCTCGATCTCTCTCTCCCCTCTCTCTGTCTTCTCTCTCGATCTCTCTGTCTTCTGTCTTCTCTCTCGATCTCTGACTCCTCTCTGTCTGTCTCCTCTCTCTGTCTCCCTGTCTCTTCTCTGTCTGTCTCCTCTCTCTTGTTCTGTCTTCTCTCTCTCTCGTTCTGTCTTCTCTCTCTCGATCGCTCTGTCTTCTCTCTCTCTCTGTCTCCCTCAGGGCTCAACCAGAGTGATCTTCTTCAAAAGAACAACACAGGCATTCACAAAGGTGACACACACACATTTACATTATAGTCATTTAGCAGATGCTCGTATCCAGAGCGACTTACAGTATTGAGTGCATAAATGTTCATACTTTTTTTCCACACACACCAAAACAGACCAAACAAACGAAAAAGCACATTAAACACCCTTGTCATCCCTCCATACACAGACGATGATGAAGAGGAGGACCTGTCTGGTCTTCATCCCGGGGCGTTGTTATACCGGTCTGCAGCACTGCAGCATTTCCCTGTCATGGCTGACGCCCTGGCCCACGGAGCTGACGTCAACTGGGTCAACACCGTCGAGGAGTCCAGCACCCCACTCATACAAGCAGTCACCGCGGTGAGTGAGCGAGAGATCACTGTGGCGAGGACATGAGTGGGTGTGTGTCTACGTTCAGAAGAGAGAGACGCTGGTTTGTGCGAATTCTTACCTATACTCTGGCCCCTGTCTCTCCAGAACTCCTTGGCAGCGTGTGAGTTCCTGCTACAGAACGGTGCCAATGTCAACACAGCAGACAGCAATGGGAGAGGACCCCTACACCACGCCACTATACTGGGACACACTGGGTAGGACAGACACATGCATAAGCATACATACACACACACACACACAAACTTGAACACACGCACACACTAACCTGGTCTCTATCTCCCAGGCTGGTGTGTCTGTTCCTGAAGAGAGGGGCGGACTACAATGCCAGAGACCACACCCAGAAAGATCCCATCACCATTGCCGTGGAGACCGCCAACGCTGACATCGTCACCCTGTGAGTATAAGTATTAGTTGATTTGTTGACACTAGATTGATTGATTGATTGATACAGCAGAATTTCCTCACCATCCTTCTACTATCCCCATAACAGGCTGCGAATCGCCAAGATGAACAAGGAGATGCGGGAGATGGACGGAGCCTTTGGCCAACCAGGTCACTCAATGGGACAGGGAGTGGGCGGGACAGGGAGTGGGATAGGCCAAACAAGGAAGGGACTTCAGGCCTTGAAGAACCAACTGAGTGGATGGGCACTGGGCGGAGGGCAGAATGAGTAGAGAGAGGGGGACTTGCATCATACTTGATGGAGACGACAGAGGAAGGAAAAGGGGTACTGCTGAGGTGCAAAGGCTACTCGGCTAACTAGACATGTTCCCAGAACCCCAATACATTGGGACTAGACAGTAACATTCAAGTTGAGATTGTTCTCTGAACTCTGAAACATTGTTAGAACGTTTTTAAAGTCGAGCATGATATGTTCTGATAGATTTTCTGGAATCGTTGCTAGACCCTTCTAAGAGTGTTTTCAGAAAGAACATTCTCAGAATACAATTTTGACAGAGGTCAGGGGAATGTTCTCCAGAACGTATATGTGGAAGGTTCTTGAAACTGAGAATTGTTACTGGCTCTGGACGATTTGCTGTACCTCAGTAGAGGGAGTAGACTAAATGAAGTTTGATTAGAAGGATAACTAGAATACAGGGTAAATGTATGAACAAGCAGCTTCTATACTGTCGTCTTTCTATGGGAAGAGGTGGCCATTTTGGATATATAATACTAAAGGTGAAATGAGAGGACATACTGTAGAAGAAGAGGATGTTTTAGAGAGTGTTTATGTAATGACATGTGAGTCCACGTTGCACTTCGATGTACAGTGAAGGAACGCACTTTACAGCCCATGTTGGCTCTATGTAGATCACCGTATGATAACACTGGGCAATGACCATGTTTAACATCTAGTTATATCAGTGGAGGCTGGTGGGGGGAGCTAGAGGAGGACGGACTCATTGTAATGGCTGGAATGGAATCAATGGAACGGAGTGAAACGAGGTTTCCGTATGTTTGAGACCGTTCCAAAATTCCATTCCAGCCATTACAATGAGTCCGTCCTCCTAATAGCTCCACTCACCAGCCTCCACTGATTTATACTTCTATGTATTACAGTGTATGTGGTCCTATGTATGCATGTATTGTATTACACAGTATGCTGCCTGAAAAAGCAGGAATCAGATTGTTTGGGTGCAGTTGATGTACAGTATATGTCTCTCCATGTACATTTTATGCACCTTGCGCATTCTAATTTAGTCTGCTGTGTGTCATTGTCATAAGCTCAGTCCAACGCCAAATGCTTTTTAAATTTTTTTTGTTTATATACACTTGAGGGTTTTCCCCATTACACTGTTTGCCCAATCCCCAGGCTTATTTTAACTTTTTCAAACCAGTTCCTCGTTTGTCACACCTAAGCGGTTATTGTCGTGTTCAACCTGTTTCAGTTGTGTACGCACGCTGCCACTGTTGGGCATTGCTTTTGCTCGACAATAACACCAATGATACTGAGAACATGAAGCTGTATAGACCAGAATGAGCCACTCTGTCCATTTGAAGTTGAGTGTTTTCCAAACGGCTCCTGGTCCACTAGAGGGTTGGGTTGTGGCCGGTCTTAGGCTGCTATTAAGACAATCCACAATGAACAATGCTTAAACATTTGGGAACCACTGGTCTAAACCCTAGCCAGTGGGCCTAGTCGGCGCAACAGATTTGGGCTGGAAAGGGAACAGTGGACTCAATGTGGAGAGCTTCAACCTTACTGTGCTGTGTTTGTATGAGAAAGAAAGTGTACCATCTATTCCCCCCATGGCCAAACTGTCAGCCAAGTCAGTTATTTACTCCAGTACTGACACATTATTTCAGTTTCTAATAGGCCTATTTCCTGGTTTGACTCAAATAATCTGTCTGGCTCAGGAGGAGTAGTGCTGTGATTCCCATGTCATGTGCTCTGAGATGCTCAACTTGTCTGTCACTCTGATGTGCACTGCTTCATTGTTGTCGTGTGAGCCTTTTGTGTTTGTCCAATGAGGCGGCCGCCTGTTCTGCACTGCTTGCGCAGTGTGTCCCCTGATGCCCCTGCTTAGCAGTGCTACAGGTAAACGGCGTGTGCGTGCGTGTCTGCTTATCGTAGTAATGGGGATACATTGAGGGAGAGAAAAGGGGGCGTTTTTGAGGACAAATGTACAGCCATTTGGTGAACGTAAAATGATCTTCTCATGTCTTGTTTTCCTCAGGTGATGAAACGTACCAGGACATCTTCAGGGACTTCTCTCACATGGCCTCTAACAACCCAGAGAAGCTGAAACGGCGCAGCACAGATTTTAAGACTTGACCTACCCCAGCTGCTGTTTCTTTCACATGCTGTTTTCCTTGTCTTACACACACACACATTTGCTGGCCACCTGCTCTGCGTTAGGTCGTAGTTCAGCTGGTCATTACTCCTAGTAGAGCCTCCAGTCCCATCAGTAATGTCTTTGTGTTTGGCTGCCAGAGACAAGTGGCTATACGTGGTTGTAGGAGAGAACAAGATGTACAGCCTAATGACAGCTAATACAGTAGAAACTTCCCATTTTAAATGATTCATTTCGCTTTCCCGTAGTCTTGAGGTCCATCTGTCCGTCCTAATCTGGTCTTGTTGACTCGGCTCCAACTAGGTCACCCAGAACTAGAACAAAAAAAAGGTTGCCTTTTGTTGTTTTGTATGAATTTTGATTGAGCCCTCTTAATGTACTGTACAATGTGACAAAACAATGAGCGCAAAAGGGTCAAATTGTTGTATGTGCTCTTGTACTTCATCATTTCTGATGTGATGTGTTTTTGTGTTTTGTATTGGCTGCCTGAGGTACCAGAGCTGTATTTCGTACGGACGATTAAAATACCAGAGTTAATTTAATATACCCAATTATCAAGCAGTAAAACACATTTAATTCACTGCATCCGCCAGAAATGTGTAGCAACCACATGTCATTAAAATGTATTGTGTTCAATTCAACCCCTCATCCAGAAACGCATTTACGTCAATAGTTGGATTATTGGTCTTCTCGACCATACGGTGTCTAACCACAGGGCTATTGACCATCTATATCCACTAGGTGGCAACACCATGTCATTGCAGTAACCTCTGAACAACATTGAAGAGAGAATAAACACTTTAAACCAGCATAAAAAAACAGAACTGAATATTCCTAAAATATAACCAATGTAGTTGTGCCATACACATAAGCCTACTGGCTAGGTGGGTATTGTCGATTGAAGAAGAGGAACCTGTAGGCACATAAAGTCCTGTTTGTCTCAAATGGAAAAAAAATATTTCCAAACAGCTTACCTGAAACAGTTCTTTCAAAATGCCTGAATAGACTATATAAGGTGACTTGCAGAATGTCAACAGGTCTACCTTTGACCTATTGGCAAGTCACCAATGTCAACTGTCTGTGAAACATTACTGAGACAGCAGCTGCGGAGCAATACTGTAGAGAGTACAAACGAACGGTGGGATCCTTATCCATTGACCAAACGTGCCTTTTGTTACCTCATATCTTAGTTATTACGCCTGGGAAGAAAACACTTCATTTTGCTCAACTAACCCCATTGCCATAGTCTCAACTAGGGTTGCACATTTTGGGGAATATTCAGAGGTGGAAACTTTGTGGGAATGAATGGGAAAATATGGGAATTAATATTAATACCATTTAAAATGTAGATGTTTTTTGCTTTGGATATATCAAATCAAATGTTATTTGTCACATACACATGGTTAGCAGATGTTAGTGCGAGTGTAGCGAAATGCTTGTGCTTCTAGTTCCGACAATGCAGTAATAACCAACAAGTAATCTAACTAACAATTCCAAAACTACTGTCTTATACACAGTGTGAGGGGATAAAGAATATGTACATAAGGATATATGAATGAGTGATGGTACAGAGCAGCATAGGCAGGATACAGTAGATGGTATCGAGTACAGTATATACACATGATATTTACCATATCATAAGGAGACAAACATTAAAACATTAAGTAGACAATTTCAAAATTATTAAATCCTTCCAATAGAGAAAACAAAATGTGGTTACGAATTGAACTTTAATTAAATGAGTCGACTCTTCACATGGGATGATTTCACTGAACAACAAAAGAAAGGGAATATTGAATGATCCCCAACGATCCATCGCATCTCCTAAAAACATTTTCAACATAAATCTGTAAAATGATAGTGTAGAAACTAAAGCGGTGGTTGTCTTCCTCTCAGGCTTCCATGTCTTCTCCCTGGACCTCCTCAATGTCCACCTCTTGAACATCAGACTGAGGCCTCATCTTTGCTGTCACTTTTCAACCTTGTTGAGGATGGCTCATTGTCAGGCTCAAAAAGCCTCAAATGTGCAAGGATGACCACCAATTTTTCAACCCTTGTATTGGTCAGCCTGTTGCGTGCTTTGGTGTGTGTGTTCCCAAACAAGGACCAGTTGCGCCTTGAGGCAGCTGATGTTAGTGGGATTTGGAGGATGATGGAAGCAACAGAGGAAAGAGCCCCAGATCCACAAAGTCCCTTCCACCAGGTGGCTGATGAGATATGTTGGCACAACTGCCATATTGCATCTCCATCCCAAAGCCCTTGCTTGGAAGTGTACTTCGCCAGACTCCCAAGAACCTTGCCCTCATCCAGGCCAAGGTGGCAAGACGCGGTAGTGATGACACCATAGACCTGGTTGAACTCTGCACCAGACAGGATGCTCTTGCCAGCATACTTGGGGTCCAACATGTACGCTGCGGTGTGTATGGGCTTCAGGCAGAAGTCTTCACGCCTTTTGATGTATTTCAGAATGGCAATTTCCTCTGCTTGGCGCAACAGTGAAGTGGGCAGGGCAGTATGGATATCTTCTCTTACATCTGTAAGCAGAGTCTGAACAAATTTCAAATCCATGCAATGGCTACTGCTATAGGTTTCAGGAGTTTCAGGCTGCTTACCACTCTCTCCAAAATACATCATCCAGGAGGATCCACTTGATGGGGCTGTCCATATCGGCAGACTGTGATGTGTCCATTTCTTGGAGAGACTCACCCTCCAGGAGACTGTCAAACATCATGACAACACCACCCCAACAGATGTTTCTGGGCAGCTTCAATGTGGTGCTCTTATTCTTCTCACTTTGCTTGGTGAGGTAGATTGCTGCTATAATTTGATGACCCTTCACATACCTAACCATTTCCTTGGCTCTCTTGTAGAGTGTATCCATTGTTTTCAGTGCCATGATGTCCTTGAGGAGCAGATTCAATGCATGAGCAGCACAGCCAATGGGTGTGATGTGAGGATAGGACTCCTACACTTTAGCCCAAGCAGTCTTCATGTTCGCAACATTGTCTGTCACCAGTGCAAATACCTTCTGTGGTCCAAGGTCATCGATGACTGCCTTCAGCCCATCTGCAATGTACAGACCGGTGTGTATGTTGTCTCGTGTCTGTGCTCTTGTAGAATACTGGTTGAGGGGTGAAGATGTGGTTAATTATTCCTTGCCCACAAACATTCAACCACCCATCAGAGATGATTGCAATACAGTCTGCTTTCTCTAGGATTTGTTTGACCTTCACTTGAACTCTGTTGAACTCTGCATCCAGCAAATGAGTAGATAAAGCATGTCTGGTTGGAGGGGTGTATGGTGGGCGAAGAACATTTAGAAATCTCTTCCAACACACATTGCCTGTGAGCATCAGAGGTAAACCAGTTGCATACACAGCTCAAGCAAGACATTCATCGGCATTTCTCTGACTACGTTCCTCCATTGAGTCAAAACAACTTAAGATTCCAGGAGGACCATGAGCTGTTGCTATCGATAAGGTGTTTGATTCATCATTTTCACCTTGAATAGAAGTAGAGGGACTTGTTGCTTGTTGTGAGCGCTAGTTAACTACCATGTGGGTTTAAGCTAGTTAACAAAAAATTATGACATAAAATATATTCACCCCACCCAGTATTGTAATCAAAACTTACCAGAAAGCATGTAGTCCTTGGCTCAGATAGTGTAGTAGTGTGGGCTCAATAGCATCTCATTAGTGTGCAAGATCTTGAGAATCAGCTGCACATGTGATAGAAGAGTGCACTGCCCATGTGATGGAAGAATGCACTGTGCATGCGGAGGGTTGCAATTCCATTGAATTGGGAATAGTTTAACCAACATGCCACAAAACCTATAATTGCCTTGTGTATCCCACAAAAAAAGGTTCACTGTAATAAGCTAACTTTTTTGATGAATTTAAGCAAAATTCCAGAGCTTAAATTCCCACGAAAATTTCTGGAAAATTCCAGAAATTTACCAGAAAGTTTCCAACCCTTTGCAACCCTAGTCTCAACTTACCAAGGCAAACATTTTGACTATATTAGCCAACACAGCTACAGGGATGCACTTTCATGCTAGGTTTAGGACCTCATATTGAAGCTTATAAGACACCAATTGATAGCACAATCTTACAATTCTCTACTTTGGTTAAGATACAAGCATTATGAAATTCGTTTGACATGGTGAAAATCAGAGAATATATTAGGTGACTTGCAGAATGTCAACAAGGTCTACCTTTGACCTATTGGCAGGTCACCAATGCAACGGTCTGGGATGTACCCAACTGTCTGTGAAGCATTACTGAGACAGCAGCTGTGGAGCGATACCGTAGAGTACAAACTAACACTGGGCTCCATATCCATTTACCAAACATACCTGTCGAACTGTGTCAGAAAATGACACATTTCAACTCAAATTCTGAGACTGCACAGCCCCAAAAAATTATCCAGAGGTATCGGTAGGTTTAGTTTGTGTGTACAATATTTCTGATACAACAGCTCTGAATTATACACACTATATTGTGCATACTTTTTAACCTATTATGTAATTTGGGGTCCTTGCTCTTTGGAGAATGTATATAGAACAAGACATATGTATGTTGACTTTGTTTTGTTGTGCTTTGTTAGTTCCAGCCTTACAGATGCATTGGAAGTATTACGCCTCTGTCTCTAGGGGGAGAGGGCTTGGTGGCGCCCCAGTTTTAACCGCTCAGACGTGGAGAATTAAGGCACACATGCAAAGGTTTACGGTCATACTGTTTTCTAGCCACCATACTACATTTAATACCAAGTTCCCACAAAATATTTAGCAATTTAGGCTCACATGCCAAAGTGTACAGTCTGTCCTGAGGTTGTTGTCAGGGTGATTCCGTTTAGCCTTCCAGCCCTGTTCCAATGCTAACGAGCTAGAAACTTAATGCTAGCCCCGGGAACCATTACCCTTTTGCCCCTGTGAAAGGTCAAGGGAAGGACACTTGTGGTAGTTTAGCTTTAGTTCAATGGCTAACTGGCAAGGTTTCTTTATGAGTCTACACCATGTCCTAATGTTGGTGATAGCAGCTCATAAAGTCTTTGTGAAGAAGGTTCAGGATGTTCTGTTTTCTGACTTTGTTAGACCATGTTCTCAGCAAGTTTTTGGTTTCTAGAAAGTTCCCACCAGGTGGTTTGGGTTTAACTGATTTTTTCCGATTGGTAAGGCTTCACGCGTGTTCACAATCAGTGGACCCCTGGTTCGAGCCCAGTATGGGGACAGAGACAGTGGACCCCTGGTTCGAGCCCAGTATGGCGACAGACAGTGGACCCCTGGTTCGAGCCCAGTATGGGGACAGAGACAGTGGAGGAAGCACAGCTGGTAGGTTACATATATACACATTTCTCTAGAAAATAAGGAGAGTAATAATAAATATGATGATTATGCATCCACCTTTCGGGAACAGCTGTGGTTACTGATAGGCTACTCCTATTCTAGGTGAAATTAGTTGACCGATCTATCGATAACTGCCAAAATAAAGGAAACACATGAGTAAACGAGGGATACAGGGTATATTGAAAGCAGGTGCTTCCACACAGGTCTGGTTCCTGGGTTAATTAAGCAAATAACATCCCATCATGCTTAGGATCATATATACAAATGCCCAGTTGCCCATTATTTTGGCTACCATGGCTAGAAGAGGTCGCAATGACTTTGGAATAGGGGTCTTAAAGGAGCATGGGTTTTTTAAACGGTGTGTCACCAATCTCAACCCAATTGAACACTAAGAGATTCTGGAGCGCCGTCTGAGATAACGTTTTCCACCGCCACCAACATAACGCCAAATGATGGAATTTCTCATGGAAGAATGTTGCCGCATCCCTCCAATAGAGTTCCAAAATGTAGTAGAATCTATCCCAAGGTGCATTGAAACTGCTCTGGCGGCTCGTGGTGGCCCAACGCCCTATTAAGACACTTCACAGGGCCTTCAGAAAGTATTCACATCCCTGGACTTTTTCCACATTTTGTTGTGTTACAGCTTGAATTTAAAACTGATTGAATTGAGAATATTTTGTCACTGGCCTACACACAATACCCCATAACGTCAAAGTGGAATTACATTTATTTTTCTATGGCAAGTCTAAATAAGTTTAGGAGTAAACATTTTATAAAATTAAAGTTGCATGGACTCACTGTGTGCAAGAATATTGTTTAACATTATTTTTTAATGACTACCTCATCTATGTACCTCACAATTATCTGTAAGGTCCATCAGTCGAGCAGTGAATTTCAAACAAATTCAACCACAAAGACGAGGAAGGTTTTCCAATGCCTTGCAAAGGGCACATATTGGCAGATGGGTAAAAAATATATAAAAAAGCAGACATTGAATATCTCTGAGCATGGTGAAGTTATTAATTACACTTTGGATGATGTATCAATACACCCAGTCACTGCAAAGATACAGGCGTTGTTCCTAACTCAGTTGCCGAAGAGGAACAAAACTGCTCAGGGACTTCACCATGAGGCCAATGGTGACTTTATAACAGTTACAGAGTGTAATGGCTGTAATAGGAGAAAACTGAGGATGGATCAACTACATTGTAATAACTCCACAATACTAACCTAAATGACAGTGAAAAGAAGGAAGCCTGTACAGAATGAAAATATTCCAAAACATGCATGCATTCTGTGTAAGGGGTGCGTAACTGGTGGCAGGGAAGTAGAACTGGGTAATAACCGGAGCAGTTTAACATTCAAAACCACCAGCATCCAGAATAAAAATGTTATGGGTACAAAACCCATCGCGCACCAGACAACAATGTGCACAAGCACTTACACAACACGTAACGAGGTAATGAAAATCAGGTGTGTGGGAAAACAAGACAAAACAAATGGAAAATGGATCGGCAATGGCTAGAAGACCGGTGACGTCGACCGCCGAACACCGCCCGAACAAGGAGAGGAACCGACTTCGGCAGAAGTCGTGACATCCTGTTTTCAACAAACATGCATCATGTTTGTAATACTGCAAATAATGTGGCAAAGCAGTTCACTCTTTGTCCTGAATGCAAAGTGTTTTGTATTGGATTTGCCCCAAACATCACATTACTGAGTATCAATCTCCATATCTTCAAGCATAGTGGGGGCTGCATCATGTAATGTGTATGGTTGTAATCGTTAAGAACTGGGGAGTTTGTCAGGATAAAAAGTAAACAGAATGGAGCGAAGTACAGGCAAAATCCAAGAGGAAGCCTGATTGTCTGCTTTCCGCTAGACACTGGGAGATGAATTCACCTTCAGCAGGACAATAAAACACAAGGCCAAATCTACACTGGAGTTGCTTACCAAGAAGACAGTGAACGCTCCTGAGTGGGTAATCTCCCCGGTCCCTCAAGAGAAGCAGAAATGGAAGACAAAACTTTACTGATGCATTCATTCTATCAATTTATGACATTCTGGTGAGCAAGGCTTAATTTAGTATTCTAGAGCACCAACACCAAGTAATGACAGAAGAGAAGCTGCATGTCCCTAGTTATAGACAAGTTGAATAACAAATAGCCTACTTAATGTTGAAAATTCCGTCAAAAAATCATCCTGCCGTCCCTGGGCAAATGAGGAATATTTTGTTTATTCATGGATACAGAAATACTTATAAGCGGGATTGCAAAAGTGCATGTAAACAGCATATCCTGAACAAGACCTTAAATGGGATATGAGCTATTATCTGGAATACTGTGCGCATCAGTGGAGGCTGGTGGAAGGAGTAATGGCTGGAATGGTATAAATGGAATGGAGTCAAACGTGGTTTCCATGTTTGATACCATTCCATTCCAGCCATTACAGCGAGCCCATACGCCTATAGCTCTTCCCACCAGCCTCCTCTGGTGTGCATGTAAACATAGTCACTGACAAAAGTATCAACTGACCAATTAGATTACCTAGAAGTGCTCTGCCAACCAAATCCAGATCATGATCGTCTTAGCCTGGTCCCAGATCTGTCAAACTGTTCGGCGGGACAATGACCAGAGGAGTTGCAAGACAGCACGAACAGATTTGGGTTGGGGGCAAAATTGTCTAGCCCTCACCTTGCAAAAAATAATGAAAAAAAAAACCATGGAAATAAATTATGAACAAGAGAAATTCATGAGAGTAACTACATACAATTTCAAGAGCACTTGACAATTCAGTAAACAGAAAATTGCGTTGATTGACTGAACTGAGAAAGTTCTGGAAACTAGGAGAGCACACTGCCAGTGAGTGAACTACATGTCAGTAGGTAGCCTATTCCATACTTGCTTTGGGAAAACACCTCGTGCTCTTTTCAAGATGTAGAGTGAAAGCTATGATCCCTTGTCCACCACCCAAAGGACATCCAGCCAACTTGACAACTGTACACAACTGAAGCATTGGAGTCAACATGGGCCAGCATCCCTGTGGAATGCTTTCGACACCTTGTAGGGTCCATGCCCTACGAATAGAGGCTGTTCTTCCATCTACACTCAGCTCAATCTTTTGGAGTTCCTTTGGTGTTTAGTCCAAAATATGATATGATTGTATAACATTATTGTACATGAGGAAGAGACTGTCTATATGAAGAGTTTTGTTCCAAAAACGCTATATCCACCCATTTCCCCACGTTTTTTCATCAGAAATTATTTCTTATGGGTATCTTCATGGGTGTAAAATATGTTTTCCGACTTTTAATTCATAGATTTTAAGTGTTTATTTCTTTATTTGCAGAAGTCTATATACCCATTGTTTAGCTCAAATCGTGTACATTTGACTGATATGTGTTTGTCTCACCTAGCTATCTTAAGATGAATGCACGTATGTAAGTCGCTCTGGATAAGAGTGTCCGCTAAATGACTCAAATGTAAATATTTTACAGCCTACAGATCTCATATTACTATATTGTTTCATTTTTTTATATTGATGTAACAAATGTCATTTGTGCAGTTCTTTATGATTTTTTATTTATTTATTACATTTGACTGTGTTAAACCTAGCAGTACTAGTTATTCCTCTGAGAATGAGGCGGATATATAGCGTTTTGCAACAAAACATGATTATTTATCTCTGAAATGAAACCATCAAGTGATCGAATCCAAACAATGACATGTCTGTCATTGAACAACCCCGTACCATGATTAGATAGTGAAAAAACACACCAATCTCCTTAAGTTCTTTAAACTACAAAAGCTAATTTACAAACATTTCTGAAAATTGATATATAGCGTTTTAGAATTAAACTCGTCATATCCTCATAGCAGCCTGACTATGGGACTGTGGCCTCGAGCTAGTTGAATAATACCAGGGGTCAGAGAAGTACACATAAAACAATCATACATTTTTTGACAGAACACCAAACGACTCATGTGAATATATCATTCCAGAGAATGATTAAAAGAAAACGGATTAGTGCTACTTAAGTCTTACTCACGCATAGCCTACTAGATTAGACAAGTCAGAGAGTTGGGTGGGGGAAAGAACTCAAACCAGATTCCCCTCTACCTATTTAGTATGGGTACAGATAGAGACCGACTGATGTGTTTAAAATAACAAATCAGAAGCCTTTCTCATTGAAGATATTGAATGCTAATGGTGGCCCTGGTGTGAACGGTTCCTTGTTTAGCTTTTAGAAGTTCCTTACAAAATAAACATTCTGCCATCCAGATGTGGTTGATCTTGTGAGTACACCTACTTTGATCCTGCAGTGATATGGTAGCCTACTGTGGGCTACCCCAAGGCTCTGTTTGGATGGAGAGAGAGAGAAGGGTAAAAAATGTTGGACATATGCCATGAACTAGTCTGTCACATGATATGGTCTGTGATGTATAGCTAGCTGAGTTGCCTGAGGACTTCTTATACTGAATGCCACCCACCATGTTGACCTTTTCTCTACAGCTAGAAAACTAAATAAGACTTCACATGAGCAAATTCTGAAAGTCATGATGACATATGGAGTAGTGGAGCTATCAGAGGAAGGGCTCATTGTAATGACTAGAATGGAATCAATGGAACGGAGTTTCCATATGGTTGCTGTGTTTGATACCGTTCCATTGATTCCATTCCAGCCATTACAATGAGCCCGTCCTCCTATAGATCCTCCCACCAGGCTCCTCTGGTTAGAAGCTATGCGTGTGAAATGCCATGGTCATAACACTGCCAAGTCATATGTAACACCATATACTGGTTGGATGTGTACGGTAGACATCCCACACTGCCCATGTGTATTTTTGCCTTGCTGTCTGTGTCTTCCTCCTCCACAAATGTACACGACTTCGGAATATAAACCTGTAGCACTCGTGCACCTTAACCATGTACTCCCCAGACCAATGGGGAAACTCCACTGAGAAACTAGGCATTCAGCCGCCCTATTGGCTAAGTAAGGTATGGCTGCTAACGCCGCGCAACCAATCAGCATATAGTAGTGGCATTATCGGTTCTGCTTCAGTTTAAAGGCATGTACACCTCTGGTTCCGGCTGGAGGCTGTCGCGGTCCAGTTGCGGTTGAGAGTACGGTATGGTATCTATGTGGTTGAGTTTCTCTGATAGAGAGTTGGTCATGAGGCCAGACTCAGGGCTCTGCTGGTTCTGCTGCTTGTTGTTGTAGTTGCAGGCGTGTCTCTGGAGAGGGCGCTGGTCGGGGCAGGAGAAGAAGTGAGGCAAAGTGGTCATTACCATGGTACCCAGCAGGAGAAAACCACCAGCGACCAGGAAGGAGGCCGTGTAACTGCCTGTCAGGTCCTTCAGCAAACCTGCAGAGCGAGAGAAAATGTATTAGAGAAAACCAGAAGAGAGAGAGAAAATGTATTAGAGAAAACCAGAAGAGTGAGAGAAAATGTATTAGAGAAAACCAGAAGAGTGAGAGAAAACATATTTGAGAAAACCAGAAGAGAGAGAAAAGGGAGGGGGGTGGAGAGGGAGAGAGATGTAGGCATTAGACAACCATTGGAAGAGAGAAAAGGAGCGGCATATGGGAAAGGGAAGGAAAGAGGGGGTGAGAGATTGTTTGGAGACTACAGATGGTCACAGATAGGGAAAAGGAGAGAGGGAATGTGAAAAGTATGAGAGAAAATACAGAGTCAATGGTAGACTTTGAGGAGACTCCTATGGTAGGTACACCTACAGCTCATCTCTTGGCAGTAGTACTGCGGACTACTTTATCACTGACCTCCATCCTAAACTCTCTCAGAGCATTCAGTCAGCCCACTGACACCCTGATCAAATCACAATAAAATCAGTCTACTTGAACAGAACAATAGTCAAATCATGAGGCATCAAAGCCAAAAGAACTGAATAATATTAAGAAATGCTATAGATGGAATTAAAATATTGTGGAAACCTACCAAAAAACAATTAGGCAACAACAAATTCAAGCCCTTTTAGACAACTTCCTAGAAAAAATGTTTCACTGTAAAAGTGAAGGTGTAAACTTGGCAGTTGAGAACCTAAACAGTGTATTTGACCGCTCAGCTTCCCTATCAAGTATAAACAATTAAAGCAGACAACCTAAGAAAATTAACAACAATGACAAATAGTTTGATGAAGAATGCAAAAACCTAAGAATGAAATTGAGAAACCTGTCCAACCAAAAACATAGAGACCCAGAAAACCTGAGCCGACGCCTTCACTATGATGAATAACTCAAACAATACAGAAATACACTATGGAAAAAAAGGAACAGCACATCAGAAATCAGCTCAATGTAATTGAAGAATCGATAGACTTTAACCATTGGAAAACACTAAACAAACAACACGAAGAGTTATCTAAAACAGTTATCAATAAACCACATCGCCAATATTTTTGGCTCTATAACAAACAGCAAAAAACTATACATGATCAAATGGAAATCTTAGAATCAACTTTTAAAAACTACCAGAACTCACTGGATTCTCAAATTACGTTGAATGAACTATAGGAAAACATACAAACCCTCCAACCCAAAAAGGCTGGTGGTGTTGAGGGTATCCTCAATGAAATGATAAAATACAGACAACACATTCCAATTGGCAAAACTTAAAATCTTTAACATCATCCTCAGCTCTAGCATCGTCCCCAATATTGGGAACCAAGGACGGTTCACCCCAATCCACAAAAGTGGAGAGAATTTTGAATCCAGAAAGTACAGTGGGATGTGTGTCAACAGCAACCTTGGGAAAATCCTCTGCATCATCATTAACAGCAGACTCGAACATTTTGCTCAGTACATTGTTTTCACTGAGGAATGTCAAATTGGCTTTTTACCAAATCACCGTATGACAGACAACGTATTCACCCTGCACACCCTAATTGAAAAACAAACAAACCAAAAGGAAGTCAAAATCTTCTCATGCTTTGTTGATTTCAAAAAAGCTTTTGACTCAATTTGGCATGAGGGTCTGCTATACAAATTGATATTAGGGGAAAAACATACAATATTGTAAAATCCATGTACACAAACAAGGGTGTTGTTAAAATGGGCAAAAAACACACATTACTTTCCACAGGGCTGTGGGGTGAGACAGGGACGCAGCTTAAGCCCCACCCACTTCAACATATATATCAACGGAATTGGCGAGGGCACAAGAACAGTCTGCAGCACCCAGCCTCACCTTACTAGAATTTGAAGTCAAATGTCTACTGTTTACTGTCCCCAACCAAGGAGGGCCTACAGCAGCACCTAGATCTTCTGCACAGATTCTGTCAGACAAAAATAAAGGTCCAGTTGCCAGGACCACAAATTCAAATTACATCTAGACACCGTTGCCCTAGCGAACAAGAAAACGGCCTGAACATCAGCGCCACAGGTAACTTCCACAGAGCTGTGAACGATCTGAGACAGGGCAAGAAGGGCCTTCTACGCCATCAAAAGGAACATAAAATTCAACATACCAACTAGGATCTGGCTAAAAATACTTGAATCAGTTATAGAACACATTGTCATTTAAGGTTGTGAGGTCTGGGATCTGCTTACCAACCAAAAACTCACAAAATGGGACAAACACCAAATTGAGACTCTGCATGCAGAATTCTGCAAAAATACACTGCTCAAAAAAATAAAGGGAACACTTAAACAACACAATGGAACTCACACTTCTGTGAAATCAAACTGTCCACTTAGGAAGCAACACTGATTGACAATAAATTTCACATGCTGTTGTGCAAATGGAATAGACAACAGGTGGAAATTATAGGCAATTAGCAAGACACCCCCAATGAAGGAGTGGTTCTGCAGGTGATCACTTCTCAGTTCCTATGCTTCCTGGCTGATGTTTTGGTCACTTTTGAATGCTGGTGGTGCTTTCACTCTAGTGGTAGCATGAGACGGAGTCTACAACCCACACAAGTGGCTCAGGTAGTGCAGCTCATCCAGGGTGGAACATCAATGCGAGCTGTGGCAAGAAGGTTTGCTGTGTCTGTCAGCGTAGTGTCCAGAGCATGGAGGCGCTACCAGGAGACAGGCCAGTACATCAGGAGACGTGGAGGAGGCCGTAGGAGGGCAACAACCCAGCAGCAGGACCGCTACCTCCGCCTTTGTGCAAGGAGGAGCAGGAGGAGCACTGCCAGAGCCCTGCAAAATGACCTCCAGCAGGCCACAAATGTGCATGTGTCTGCTCAAACCGTCGGAAACAGACTCCATGTGGGTGGTATGAGGGCCTGACGTTCACAGGGGGGGGGGGGGGGGGTGTGCTTACAGCCCAACACCGTGCAGGACGTTTGACATTTGCCAGAGAACACCAAGATTGGCAAATTCCACTGGCACCCTGTGCTCTTCACAGATGAAAGCAGGTTCACACTGAACACGTGACAGACGTGACAGTCTGGAGACGCCGTGGAGAACGTTCTGCTGCCTGCAACATCCTCCAGCATGACCGGTTTGGCGGTGGGTCAGTCATGGTGTGGGGTGGAATTTCTTTGGGGGGGGGGGGGTCGCACAGCCCTCCATGTGCTCGCCAGAGGTAGCCTGACTGCCATTAGGTACCGAGATGAGATCCTCAGACCCCTTGTGAGACCATATGCTGGTGCGGTTGGCCCTGGGTTCCTCCTAATGCAAGACCTCATGTGGCTGGAGTGTCAGCAATTCCTGCAAGAGGAAGGCATTGATGCTATGGACTGGCCCGCCCATTCCCCAGACCTGAATCCAATTGAGCACATCTGGGACATCATGTCTCGCTCCATCCACCAACGCCACGTTGCACCACAGACTGTCCAGGAGTTGGCGGATGCTTTAGTCCAGGTCTGGGAGGAGATCCCTCAGGAGACCATCCGCCATCTCATCAGAAGCATGCCCAGGCATTGTAGGGAGGTCATACAGGCACGTGGAGGCCACACACACTACTGAGCCTCATTTTGACTTGTTTTAAGGACATTACATCAAAGTTGGATCAGCCTGTAGTGTGGTTTTCCACTTTAATTTTGAGTCTCATTCCAAACCCAGACCTCCATGGGTTGATACATTTGATTTCCATTGATAATTTGTGTGATATTGTTGTCAGCACATTCAACTATGTAAAGAAAAAAGTATTTAATAAGAATATTTCATTCATTCAGATCTAGGATGTGTTATTTTAGTGTTCCCTCTATTTTTTTGAGCAGTGTATAATCTGTGTACAACGAAAAACACCAAATAATACATGCAGGGCAGAATTAGGCCGATACCCGCTAATTATCACAATCCAGAAAAGAGACGTTCAATTCTACAACTACCTAAAAGGAAGTGATTCTCAAACCTTCCATAACAAAGCCATCACCTACAGAGAGATGAACCTGGAGAAGAGTCGGTCCTGGGGCTCTGTTCACAAACAGACCCCACACAAAGCTCCAGACAGCAACACAATTAGACCCAGCCAAAACATGAGAAAAGAAAAAGATAAATAGCAAACTAGAATGCTATTTGGCCCTAAACAGAGAGTACACAGTAGCAGAATACCTGACCACTGTGACTGACCCAAAATTTAAAAAAGCTTTGACCATGTACTAGAGGTCGACCGATTATGATTTTTCAACGCCGATACCGATCATTGGAGGACCAAAAAAGCCGATACCGATTTTTTACATTTTTAAATTTGTAGTAATGACAATTACAACAATACTGAATGAACACTTATTTTAACTTAAAATAAAACATCAATAAAATCAATTTAGCCTCAAATAAATAATGAAACATGTTCAATTTGGTTTAAATAATGCAAAAACAAAGTATTGGAGAAGAAGGTAAAAGTGCAATATGTGCCATGTAAAAAAGCTAACGTTTAAGTTCCTTGCTCAGAACATGAAAACATATGAAAGTTGGTGTTTCCTTTTAACATGAGACTTCAATATTCCAAGGTAAGAGGTTTTAGGTTGTAGTTAATATAGTATTTATAGGACTATTTCTCTCTATACCATTTGTATTTCAAATACCTTTGACTATTGGATGTTCTTATAGGTACTATAGTATTGCCAGTGTAACAGTATAGCTTCCGTCCTCCTCCTTGCCCCTACCTGGGCTCGAACCAGGAACACATCGACAACAGCCACACTCGAAGCATCGTTACCCATCGCTCCACAAAAGCCGCGGCCCTTGCAGCGCAAGGGGAATAACTACTCCAAATCTAAAAGCGAGTGACGTTTGAAACAGTATTAGCGCACACCCAGCTAACTAACTAGCCATTTCACATTGGTTACACCAGCCATTAGGCAAGAGAAATTACACAATTTCCCCTGTTTAATATTGCCTGCAAAACTGGATCAGTAGTTATAACTAGTGATTATGATTGATTGATTTTTATAATATAACTTTAATGCTAGCTAGCAGTTTACCTTGGCTTCTACTACATTCACGTAACAGGCAGGCTACTCGTGGAGTGCAATGGTTAGAGCGTTGGACTAGTTAACTGTGCGGTTGCAAGATTGAAACCCCTGAGCTGACAAGGCAGTTAACCCACAGTTCCTAGGCAGTCATTGAAAATAAGAATGTGTTCTTAACCGACTTGCCTAGTTAAATAAAAGGTGTAAAAAAATAAAAATCGGAAAACACAGATTTCCGATTGTTATGAAAACTTGAAATCGGCCCTAATTAAATCGGCCATTCCGATTAATCGGTCGACCTCTACTATGTACAGTCTCAGTGAGCATAACCTTGCTATTTAGAAAGGCCCCCGTAGGCAGAACTGACTCAAGAGAAGACAGGCTATGTGCACACTACCCACAAAATGAGGTGGAAACTGAACTGCGCTTCCTGACCTCCTGCCAAATGTATGACCATATTATAGATGCATATTTCCTTCAGATTACACAGACCCACAAAGAATTCAAAAGCAATTTGGATAAACTCCCATATCTATTGGGAGAAATACCAGTGTGCCATCACAGCAGATTTATGACCTGTTGCCACAAGAAAATGGCAACCAGTGAAGAACAAACACCATTATAAATTCAACCAATATTTATGTTTTGTTTATTTTCCCTTTAGTACTTTAACTATTTTACACATCGTTAAAACACTGTATATAGACAACATGACATTTGAAATGTCTATTCCTTTGGAACTAGTTTATATCACTTTTGTTTATTATCCATTTCACTTGCTTTGGCAACGTAATCATATGTTTCTCATGCCAATAAAACCCTTTAAATTGAATTGAGAGACCAAGACAGAGAAAAGCGCATAAGAACATAACCAAGCGTAACCTAGAGGGGAGGTGGGGGGATGAAGAAAGTGTGTGGGAGGTCAAATGGCCAGAGAGTGAGAGCAATAAAGCACTTGGACTGTATGGATATCCAATAGGTAGGCTAAAGGTTTACCATGGTTAGCTAATCATCAACTGATTTGACCCAGTGTTGACTAGATGACATTTCTTATGTGTCAACAGTGGATTTAGATATGGAGCCTTTATTAGTGATAAAACAATGAATTAATATCCAATTGGTAGGTTAAAGGGTTTAACATGGTTAGCTAATCATCAACTGATTTGACCCTGTGTTGACTAGCTGACATTTTTAAGTGTCAAGAGTAGAGGTCGACAGATTAATCGGAATGGCCGATTAATTAGGACCAATTCCAAGTTTTCATAACAATCGGAAATTGGTATTTTTAGACACCGATTTGGCCGATTTGTTATTTAATTATTTTTTTACACCTTTATTTAACTAGGCAAGTCAGTTAAAGAACACATGCTTATTTTCAATGACGCCCTAGGAACGGTGGGTTAACTGCCTCGTTCAGGGGCAGAATGACAGATTTTTACCTCGTCAGCTCGGGGATTCAATCTTGCAACCTAACAGTTAACTAGTCCAACGCTCTAACCACCTGCCTCTCATTGCACTCCACGAGGAGCCTGCCTGTTACGCAAATGCAGTAAGTAGCCAAGCTAAGTTGCTAGCTAGCATTAAACTTATCTTATAAAAAACAATCAATCATAATCACTAGTTAACTACACATGGATGATATTACTAGTTTATCTAACGTGTCCTGTATTGCATATAATCGATGCGGTGCGTATCGTTGCTCCAATGTGTACCTAACCATAAACATCAATGCCTTTCTTAAAATCAATACACAGAAGTATATATTTTTAAACGTGCATATTTAGCTAAAAGAAATCCAGGTTAGCAGGCAATATTAACCAGGTGAAATTGTGTCACTTCTCTTGCGTTCATTGCACGCAGAGTCAGTGTATATGCAACAGTATGGGCCGCCTAATTTGCCAGAATTTTATGTAATTATGACATAACATTGAAGGCTGTGCAACGTAACAGCAATATTTAGACTTAGGGATGCCACCTGTTAGATAAAATATGGAACAGTTTTATCTAACTAGTATTTCTATGTGTTATCATGTTATAACTAAGTCTATGATTTGATAGAGCAGTCTGACTGAGCGGTGGTAGGCACCAGCAGGCTCGTAAGCATTAATTCAAGCAGCTCTTTGCTGTGCTTCAAGCATTGAGCTGTTTATGACTTCAAGCCTATCAACTCCCGAGATTAGGCTGGTGTAACCGATGTGAAATGGCTAGCTAGTTAGTGGGGTGCGTGCTAATAGCGTTTCAAACGTCACTCGCTCTGAGCCTTGGAGTAGTGGTTCCCTTTGCTCTGCAAGGCTTTTGTGGAGCGATGGATAACGCTGCTTCGAGGGTGGCTGTTGTCGATGTGTTCCTGGTTCGAGCCAAGGTAGGAGCGAGGAGAGGGACGGAAGCTATAGTGTTACACTGGTAATACTAAAGTGCCTATAAGAACATCCAATAGTCAAAAGGTATATGAAATACAAATGGTATAGAGAGAAATAGTTATATAATTCCAATAACTACAACCTAAAACTTCTTACATGGGAATATTGAAGACTCATGTCAAAAGGAACCACCAGCTTTCATATATGTTCTCATTTTCTGAGCAAGAACTGAAACGTTAGCTTTTTTTCTTACATAGCACATATTGCACTTTTACCTTCTTCTCCAACCCTTTGTTTTTGCATTATTTAAACCAAATTGAACATGTTTCATTATTTATTTGAGGCTAAATTGATTTTATTGATGTATTATATTAAGTTAAAATAAGTGTTCATTCAGTATTGTTGTAATTGTCATTATTACAAACAAATAAATAGGCCGATGAATCGGTATCGGGTTTTTTTGGTCCTCCAATAATCGGTATTGGCGTTGTAAAATCAGAATCGGTCGACCTCTAGTCAAGAGTACACCAAATATTAAGAACACCTTCCTAATATTGAGTTGCGGCCCCTTTTGCCCTCAGAACAGCCTCAATTCATTGGGGCATGGACTCTACAAGGTGTCTAAAGAGTTCCACAGAGGTGTTGGCCCATGTTGACTCCAATGCTTCCCACGGTTGTGTCAAGTTGGCTGGTAGTGGATCTCTACTCTGAATAGCTTGTTCCATCTCATCCAACAGATGCTCAATTAGATTGAGATCTGGTGACTTGGCAGGCCACTGCAGTAAGCTGAACACTGTCATATTCGTGGAACCATTCCAGGACAATACTAGCCTTGAGGCATGGGACATCATCTTAAAGGCAAAAATCTGCTTGCAGACGGATACAGTTGCCATGAAGAGATGCACTTGATTGGCAATGATGTTCAGATATCCTGTGGCATTGAAACTTGGCTCCACCTTTAACAAGGGGCCCAGTGTGTGCCAGGAAAATACAATCCACACCATCACCTTTCTCCATACCCCCGTGGTTTTCGACATTCCACTGCAACAGCAGTTTCTTGTTTTTTTTTGCTGAAAGAGGTGGAACACTGGATGGTCGTCGGCTACCATACCCCATTCGTGTGAAGGTACGATGAGTTGTGCATTATTTTATAGGTCTTTGGGCACCAATGTTGTACTGCACATTTCTGGTCAGCTTGTGTCAGCCTCCTTTGTCCTATTTCATAAATGACCTGGCCTGCCGTTGGCTGGATGTTCTCAGGGTGTCTGATCAATAAGGCATCATAGCTTTCACCTGGTCAGTCATGGAAAGAGCAGGTGTTCTTATTGTTTTTTACACTCAATGTACAGTGGGGCAAAAAAGTATTTAGTCAGCCACCAATTGTGCAAGTTCCCCCACTTAAAAATATGAGAGAGGCCTGTAATTTTCATCATAGGTACACTTCAACTATGACAGACACAATTAGGAAATAAAAATCAGAAAATCACATTGTAGGATTTTTAATGAATGTATTTGCAAATTATGGTGGAAAATAAGTATTTGGTCCCCTACAAACAAGCAAGATTTCTGGCTCTCACAGACCTGTAACTTCTTCAAGAGGCTCCTCTGTCCTCCACTCGTTACCTGTATTAATGGCACCTGTTTGAACTTGTTATCAGTATATAAGACACCTGTCCACAACCTCAAACAGTCACACTCCAAACTCCACTATGGCCAAGACCAAAGAGCTGTCAAAGGACACCAGAGTGAATGACCTGCAGAGAGCTGGGACCAAGGTAACAAAGCCTACCATCAGTAACACACTACGCCGCCAGGGACTCAAATCCTGCAGTGCCAGACATGTCCAGGCCCGTCTGAAGTTTGCTAGAGAGCATTTGGATGATCCAGACGAAGATTGGGAGAATGTCATATGGTCAGATGAACCAAAATATAACTTTTTGGTAAAAACTCAAATCGCCGTGTTTGGAGGACAAAGAATGCTGAGTTGCATCCAAAGAACACCAAACCTACTGTGAAGCATGGGGGTGGAAACATCATGCTTTGGGGCTGTTTTTCTGCAAAGGGACCAGGACGACTGATCCGTGTAAAGAAAAGAATGAATGGGGCCATGTATCGTGAGATTTTGAGTGAAAACCTCGTTCCATCAGCAAGGGCATTGAAGATGAAACATGGTTGCGTCTTTCAGCATGACAATGATCCCAAACACACCGCCCAGGCAACGAAGGAGTGGCTTCGTAAGAAGCATTTCAAGGTCCTGGAGTGGCCTAGCCAGTCTCCAGATCTCAACCCCATAGAAAATCTTTGGAGGGAGTTGAAAGTCCATTTTGCCCAGCAACAGCCCCAAAACATCACTGCTCTAGAGGAGATCTGCATGGAGGAATGGGCCAAAATACCAGCAACAGTGTGTGAAAACCTTGTGAAGACTTACAGAAAACATTTGACCTCTGTCATTGCCAACAAAGGGTATATAACCAAGTAATGAGATAAAAATTTGTTATTGACCAAATACTTATTTTCCACCATAATTTGCAAATAAATAAAAAATCCTACAATGTGATTTTCTGGATTTTTTTTCTCATTTTGTCTGTCATAGTTGAAGTGTACCTATGATGAAAATTACAGGCATCTCATCCTTTTAAGTGGGAGAACTTGCACAATTGGTGGTTGACTAAATACTTTCTTGCCCCACTGTATATGGAGCCTCTATTAGGTTACATATGGTCTCTTCTCCACTTACATGGTACCTCAAGGTCACCCCATAAAGAATTGAAACACATGGGGCCAACCTGGGGAGGGAGTAAAAATATATACGTAGAGGGATCGATGAGCTAGCATGCAGGTGAGGGGAGGACAGAAGACAGAAGAGTTCCCAATCTTGACCTCAACCATTACAGGGTCAACAGAACAAAAATGTCCTTCGAGCAACACTTAGGGCAAAGGTGGCCAAACTTGGGGAACAGGAGTGCACTCTGCAATCTATACCCAATTCCTTCAACATCCAACAGCTGCTCCACTCTCTCTCGTACCTGACAGCGGTGACCCCAGCAGCCCCCCGATGCTCTCTATCATCTGTAGCAGCCCCAGGGCGCCCAGCATCCGCTCCATGCCCACGATCTCCGGCACCACCGAGAACACCAGGGGAGTCATGGCGCCGGCGCAGAACCCATAGGCTAGGCTGGTGATGAGCAGGCCCGGGTAGGACCCCACCAGGGAGCCCAGGGGCAGCACGAGGAGGGAGAGGCCCAACAGGCCCGTCCAGAGGACCAGCATGTGGGGCAGACGGAGACGGCCCAGGTCCGAGGCCCAGCCGGACACCACACGGCCCACGATGTCTGTCACACCCGTGGCTGAGATGACGAAGGCAGCCTGGATAAGATTGAAACAGTTGACATGAATCTATGCATCTACCAATCAGAGCAACAAAAACTGAAGAAAAAAAACCAATTGGTAATCGATAATCATTTTGGATAATCTCTAAAATCCCATTGTTTACATAGTGATGTAATTGTGAAATAGGCTCATTCAAACCTGATACTGGGAGAAGCCCTCGTGGCGGCTGTGGGCCACCAGGTGGACGTAAGGCACAAAGTAGCCACAGTTGAAGAAGGTGATGGCCAGGCTGTAAGTGAGGAAGGGCCGCTGGAGGAGGAGGGAAAGCTCCAGGTAGGAGTAGGCCCGGTGGAAGAGGGAGGCGCAGGACCAGGCACTCTCACCTGGGGCCAGCTGGAAAGAGCGAGGAGAGGGGTGAAGAAGAGCATGAGAGAAAGAGACGGATGATGAAAAAAAATTACTTAAAACCTTGAAAGCAGGTCCATCAAACACTGCTGGCACCCAAACAAGACGTCACACGCAAGATTACACAACACAGATACTTTGTTTTGTAACTGTTCCTGTTGTATAAAGGTTGAACCCACATGAGTCCTATTACGAAATGTCAAAACCCAGTTATCAAACATTGGATGTGTTAAGTCAGCCAGAGAGAGAAAAGAAGACGTTACAGGAGGTCAATGTGCCTTTGATCAAGGTAATTAACCCAAATCGCTCTGGATAAGAACATCTGCTACAATTACAAAAAATGTAAATGGATGTTCCTACCGCAGCTACAGCCTTGTGAGTCCCCAGGGGCCTGATGAGGGCCCCGCAGGCCACCATGTTGAGGCTGAGGCCCCCCAGGATGAGAAGGGCCCCCCGCCAGGTGTACATCTCCACCAAGAGCTGGAAGAGGGGTGAGAAGGCGAAGGACGAGAGGCCCACGCCCGTAAAGCCCAGCGCCATGGCCAGGGAGCGCTTCCGGGTGAAGTACTGCATCACTGACGCCACCATAGGAGTGAAGACTAATGCCCAGCCCGAACCTGGAGGGTAGGCCGGAGGGTGAAGGAGGAGAGAAAGAGTTATATACTGTATGTTCAGAGTTTTGGACATAAGAGACAGAAAGTAGCATGTGAGTGTTTTTAGGTCCAAGTGTTTGTGTGTGTGTGTGTGTGTGTGTGTGTACCTGAGATGATGCCCAAGGTGAGGTAGAGGTGTGTGACGCAGGTGGCCTGTGAGGCCAGGATGAAGCCGAGTGCAGAGAGACAACCTCCTGCCATCACAACAGGTCTGGCACCGTATCCATTACACAACGCTGTGCCAAATGGACCTGGGGAACACACACACAGGTTTAACTACCAGTCATCACACTATGTACAACGGACCAAGGATCATTTGTATGAGCATTCACATGGGGCATTACCCTCCTCTCCTATATTCACACACACATACATACTCACTGACACACTGCTGCATGGCCAACCCTATGGATGTGATCCAGGAGACAGCCTGGGCGCTCTCCCCAAAGTACTGCACAAACTCCACAAAGAACACCCCCATGCTCCGGATTATCCCAAACACCAGGGCAGAGGTCACAAACAGGGCCCCCACCACCACCCAGCCCCACCCACCATCTGGGGCTGCTGGCTGGCTCTGGAGCACCTGGGGGGCCTGCAGCTTGGCCATGGCTGGGAGGGAGGGAGAGAGAGAGGAAAGGAGATGTTATTTGCGATACCATGTATTAGAAACACTACATTCTACTACAGCCTTTGCTGTTGAACCTTTGCTGTATTGCATCGAACACCTGCGTTACTTTCAGGTGCAGGCTTCAAAGAAACGACATGTCAATCATGCAAGAATGTATCAAACGTGCTTGAATTTGCCTGCTGCTGTGGGTTTTCACTGGATTCCATAATCCATTTCACTGGATTCCTTCAATTAAATAGACAATGAATGACATTTAGAGGAAATCGCCTGTGAGGCAAGTGGTTAGTCGACCTGAAACAGGTGCTCTGTGATGTTGTGGAGCTTTACTGTTGAATAGCAAGGTATCAAACACATCAAACATATGGAAACCACATTTTACTCTGTTCCATTAATTCCATTCCAGACATTACAATGAGCCAGTCCTCCAATAGCTCCTCCCACCAGCCTCTGGTAGAACACCAGCATATTTCAGATTCCTAACACTGATTCCCTATTGTTCATGCAAAGCCTATTGCACTTAAAGAAAGTTTCAGAAACGACCTAAGATTTTGGAAATATTCATTTTCAGATATATTGTTTTCCGATTCCGCGATCACCTCATATTTACTAGAGATGCACAATATATCTGTGAAGATATCAGAATCAGACAATATTAGCTAAAAATGTCAAAATCGACATGGGCCCGATGTCTAGTTTAACGCCGATGTGCAAAACCAATGTCAACGCTGACGTGCATACCTACAGTTGAAGTAGGAAGTTTACACACACCGTAGCCAAATACATTTAAACTCGGTTTTCCACAATTCCTGACATTAAAACTGAGTAAAAAATTCCCTGTCTTAGGTCAGTTAGGATCACCACTTTATTTTAAGAATGTGAAAATGTCAGAATAATAGTAGAGAAAATTATTTATTTCAGGTTTTATTTCTTTCATCACATTCCCAGCGGGTCAGAAGTTTACATGCAATTAGTATTTGGTAGCATTGCCTTGTTTAACTTGGGTCAATCGTTTCGGGTAGCCTTCCACAAGCTTCCCACAATAAGTTGGGTGAATTTTGTCCCATTCCTCCTGACAGAGCTGGTGTAACTGAGTCAGGTTTGTAGGCCTGCTTGCTCGCACACGCCTTTTCAGTTCTGCCCACAATTTTTCTAAAAGGATTGAGGTCAGGGCTATGAGATATCAACTCCAATACCTTGACTTTGTAGCTTTTGCCACAACTTTGGAAGTATGCTTGGGGTCATTGTCCATTTGGAAGACCCATTTGCGACCAAGCTTTAACTTCCTGACTGATGTCTTGAGATGTTGCTTCAATATATTCACAATTTTCCCTCATGATGCCATCTATTTTGTGAAGTGCACCAGTCCCTCCTATAGCAAAGCACCCCCACAACATGATGCTGCCACCCCCGTGCTTCAAGGTTGGGATGGTGTTCTTCGGCATGCAAGCCTCCCCCTTTTTCCTCCAAACATAACAATGGTCATTATGGCCAAACAGTTCTATTTTTGTTTCATCCCACCAGAGGACATTTCTCCTAAAAGTACAACCTCTGTCCCCATGTGCAGTTGCAAACCGTAGTCTGGCTTTATGGTGGATTTGGAGCAGTGGCTTCTTCCTCGCTGAGCGGCCTTTCAGGTTATGTCGATATAGGAACGTTTTACTGTGGATATAGATACTTTTGTACCTGTTTCCTCCAGCATCTTCATAAGGTCCTTTGCTGTTGTTCTGGGATTGATTTGCACTTTTCGCACCAAAGTGCGTTCATCTCAGAACGTGTCTCCTTCCTGAGCGGTATGATAGCTGCGTGGAAAAGCTGCGTGGAAAAGCAGACCACGACTTTGTTGATCCCTGCATACAGACAGAAACTAAAACAAGAAGCTCCCGCGCTGAGGTCTGTTCAACGCTGGTCCGACCAATCTGATTCCACACTCCAAGACTGCTTCCATCACGTGGACTGGGATATGTTCCGTATTGCGTCAGACGACAACATTGACGAATACGCTGATTCGATGTGCGAGTTCATTAGAACGTGCGTTGAAGAGGTCGTTCCCATAGCAACAATTAAAACATTCCCAAACCAGAAACCGTGGATTGTTGGCAGCATTCGCGTGAAACTGAAAGCGCGAACCACTGCTTTTAATCAGGGCAAGGTGACTGGAAACATGACCGAATACAAACAGTGTAACTATTCCCTCCGCAAGGCAATCAAACAAGCTAAGCGTCAGTATAGAGACAAAGTAGAATCTCAATTCAACGGCTCAGACACAAGAGGTATGTGGCAGGGTCTACAGTCAATCACGGATTACAAAAAGAAAACCAGCACCGTCACGGACCAGGATGTCTTGCTCCCAGGCAGACTAAATAACTTTTTTGCCCGCTTTGAGGACATTACAGTGCCACTGACACTGCCCGCAACTAAAACATGCGGACCCTCCTTCACTGCAGCCGACGTGAGGAAAACATTTAAACGTGTCAACCCTCGCAAGGCTGCAGGCCCAGACGGCATCCCCAGCTGCCTCAGAGCATGCGCAGACCAGCTGGCTGGTGTGTTTACGGACATATTCAATCAATCCCTATCCCAGTCTGTTGCTCGCACATGCTTCAAGAGGGCCACCATTGTTCCTGTTCCCAAGAAAGCTAAGGTAACTGAGCTAAACGACTACCACTCACTTCAGTCATCATGAAGTGCTTTGAGAGACTAGTCAAGGACCATATCACCTCCACCCTACCTGACACCCTAGACCCACTCCAATTTGCTTACCGCCCAAATAGGTCCACAGACGATGCAATCTCAACCACACTGCCCTAACCCATCTGAACAAGAGGAATACCTATGTGAGAATGCTGTTCATCGACTACAGCTCGGCATTTAACACCATAGTGCCCTCCAAGCTCGTCACCAAGCTCGAGACCCTGGGTCTCGACCCCGCCCTGTGCAACTGGGTACTGGACTTCCTGACGGGCCGGGGACTGTAGTGACCCCTCTTGCACTGAGACGCAGTGCCTTAGACCGCTGCGTTCATGTGTGTGCGTTAAATACACTGCTCAAAAAAATAAATGGAACACTTAAAACAACACAATGTAACTCCAAGTCAATCACACTTCTGTGAAATCAAACTGTCCACTTAGGAAGCAACACTGATTGACAATAAATTTCACATGCTGTTGTGCAAATGGAATAGACAACAGGTGGAAATTATATGCATTTAGCAAGACACCCCCAATAAAGGAGTGGTTCTGCAGGTGGGGACCACAGACCACTTCTCAGTTCCTATGCTTCCTGGCTGATGTTTTGGTCACTACATCAGGAGACGTGGAGGAGGCCGTAGGAGGGCAACAACCCAGCAGCAGGACCACTACCTCCGCCTTTGTGCAAGGAGGAGCTGGAGGAGCACTGCCAGAGCCCTGCAAAATGACCTCCAGCAGGCCACAAATGTGCATGTGTCTGCTCAAACGGTCAGAAACAGACTCCACGTGGGTGGTATGAGAGCCCGACGTCCACAGGTGGGGGTTGTGCTTACAGCCCAACACTGTGCAGGACGTTTGGCATTTGCCAGAGAACACCAAGATTGGCAAATTCGCCACTGGCGCCCTGTGTTCTTCACAGATCAAAGCAGGTTCACACTGAGCACGTGACAGACGTGACAGTCTGGAGACGCCGTGGAGAACGTTCTGCTGCCTGCAACATCCTCCAGCATGACCGGTTTGGCGGTGGGTCAGTCATGGTGTGGGGTGGCATTTCTTTGGGGGGCCGCACAGCCCTCCATGTGCTTGCCAGAGGTAGCCTGACTGCCATTAGGTACCGAGATGAGATCCTCAGACCCCTTGTGAGACCATATGCTGGTGCAGTTGGCCCTGGGTTCCCCCTAATGCAAGACAATGCTAGACCTCATGTGGCTGGAGTGTGTCAGCAGTTCCTGCAAGAGGAAGGCATTGATGCTATGGACTGGCCCGCCCGTTCCCCAGACCTGAATCCAATTGAGCACATCTGGGACATCATGTCTCGCTCCATCCACCAACGCCACGTTGCACCACAGACTGTCCAGGAGTTGGCGGATGTTTTAGTCCAGGTCTGGGAGGAGATCCCTCAGGAGACCATCCTCCATCTCATTAGGAGCATGCCCAGGCGTTGTAGGAAGGTCATACAGGCACGTGGAGGCCACACACACTACTGAGCCTCATTTTGACTTGTTTTAAGGTCATTACATCAAAGTTGGATCAGCCTGTAGTGTGGTTTTCCACTTTAATTTTGAGTGTGACTCCAAATCCAGACCTCCATGGGTTGATACATTTGATTTCCATTAATAATTTGTGTGATTTTGTTGTCAGCACATCCAACTATGTAAAGAAAAAAGTATTTAATAAGAATATTTCATTCATTCAGATCTAGGATGTGTTATTTTAGTGTTCCCTTTATTTTTTTGAGCAGTGTAGTTAACTGTACTAGAATGCTTAAAAAGGCAGATAAAATGTTTAATATCGGTTATCGGTATCGTTTTTTTTGTCCAGGAAAATATCGGATTTCGTTATCAGACAAAAATATCATATCGGTGTATCACTAATACTTAGACCACTATGTTCCACCCTCACTGTCACATTAAATCTATCACAAAAATATTGTATTATACGGTTGAGTCATTGATTTACAATGGAAATGAATTACACTTATTGTGGGTCAAAACAATAAAATCTATTAATAGAATACTCAAAACATTTGAATTAAAACTTGACGTAAGGGCTAGAACAATCTGAAGAAAAAAAGTGGCACTAATCTGAAACTAAAATGGAATTGACTGCAACTGATGTGTACAAGAGTATATTATGAAAAATCAGAGATAAGCACCTTCCATTCCAGGACCCAGAACTCGAGTAGACAGAATGAGAGGGATGGATGGATGGACGGAACACAGCAGCATAAGTGGGAGGTTTGATAAACTTTTAAAAAAAATAGCAGTTTTCTTGAACAAATTTTGGTCTTGGCTCTTCTATTTTTGCAATAATGCTGCAATCAGTTGGTTGTAAATATGGGAAGAGCAGACACTTCCATATATTTATGTTGGCATAATATTTGTAATATTTGTTCTGGTCTTTTGTGGTGGATTAAACAATTAAGAAATAGCAATATTTTGGATATTATTTCATTTTCAAATAACCGAATGTGAGCGGTTGTAATCTGAATAAAGGGGAAAAGGCCATTCTTGAACATAGGGTGAGACATTCTTACTAATCTGCTAGAGAACCAGTTTGGATTTAAGGATAACTTTTGTATGACCTAAGCCTTTAGTGAAAGGTCTAATACTTTAATCTTCAATCATTTCTGCCTTCCTAATTCATATTCATTATATAAATAGGCCCTTTAAATTTTGTCTGGCTTACCGTTCCAAATAAAATTGAATATTTCTTGCTCATATAAATGTGAGACCCTTTGCTTGGAGACTCGAAATTGAGTTCAGGTACATCCTGTTTCCATTGATCATTCTTCCATTTCCACTACTTGATTGGAGTCCACCTGTGGTAAATTCAATTGATTGGACATGATTTGGATATAAGGTCCCACAGTTGAAAGTGCAAGTCAGAGCAAAAACCAAGCCATGAGGTCAAAGGAATTGTCTGTAGAGCTCCGAGATAGGACTGTGTCGAGGCACAGATCTGGGGAATGGTACAAAAACATTTCTGGAGCATTGAAGGTCTCCAAGAAAACAGTGGCCTCCATCATCCTTAAATGGAAGAAGTTTGGAACCACCAAGACTCTTCCTAGAACTGGCCGCCCAGCCAAACTGAGCAATCGAGGGAGAAGGGAAGGTGACCAAAAACCTGATGGTCCCTCTGACAGAGCTCCAGAGTTCCTCTGGGAAGATGGGAGAACCTTACAGAAGGACAACTATCTCTGCAGCACTCCAACAATCAGGCCTTTTTGCTAGAGTAGCGGAAGCCACTGCTCAGTAAAAAGGCACATGACAGCCTGCTTGGAGTTTGCCAAAGGCCACCTACAGACTCTCAGACCATGAGAAACAAGATTCTCTGGTCTGATGAAACCAAGATGAAACTCTTTGGCCTGAATGACATCTGGAGGAAACCTGACACCATCCCTACGGTGAATGCCGGTGGTGGCAATATCATGCTGTGGGGATGTTTTTCAGCTGCAGGGACTGGGAAACTAGTCAGGATAGAGGAAAAGATGAACAGAGCAAAGTACAGAGAGATCCTAGAATAAAACCTGCTCCAGAGCGCTCAGGACATCAGTCTGGGGCAAAGGTTCACCTTCCGACAGGACAACGACCCTAAGCACTCAGCCAAGACAACGCAGGGGTGGCTTCGGGACAAGTCTCTGAATGTCCTTGAGTGGACCAGCCAGAGCCCGGACTTGAACCCGATCGAACATCTCTGGAAATAACTGAAAATAGCTGTGCAGCGATGCTCCCAATCCAACCTGACAGATCTTAAGAGAATCGGGAGAGAAGGATGGGAGAAACTCCCCAAACACAGGTGTGCCAAGCTTTTAGTGTCATACCCTAGAAGACTCGAGGCTGTAATTGCTGCCAAAAGGTACTGAGTAAAAGGCCTGAATACTCATGTAAATTTCCATTGTTTTTTTTTAGACATTTGCAAACATTTCTAAAAACCTGTTTTTGCTTTGTCATTGTGGGGTAGTGTGTGTAGATTGATGAGGGGAAAAAAACAATGTAATCCATTTTAGAATAAGGCTGTAATGTAACAAAATGTGGAAAAAGTCAAGGGGTCTGAATACTTTCCGAATGCACTGTACATAACTTTAACACACTGCAAAAGAGTTTCTCCAAAATTGAAATATTATATAATATTTAAAATATTATTTAAATATTACATTCATGTCCTACTTTATCAAAAGCCTTTTCAGCTATGAATACCAGGCCTGGTTTCCCAGATGTGTCATAGTGTTCTATTGTTTCCAGTTCTTGTCTTATATTATCTCCACTGTATCGTCCATATGTCCGATTAGGATGAATAATACCTTTTAATTCAATGCGCTATGCATTTCGCTTTAATCATTGCATCACAACACTGAATTGTAAGGGGCTTTAATGGACTGGATCTTTATATTTACCACTTGGTTCCTGTTTCAGTAATAATGAAATCTGACCTTCCTGTTGAGTATCTGCTAATCTACCATGTTTATAGGAGTGGGTAAAACATGCTAATAATGGTCTTTGGAGAACATCAAAAAAGGTTTGCTATACCTCAACTGGTATGCCATCAAGCCCTGGAGTTTTCCCGGACTAAAAGACTTTAATAGGCTCTATGCATTATACCGCCTCCCACGTTCTATTTTACTTCCTACCGGGGTGCTGACTTCCGGAGCGATTTCCGCTATTTTTATCATGATCTTACTAGCTAGCTAATTGTCGGCAATGCATTTGACTGAAATTGTTCGCAATGACTACGTTTAAATTACAACCCCGTGAAGGAGGTGCTAATGAACATTGTTCAGTGCTTCCATGCTCATTTTCTTCAAAGTGTAATGGTATTGTGAGCTTCCGTAGCTTCCGGGGTCGATGTAGAGAAAAAGGTACGTTGTGACAACAGCTACAATAGCAGCTAGGTCATGTCTAGTGCTACTTGATGCTTAGAGAAGATGGGCAATAATAGTAATGAGTTTGTTTGGTATTCAAATACTCTGGGTCCATCTTTAGATTTGCAAGCTACTGGCCTTCTGGCACTTGATTGAGTGGGCAGCAGAGACTAAGTTTATAAGACTCACAAGCACCAATCCACCTGAAACAAGTGTTACTTGAAGAAAACCAGTAAGGGTCAACTTCATTAAATACAGATCTTACTGTAATTGTTAAACATTATTTACTTTGTGTTATGGGTTCTTCTCATTTATGACTCATCTGTCGCTGGGTCTGAAGCAGAAGGATTTGGCCCATCGGTTCAGCATCCACCAATCGACAGTGAGATGGATTATTATCTCTTGGGCCAACTTCCTCTGTCTGCATGGATCAGCACAGATATGGATCCCCAAGGAAACCATCAAAGCCCACCTGAGTTGAAGGACTATCCAGACACCCAGGTAGTGATTTACTGCACTGTCAGACACCATCTTCACTACTACTGCAGAGTGAGGTGTTTTCTTCCTACAAGTCACACTGCACCTTTAAGGGCATGTTGGGAAAGTCACATGGAGCTGTCACTTTTGTGTCATCGTTGTATGCTGGATCTGTGAGTGACAAGGAGATCTTCAAGCAGTCTGGAAACATTTCCTTTCTCACCCCTGACATGGCCATTATGCTGGATAGGAGCTTTCTCATAGATTACATTGTTCCGTGCAAGGTCTACCGGCCAGCCTTTCTGTCAAGACGCACACAGATGCCAGCGCATGAGGTTAGGGAGACCCAATCCATTGCCAGGTTGAGAGTGCATGTTGAAATAATTATCCAGAGTAAAAGGAACACAAGCTGTTTGACACAGTCATCTCCCTGACCATCTCAGGCAGCATCAACCAATTATTTCCAGTGGCGTGCCTGTTGGTCAACTATCAAAACGGACCTTTGGTAAGAGCATGGGCCAAGCCAGTGTAAATACACGTGTTTATTTGCTGGCAGCAAAATAATAATTTGTTTATCTATGACATGTATCAATAATTTGTGTTGTAGTGAATATCTGTTTGTATGGCGCTTGTATTGGCTTTAATTATCAATGAGTTTAGGGGTGGGGGAAAGAAATCAAGTAAACACAGAATTGCCAGAATGCAAGATTGAATACAATGTTAGAGATGTGTAATTGATTAACTAAACTGTTGAACATTTGCTGAAATATATATATTTTTAAACAAATCTATTCCACTGTAGTTTCACGAGAACATCAATACTTATTTTTCATGAAATCACTAAACTTGGCACCCATGCAGGGGAACCATGCAGGTGAGAGATAAGTCACTTCTGCAAGTAGTGGTACAAATAAGTGGTCAACCTTCTCTCTTATAGTCTTTGAAACCTGTAGATCTGTATGTATCCTTTCAACTAGGTTGTCCTCCTGTGCACAGACGACAAAGTCACACCAGCTACAACCTGTGAGAAGGATTTGACCTTGCACCTGTCAGTAGTAAGCATGAGATCTCTTCAACTTCAGCTCTCCATTCTGTATATTGTCAGAATAATAGCAGAGAGAATAATCTATTTCAGCTTTTATTCATTTCATCACATTCCCAGTGGGTCAGAAGTTTCATAGTATTTGGTAGCATTGCCTTTAAATTGTTTAACTTGGGTCAAACGTTTCAGGTAGCCTTCCACAAGCTTCCCACAAAAAGTTGGGTGAACTGTGGCCCATTCCTCTTGACAGAGCTGGTGGAACCGAGTCAGGTTTGTAGGCCTCCTTGCTTGCACAAGCTTTTTCAGTTCTGCCCACAAATGTTCGATAGGATTGAGGTCAGGGCTTTGTGATGGCCACTCCAATACCTTGACTTTGTTGTCCTTAAGCCATTTCGCCACAACTTTGTCCATTTGGAAGATCCATTTGCGACCAAGCTTTAACTTCCTGACTGATGTCTTGAGATATTGCTTCAATATATCCACATAATTTTCATTCCTCATGATGCCATCTATTTTGTGAAGTGCACCAGTCCCTCTTGCAGCAAAGCACCCCCACAACATGATGCTGCCACCCCCGTACTTCACAGTTGGGATGGTGTTTTTCAGCTTGCAAGCCTCCCCTTTCTCCTCCAAACATAACAATGGTCATTATGGCCAAACAGTTCTATTTTTGTTTCATCAGACCAGAGGACATTTCTTTAAAAAGTACGATCTTTGTCCCCACGTGCAGTTGCAAACCTTAGTCTGGCTTTTTTATGGCGGTTTTAGAGCAGTGGCTTCTTCCTCGCTGAGTGGCCTTTCAGGTTATGTCGATATAGGACTCATTTTACTGTGGATATAGATACTTTTGTACCCGTTTCCTCCAGCATCTTCACAAGGTCCTTGCTGTTGTTCTGGGATTGATTTGCACTTTTCGCACTAAAATACATTCATCTCTAGGAGACAGAACGCGTCGCCTTCCTGAGCGTTATGACTGCTACGTGGTGCCATGGTGTTTATACTTGCATACTATTATTTGTACAGATGAACGTGGTATCTTCAGGCATTTGGAAATTGCTCCCAAGGCTGAAACAGACTTGTGGAGGTCTACAATTATTTTTCTGATTTCAGTTGATTTTCCCATGATGTCAAGCAGAGGCACTGAGTTTGAAGGTAGGCCTTAAAATACATCCACGGGTACACCTCCAACTGACTCAAATTATGTCAATTAGCCAATCAGAAGCTTCTAAAGCCATGACATAATTTTCTGGAATTTTCCAAGCTGTTTGAAGGCACAGTCAACTTAGTGCATGTAAACTTCTGACCCACTGGAATTGTGATAGTGAATTATAAGTGAAATAATCTGTCTATAAACAATTGTTGGAAAAATGACTTTGTGTCATGCACAAAGTAGATGCCCTAACAGACTTTCCAAAACTATAGTTTGTTAACAATACATTTGTGGAGTGTTTGAAAAATGAGTTTTAATGACTATGTAAACTTCCGACTTCAACTATATTCCGCCCCAGTCTTTGTCCCAAACACTTGTCATGACATTGTAAATACGCTACTGTTTAGGCTTGTATCATCTGGATACAAAAAAAATCTAAATACATTTTTTTCTAAAATGTTTCCATTCAAGGAACCTCTAACTTACCTTATTCCATCAGCACACGAGTTACTAGGTTTACAGAACTCTATCCCATCAACCAGACCTGGCTTCACACCCTAATTAACAAGGATTTACTGTTACATAGGCTGAATACTTTTCAGGTGCATTTTTTTATGGATATTGACAGACTCACAAGTGTTCTTGGCTTGAGCCAACTCTGTTCTGTTCTGTGTCTGTGCAGCTGTGAACTGGTGGTGCAGCAGGAATGTGTAGTTGAGAGTAGTGCACTGTCTGGTAAAGAAGGGCCACCAGATGATTGCACAGAGCACTTCCTGCTTTGAACCACTATCACTGGTATGGAGTGCTTTAACATCATCTGTGAAGCGAAGATAAGTATTATGAAAGACTGACGTGAGAAACAAGAATTATGCGGCCCATAAATAACAGCAAACATAGTAGTGTCTAGTCTTAACGAGGGGCTCATTTAACAATACAGGAATACATTGTGTCTCAGTAACAAAATTACCAAACACTGCATCAACAGAGCTTTACCAAATAACCTGTTTAGTGGGCAATTCTCAATTGGGATTGGGACCCATCATTAATATCCATCTATTGATAAGATGAAACATTGACACTGTCTCCAACACACCATCATGACAGTGTCCCACAGGAGATATTTAACAAGGGCACTAGTCACCATCTATAACCTTTCCCTACTCTCATGCTGTGTGGCTTTTCATTCCCCCTCGTGGACCTGTGACAGGCAGTCCTCACAGTGATCTCCCCTGTCAATGTATCTTTGTTAGATACTGTAGAAGACATGAATAACAATTATTTTTAGCTAGCAAATATACAGTGCCTTGCGAAAGTATTCGGCCCCCTTGAACTTTGCGACCTTTTGCCACATTTCAGGCTTCAAACAAAGATATAAAACTGTATTTTTTTGTGAAGAATCAACAACAAGTGGGACACAATCATGAAGTGGAACGACATTTATTGGATATTTCAAACTTTTTTAACAAATCAAAAACTGAAAAATTGGGCGTGCAAAATTATTCAGCCCCCTTAAGTTAATACTTTGTAGCGCCACCTTTTGCTGCGATTACAGCTGTAAGTCGCTTGGGGTATGTCTCTATCAGTTTTGCACATCGAGAGACTGAATTTTTTTCCCATTCCTCCTTGCAAAACAGCTCGAGCTCAGTGAGGTTGGATGGAGAGCATTTGTGAACAGCAGTTTTCAGTTCTTTCCACAGATTCTCGATTGGATTCAGGTCTGGACTTTGACTTGGCCATTCTAACACCTGGATATGTTTATTTTTGAATTATTCCATTGTAGATTTTGCTTTCTGTTTTGGATCATTGTCTTGTTGGAAGACAAATCTCCGTCCCAGTCTCAGGTCTTTTGCAGACTCCATCAGGTTTTCTTCCAGAATGGTCCTGTATTTGGCTCCATCCATCTTCCCATCAATTTTAACCATCTTCCCTGTCCCTGCTGAAGAAAAGCAGGCCCAAACCATGATGCTGCCACCACCATGTTTGACAGTGGGGATGGTGTGTTCAGGGTGATGAGCTGTGTTGCTTTTACGCCAAACATAACGTTTTGCATTGTTGCCAAAAAGTTCAATTTTGGTTTCATCTGACCAGAGCACCTTCTTCCACATGTTTGGTGTGTCTCCCAGGTGGCTTGTGGCAAACTTTAAACAACACTTTTTATGGATATCTTTATGAAATGGCTTTCTTCTTGCCACTCTTCCATAAAGGCCAGATTTGTGCAATGTACGACTGATTGTTGTCCTATGGACAGAGTCTCCCACCTCAGCTGTAGATCTCTGCAGTTCATCCAGAGTGATCATGGGCCTCTTGGCTGCATCTCTGATCAGTCTTCTCCTTGTATGAGCTGAAAGTTTAGAGGGACGGCCAGGTCTTGGTAGATTTGCAGTGGTCTGATACTCCTTCCATTTCAATATGATCGCTTGCACAGTGCTCCTTGGGATGTTTAAAGCTTGGGAAATCTTTTTGTATCCAAATCCGGCTTTAAACTTCTTCACAACAGTATCTCGGACCTGCCTGGTGTGTTCCTTGTTCTTCATGATGCTCTCTGCGCTTTTAACGGACCTCTGAGACTATCACAGTGCAGGTGCATTTATACGGAGACTTGATTACACACAGGTGGATTGTATTTATCATCATCATATAGTCATTTAGGTCAACATTGGATCATTCAGAGATCCTCACTGAACTTCTGGAGAGAGTTTGCTGCACTGAAAGTAAAGGGGCTGAATAATTTTGCACGCCCAATTTTTCAGTTTTTGATTTGTTAAAAAAGTTTGAAATATCCAAAAAATGTCGTTCCACTTCATGATTGTGTCCCACTTGTTGTTGATTCTTCACAAAAAAATACAGTTTTATATATTTATGTTTGAAGCCTGAAATGTGGCAAAAGGTCGCAAAGTTCAAGGGGGACAAATACTTTCGCAAGGCACTGTAGGTAGCTAGCGTAAGTTCAGCAAGCTAACAAGTACACATTCTCAGGTAGATTCTGTCAACGTTACATCATCTTACGAAGTAACTAGCTAGCTACAGATACTAGTTAAATTAGCTAGCTAGCTAATGATTGTAGCTAGCTTTATCTGTCACTGACTTGGTACTCACCTTCATAGTTGTCTATGTAGCTATATATATATATATATATATATATATATATATATATATATATATATATATATATATATATATATATATATATATATATATATATATATATATATATATATATATATATATATATCTATCTCAACGCCATTTTCGTTCTTGCTAGCTGGAGTCTGAGGCCGATGTAACAATTTGATGTACATTAATAATATTCATTTGAGGAAAGTCGTGAAGACAGCTAGTAAAAAAACTGCGACAGTGGTAGCACTGTTATATTGTCGATAACAACTATGACTTTCGTTCTATAGTATGCCACACCAGATATTGCCACACCAGTAGGAAGTGTGCTTAGAGCGTTCGGTCATGGAATGTGCAATAAGGGCTAATGCATCAAGACATTCCTCTTCTGTAATTTGGCCTTCACGTGAGTCTTTATGTACTGCTGTTAATTTTATAATTAATAGAAAAAAAACTCCTTCAAATTTACTTAGTGGAGATGGAGGAGACAAACAAAAACATATGCTTAAAGTACTTTCAAAATATCATTTTTATTGTTGTTATCTATCTGTACAGTTAGTCCCTCTATTTCCTTTGGTAATATTAACTATTTTGACTTGTATTGCTTTTGTTTGAAGATGGATATTGAATTGCATGGCCTGGCTTTGTTCAGCCTGCCTCATGCCAACTTCTAATGGAAAGTGTATGAGCTATAGACTGTTGGGTTTTCACCATTTATCCCCTGGCTTTATGAGGTGTACTATAATATGAAGAATCCAAAATGGAGCAGACCAAAGGAAATGTAACCACGTAATCTGTGAAATCACATTCCTAGACTGGAGAACAACTTTTTTACGAATCCAAGTCTATGCATCTCTACGTGATCTCTTCACAAACATGCAGAGCCTTTCGAATAAGACCCTGGGGGCTATGGCGGTGTCATTACACCTCTTCATCGGCTCTATGCACAGGGGAAATGAGAACAATGGATAACGGGTGGAGAGATGGAGATGGAGAGAGCCTCCAGCTTCCCGTCTCATCCCATCTCATTTCCTTCACGGTTGCAGACAAGTGAAAGGACTACAAGATTGATAACGACGACGGCTGAAGCGTCCGGCCAGGTACCTTTGGAAAGCTGCCAACGGGAGCCACCTGTATAGACTGAGGGGATCTCAGGTGTGTTTGACTGCACTGTGATGACAGTTAGCCAGAGGAGAACAGCTGGTAGCATCAACCAACACCCTGTAAAGGTGCATGAGGAGGTGCAGGTCAGGACTGTCTCTCTAATTAGTGGGATGATTGTGATCTAATCATTCGCTAAGGAGCACTCTACACTGAGTATACAGTAAGAACACCCCACCCACCCTTTGCCCAAAGAACAGCTTCTATTCGTCGGGGCATGGACTCTACAAGGTGTCGAAAGCATTCCACAGGGATGCTGGCCCATGTTACCTCCAATGCTTCCCACAGTTGTGTCAAGTTGGCTGTATGTCTTTTGGGTGGTGGACCATTCTTGAAAAACATGGGACACTTGAGTGTGAAAAACCCAGCAGCGTTGCAGTTCTTGATACAACCGGTGCACCTGGCACCTACTACCATACCCTGTTCAAAGGCACTTAAATCTTTTGTCTTGCCCATTCACCTTCTGAATGGAACACATACACAATCCATGCCTCAATTGTTTAAAAATCCTTCTGTCACCTGTTTCCTCCCATTCATCTACACTGATTGAATCAGATTTAACAAGTAACATCAATAAGGGATCATAGATTTCAACTGGATTCACCTGTCATGGAAAGAGCAGGTGTTCTTAATGTTTTGTATACTCATTGTGTGCGTCCCTTCAGAGAGGAGCTACAGGAAGGATCCTTCTCTGGCTGTGTGCTCCGTCTTGTCTAACACAGATGAGGAAAGCCGTCTGCAGAGTCTACAGCCAGACAGACAGCCAGAGAGGTGCATTCTCAGAGGACAGGTAGTACCTGTTTAAAGACCCAAAGAAGAGTCTTTAACTCTGATGGTCGAGTTCATAGTAATCAAGCACTTTTTTCGGCATGAAGCACTTTGGCTTTTCAAACAACGACGCAAAACAATCCAGAATTTATCTTGGGTCTTTGTATTAGTCGCTCTGAGCACTTTCTGTAGTGGGACTCTAAGAAGCTGCAAAGAGAAGCTACCAACAAGAGCTACCTGTGTAGAGCGAGGCAATTTTAGATCAGTTTCACTAAACTATTATGCCAGTTTGACGAGTTAAACTGGCATAATAATTCAGTGAAACTGGGCGTCTGTGCCCAGTGGTGGTTTGCATTGTTTGTCTTTTATTACTGTCAGTCTCTCTAGTCTAGCTGCACAGTTGCATTCTCTAAAAACAGGTAGTACATGTTTAACGCAACCCTTAAGTTGTTACAGAAACCTTGTCCTTGAGATTCTCAAAGCTTTAAAAGGGGGCACTCTCCCACAACTCACCAATAACATGCGGGTAGACTTTCCCTGTCCCCAATATTTACCACCAGGTAACCTAGTGCCAGGGTGAGTTTATAACGGTCAGAAGTGATGGTTCTGTGCTGAAAAACAATCTATTGAAAGCCGTCAAATGCTTCTGCCACTTGAGAAGACTTCACTCTGCCTGTCTTACTGGCTGTGATCCAAATAGCTTTACTACCCATGCCTCATTTCACCCAGGACTGCAGACAAGGAAGGCACAAGAGACTCAACATGTTTTGATCGAATGCCATTCGCTTCACTTTATCAACGCTGTTCGGATCAGTGGTCGCAGAGAAAAGGAATTCAAGTGCAGTTAAGATTACAGTGACTTGCAAAAGTATTCAGACCCCTTGGATTTCTTCACATTATTATTGTGTTATAAAGTGGGATTAAAATGGATTTCATTGACAAGGAAGACATACAAACTCTTGCAGAGAGCATATTCAACTGACAATCTCTTAAAAATAACTGATATTGGCACAAGATGTTGGAGCATAACTAACAAAATTACAGTTAACGAAAATATACGCTTAATCCAGTATAAATTAATGTAAAGAATTATACAAAATTCTAAAATTCTACAGCACAATGGCAGAGTCATGTTCTAAATGTAAAACTAGTAATGACTCAATAATCCATGCTTTCTGGGAATGATATGAAGTCCAAAAGTTATGGGTGGAGCTAGAAAGTTGGCTGTCTTTTAATATTTCAAGACATGGCATATGGGGTGTAGTGAGATACCCGCAGAGTTAGACAACTTTCTTCTCATTACTCATCTTGAAAAGCATGTACTAAAAACATGGAAATCAATCACTCCACCATTAATTAACACAATGGTAAAAAATATAATGATCGATTATTTAAAATATTGAAAGGTGGGGGCTACGGAGAGAAACAAAATGGTGCAGTTTTGGACCATGTGGCGGAAAGCGATGTGGGACGCTGGAGATGTGTGTGTATGCTAGTGGTTCTGGGCAGGCGCGATGTAGTTGATGTTTGTATAATGTTGTCGTTTGTATGTGTATGCTTCGTATCGTTTAACTTTTTTTTTTTTTTTTACAATTCTTCCAAGATTTTTTTTTTTTTTTTTATAATATTTTTTTGTCAAATATCTACACAAAATACTCTGTCAAAGTGGAAGAAAAAATATTTATAACATTAAATAACTAAAATTTTGTCATTGTATAAGTATTAAGACCCTTTGTTTAGGCAAGCCTAAATTAGTTCAGGTGTACAATTTGGCTTAACAAATCAAATAGAAAGTGACATGGACTCAATATGTGCAATATCAGGGGTTGTCATGATTTGTAAATAACTAACCCTTCATACATAGAACATATGTAAGGTCCCTCAGTCAAGTATCGAATATCAAGCACAGATTCAGCTACTAAGACCAGGTTTTTTTTTAAACTGCTCAGGGATGTTACCATGAGGCCATTGGTGAATTTAATATTGTATGCAACAAGGCACTGAAGTAATACTGAAAACAAAAAACTTGCAAAGGAATACACTTTTGGGCCTAAATGCAAAGCCTTATGTTTGGGGAAAATCCAACAAAACACTTCATTGAGTAACTGCCTCCTTATTTTCAAGCAAGGTGGTGGCTGCATCATTGTGTATGCATGACATTGGCTAATACTGGGGAGTTTTTCCGGGTGAAAAGAAACAGGATAGGGCTAAGCATAGGCAAAATCCTATAGAAAAACCTGCTTCAGACTGCTTTAGACTGGGAGGGGAATTCACCGTTTGGCAGGACAATGACCTACAACACCAGCTCAACTCAACACTGGAGCTGCTTACCAAGAACACAGTTAATGTTCTTAAGTGGCCAAGTTAGTTTTGACTTAAATCTGATTGAAATACTAGGTACGGCAAGACCTGAAAAGTGCTGTCTAGCCATGATCCCCAACATCTTTACATAGCTTGAAGAATTTAGAAAAGAATAGGCAAAAATTGCGCAATCAGGTGTGCAAAGTAGAGGGCTGCATTCAGTATGCGGGTCATTGACAGATCATTGCGGCTAGGTTGCCATTTTTCATTCTGAGGGGGATCAGAGACGACTTTGGGATAAAAAAAATACTTATGTTGTCCTGCAGATTATTTGCAAACGGTCATCTTTCTGCTTTGCATGGGTTGGCCTACCTATTGTATTAAAAGCACATATTTTTTGCATTATTCACACACCGAATTCGCTGCTTCAACTTCAGTTAATTAACTACCTCTCCTAGTATGTGGTCTCATTGAAATAGAGTGGGCTGCCTACATGGGTGGAGAATCACGTGGCAGTACATTTAAAATATGAAATTAACGTAAATATTCGTAGACTGTAGTTTACCAGTGTCGGTAAATAAATATTGATAACGGAAAGAATTGGAGGGCGCTTAACCAACGTGAGTCGAGTTGCAATCAAACATTTGTATCATCATCGAAAAGGAAAAGGCACAGGTTAGGCTACTATGGTGAGCGAATTTTCAATGAGTATTGATTCCCCATTTATTTGCCTCTGCCTGCAAAATCGTCCTCCTAAAAGGTAGGCTATGTCCTATAGGCCTGAGCAAAACGTAGCAAGTGTCACGGTCATCATTCAAGCTCCTTCCAGTTCAGTAGTCCTACGTGCGGGATCATGTGCACGTGTGGCCTCAATTAAATAGTTGGCTATAGCCTGCATGGGCAGAGAAGCACGGGGCAGTTATCTTTCCAAGGAAATGTTCTTCATAAATATGATTAGGCTATAGTTTTCTACATTGCCTAGAAATAAATATTGACCACCCCTATTTCTCTGTCTGAAAATCTTCCCACTCCTAAAAGGTAGACTGTAAAAAATAACTCAAGAGAAAGGGCAAGTTTCTCCAACTCTGCTGTCTTCGAACTACATCTACCATATTGGCTGATATAGCCCAGTAATACAGATAGCCTAATATAATGGGCCACGCGAGAATCTGGTCATTTATCCCATTTCTTAAGTTATTTTTGCGCATTTGATATTGCCTATAGGACGCAAAATTCCAGGGACCTTGGCTGGCAAGTGAGCTGCGTCACATACGTCAAAAATAACATTGAGGGACTGTGGTTGGGTTTGAGACAAGTTCTGTGCGAGTTGGATAGAAAGCCATGCAGTGGGTGTGGTATGAACAGCTGTGGGATAAATAAATCAGTCCCGCCAGACCTCTATTGCAAGACTCAGGGAGCTGAATACTTATGCAACGAGAATGTAGGCCGTCATTGTAAATACGAATTTGTTCTTAAACTGATTTGCCTATTTAAATAAATGTAAAAAACGAAAAATTAAAATCAAAAACGACTATTTTATTTCACATTTTTATGGATCTTTTTTTCATTATACATTTTTCTCCCACTTTGACAGAATATTTTGTGTAGATTGTTGTCAAACCGTGTTAGGACATGAACAGTTTCACTGCACTGGTGCAGCTGGTAAAACACACAGAGAAGGAGGTTGCCCACAATCGCAGGATTCAGAAGCACTTGGAATGGGTGTGATTGAATCATCCGCTGAGATGCACTCACTGAAAGATGATTTTAGGTCTTCTATGGAGGTGAGCTTCTTTCTGGTCCGCATCACATTCATTCTGTACATTCCATACCAACTTGGCACTAACAACACTGCATCTACATTGTTTTCATGTCATTTCAACATCATTTTGTCAATAATTTCAGTCAGTGCTTATGTTGAAATGACAGAGTCCAGTATACCCCAATAATTTTGCTTTGTAAATGACCAGGTAGAATTTAACCCGTTAGTAGTACCTGTTACCTACCCAGACAGGTGAGGGTTAAAGTTTAAAGGACAAAGCCAATACCTTAAGGTCTCTATATTTCTATCATCAACTAGTTTTTCTACTATTTTAAGCCAATAAATGGACAGACATATTGTGTTATCTCTCATGGGAGTGACGTCACTGGAGCTACACGTGCAACTGGTGCATCTGGCCAACACATTTATCACCTGACCCGGAGAAGCACTGCCAGAGACCCTGACCCTTAACCTGCACAAATGGGAGACCTGGGTTCAAAGAGTGTTTGTTTTCCGGCAAATATTTTGAATGTTTGATTGGGCCTGGCCTAAAGTGCCAGATGGACGGGGTTTGTCATTTTGGGACTACTCCATTCGTTTCATTGTGCCAGTCAAGCTAAATCAAGCACAGCTCAAAAGAAAAATACAATTTGAACCCAGGTGTGGTTCATAGACACGTGACTCAATGAGGAATCTGAAATACTCTGGTGGTCAGACGGTGATGGCTAGAAGGGATATAGCTTTGTCAAACTGAAGTCAAAAGTTGAATATATTTGCATTTTAGCTAACCGTGACAATTTTCCTAACCGGCTACGTTAATTTTCCTAACCTGCTGTATGAGTTCTCCTAAACACTAAGTAAAATCTGACAAAACCTGTATATCGGCAAGTACGACATCGTACCTTCTCCACTATGCAATCTGGTTTCCGAGCTGGTCATGGGTGCACCTCAGCCATGCTCAAGGTCCTAAACGATATCATAACTGTCATCGATAAGACAGTACTGTGCAGCTGTCTTCATCGACCTGGCCAAGGCTTTCGACTATCGATCACCACATTCTTATCGGCAGACTCAATAGCCTTAGCTTCTCAAATGACTGCCTCGCCTGGTTCACCAACTACTTCTCAGACAGAGTTCAGTGTGTCAAATCGGAGGGCCTGTTGTCTGGACCTCTGGCAGTCTATGGGGGTGCCACAGGGTTAAATTGTCGGGCAGACTCTTTTCTCTATATATATATATATCAATGATGTCGCTCTTGCTGCTGGTGATTCTCTGATCCACCTCTACGCAGACGACACCATTCTGTATACACCTGGCCCTTCTTTGGACACTGTGCTAACAAACCTCCAAACGAGCTTCAACGCCATACAACACTCCTTCCATTGCCTCCAACTGTTTTTAAGTGCATGCTCTTCAACCGATTGCTGCCCGCACCTAGAATATGTGGACTACAACTACAAATACCTAGGTGTCTGGTTGGGCTGTAAACTCTTCTTCCAGACTCACATTAAAACCTCTTCGGGCTAGAGGGCTGTATTTTCATGTCCGGATGAAAAGCGTTCCCAAAGTAAACTGCCTGCTACTCAGGCCCAGAAGCTAGGATATGCATATAATTGGTAGGTTTAGATAGAAAACACTCTAAAGTTTATAAAACTGTTAGAATAATGTCTGTGAGTATAACAGAACTGATATGGCAGGCAAAAACCTGAGAAATCCACAGAGGATTTTATTTTATTTAGGTCACTCTTTTCAATGTTTTTTTTTTTTTATGTGGATCTAGATTTGTCGCACTTGCTTGCAGTTCCTATCGCTTACACTAGATGTCAGTCTAGAAATTGGTTAATGGTTTTCCTTAGAGAAATGAAGAAGTAGGACTGTTCAGAATGAGGGTCGAGTCTAGTGTACTGTTGTGGTTGGGGCGCACGACCTGAAAGCTCGCTCCACTTTGTTTTCGTCTGGTATTGAACACAGTTTATCCCGTCTTAAATGTTATTGATTATTTACGTTAAAAAATACCTAGTTGTATTAGGAACGTTGTTTGAAATGTTTGGAACAAGTTTACAGGTAACTTATTAGATATTTTGTAGTCATGTTGTGCAAGTTGGAACCAATGTTTTTCTGGATCAAACGCGTCAAATAAAATGGACATTTGAGATAACGGAATTTATCGAACAAAAGGACCGTTTGTGATGTTTATGGGACATTTGAGTGCCAACAAAATAAGTTCTTCAAAGGTAAGGCATGAATTATATCGTTATTTCTGAGTTTTGTGTCGCACCTGGCGGGATGAAATATGATTGTCTGTTTGATTGATGGGGTGCTGTCCTCAGATAATCGCATGGTTTGCTATCGCCGTAAAGCCGTTTTGAAATCTGACACATTGGCTGGATTAACAACAATTGTATCTTTAACTTCTTGACGCGCCCATCCCTTTAGCGGGATCATTTTCATCAACACCCGCTGAATTGCAGCGCGACAAAATCAAAATACTAAAAATATTAAATTTTTATGAAATCACAAGTGCAATATAGCAAACCACAGCTTCGCTTGTTGTTAATCCACCTGGCATGTCAGATTTCAATACAGCTTTTCGGCGAAAGCATAGCAAGCGTTTGTAAGAACATCTCTCTCAGTAGACAAAATATTAAACACTAGCAGCCATGTAGATTGGTCACGAAAGTCAGAAAAGCAATAGATTAAATCACTTACCTTTGATCTTTGGATGTTTGCACTCACAAGACTCCCAGTTACACAAGAAATGTTCCTTTTGTTCCATAGACTTTTTATATCCAAAATACCTCCATTTGTTTGGCGCGTTATGTTCAGAAATCCACAGGCTCGAGCGGTGACGACAGACAAATTCCAAATAGTGTCCGTAATGTCCACGGAAAATGTCAAAAGTTTTTTATAATCAATCCTCAAGTTGTTTATAAAATACATAATCGATAATATATCAACCGGGACTGTCGCTTTTTCAATAGAAGAGGGAGACAATGGCTGCCCCACTCTGTTGCGCAAGCAAAACTCTGCAAACACCCAGCTATCCACTGACGCCATGTTATCTTTCTTGCTCATTTTTCAAAATAAACGCCTGCAACTATGTCTAAAGACTGTTGACACCTTGAGGAAGCCATAGGAAAAGGAATCTGGTTGATATCCCTTTAAATGGAGGCAAGGCATCCAATGGAACAGAAAGCTTTCAGGAAAAACAGCACTTCCTGGTTTGATTTTCCTCAGGTTTTCACCTACAATATCAGTTATGTTATACTCACAGACAATATTTTGACAGTTTTGGAAACTTTAGTGTTTCCTATCCTAATCTGACAATTATGCATCTTCTCGTTTCTGGGCCTGAGAAATAGGCAATTTCAAATGGGTACGTTTTTTTAACCAAAAACAAAAATCCTGCCCCCTACACTCAATAAGTTAATTTGGTGTATTGCATGTGTGATTTCATGAAAGTTTAATATTTATAGTAATTTAATTTGAATTTGGCTCTCTGCCATTTCACAGGATGTTGTCGAGGGGTTCCACTATCGGAACGTCTAGCAATAACAGGTTTTAAGCATCTCCAATCCAAAATTAAATCTAGAATCAGCTTCCTACTTCGCAACAAAGCCTCCTTCACTCATGCCGCCAAACTTGCCCTCGTAAAACTGACTATCCTACTGATCCTTGACTTCGGCAATGTCATTTACAAAATAGCCCCCAACACTCTTCTCAGCAAACTAGATGTAGTGTATCATAGTGCCATCCGTTTTATTACCAAAGCCCCATATACTACCCACCACTTCGACCTGCATGCTCTTGTTGACTGGCCCTCACTACATATCCGTCGCCAAACCCACTGGCTCGAGGTCATCTATGTCTTTGCTAGGTAAAACCCCACCTTAGCTCACTGGTCAAAGTTTACCCCGAATCCAACACCTGCTTCTGCATTAATGTTCATATGTCCTTGAATACCTGTGTGCAGAGGCTGTTTCTGTCCTGTTACCTGTCTGTTCCTATTAAATGTTTGACTCCCCGTACCTGCTTCTCATCTCCAGCATCAGACCTTTCACATACAGTGCCTTGCGAAAGTATTCGGCCCCCTTGAACTTTGCGACCTTTTGCCACATTTCAGGCTTCAAACATAAAGATATAAAACAGTATTTTTTTGTGAAGAATCAACAACAAGTGGGACACAATCATGAAGTGGAATGACATTTATTGGATTTCACTTGTTGTTGATTCTTCACAAAAAAATACAGTTTTATATCTTTATGTTTGAAGCCTGAAATGTGGCAAAAGGTCGCAAAGTTCAAGGGGGCCGAATACTTTCGCAAGGCACTGTATCTATATTCCCAGCCTTAGATTAGGGTCTTGTTTATTTCAATTGACTGATTTCCTTATATGAACTGTAAAATCTTAATATTTCTGTTCAGTGTAATTTAGTGTACAGATGTATGAAAAGGAAACCAGTTTCTTGCCGACACAGCAAAACATATCCATGCAGTAACCAGCTAAATGCCCTCCTGTTGTGTATCAAGGCTATTTGCCAAGACACGAAGGCAGCTCCAACTTCATTAAAGTTTCACTTCATTTACCAGAGAACTTATTGGAATGTTCCCCTTTTTAAAGGGTCTCATCTTTTTGCAACTAAAATGGATGAATGGGTAAGAGACTTGTTAGTTAGTGGTTTACAGGTTGGTCTGTCAGAGCCTGGGGTGTGTTTGTCTCACTGAATGATTGGATCATAAGAGTGAAGTGAACAAAATTTTACTACTAAGTCATTTGGCAAACTACTGAGTTGCTATGGCAAACTTTCACAGAGATGCTATTTCTAGGTCCCAAGAAACAAAGAGATCTGCTGTTTGATCTGACAATTAATCTCGATGGCTGCAGTCTTCAAAAATAAAACTGAAGGACATCGGCGTTACTCTGGACTCTGATCTCTCTTTTGACGAACATAAAATATATTAAAGAGCAGCTTTTTTCCATCTTTGTAACATTGAACAAATCTGAAACGTTTTGTCTAAAAACCAATCCACGTTTTTGTCACTCCAAGATCAGACTACTGAGCTTTTCCCCGGACCTGCTGTTTTCGTCACTCTCCTATCTATCTCTCCCCCTCTCTCAACTTCTCAATGCTCGGCTATGAAAAAGGAACTGACATTTACTCCTGAGGTGCTGACCTGTTGCACCCTCTATAACCACTGTCATTATTTGACCCTGCTGGTCATCTATGAACGTTTGGACATCTTGAAGAACGAGCCTTAATGGCCATGTACTCTTATCTCCACCCAGCACAGCCAGAAGAGGACTGGCCATCCCTCAGAGCCTGGTTCCTCTCTAGGTTTCTTCCTAGGTTCCTGCCTTTCTGGGGATTTGTTCCTAGCCACCGTGCTTCTACATCTGCATTGCTTGCTGTTTTGAGGTTTTAGGTTAGGTTTCTGTATAAGCACTTTGTGACAGCTGCTGATGTGAAAAGGGCTTTATAAATACATTTGATTGATAAAGTGGCATAGGAAAAACTGTTTGGTGTAGGAAGACTGCATAACTTGTTGTGACATCATGGGATTGATAAATAATGAGATTACGTGCTGCATAAAATGACTGCTAGCTTTGTTTGACATTTTGGCTCATTTTCAACGGAAAACAGTATTGGCAAATGCACCTCATTACCTTTAATACTGACCCAGGTCTGATGGGGTGAGAGTGAGTGAGGGAATAAAAAGTTAGCTGAAGTTAAGTTGTGTCTGTGTACGGATTTCCTACCTGAGAGGTGTGAGAGGGGCAGGATGGTCACCAGATTCCAGTGAGCTGGACGCTGCAGAAGACAGGGGTGGTTAGGTCTATTTTAGACTAGTAAACCTCTCGGTAACACTTAACATTAGTAAAGTGTTGTAATAACTGTTCTAAGGGTTGGATAAGGTTAGGGTTAGGACAAGGGTTAATGCTCAGTGTACAGTGTAACAATTAGCAATTACAATAATTGTTACACTGTAGTTACAGCAATAATGGTCAAAATATCCATATAGACAGAAATAAAACTCTGCCAAAAAATACCATTAGGTCTATTAGTCGTATTAAATAAACCTCAATAGTTAACACATTTAAAATACCCAAATGCAGAACAAAGGGATGATTTTGAGGGACAGTATAGCCGACATTAAGATTTTTTTGTCAGCAAGAGCATGGAGACACACACAAGTTTGACAAAATCAACATATATGTTCAGTTTAATACGGCTATTTATTGACGTTTGTAGCTCTTGGTCAGAAAAGATTGTACAAATGTGATTGTTTCGCGTCGCCTATCGCTGCTCAGAATATCTGATCTAAAAAAAATTGGAGAAGTGCTTAACATCACCAGTACCACATCCTCTGATTCAGAAATAATCACAATAATACATACCAAATGTAGGCTCGTTGTATTCGGCTCTCTGGAAAGTTTCACTGGAAGGCAGAATCCATGCTACGCAGTGAAGGTAACTCATGGACTATGTGACAGACTATTTATTGTTGAAGTGTGTCCTCTGTGGTTTTGTTAAATCGGTTTGTGCAGCTCGCAACTCCCACTTGGCAGCTCACAATGAAAATATTAAGCGGTGTTTCGCCGAATAGACAGCACACGCGCATGCGCAGCAGCAGCTCAGCTGATTGACATGAATCGTCTAAACAACACCATAGGCTACACATACCACACCTAGGCTACATTATGTCAAACGCTATCGTTGGAAAATGACACATTTAATTGCCTACTATTCATTCCAGACCTTATTTTACGGTCCAACATTGTCCGTGATAAGACAAGTCTCAGAAATCCCATACCTAGGGCAACAGCATGTGCATGCTGGAACATTGGTAAAATTGTGGTAGGTAACCCATCTGTCTATAAACTATGATAAAACGGTGTGATCTCAATTTAAATGATTTTGGAATTATTTAAACACTTTCTGGTGATGCACTCTGGTGGCGGTGTATATAGCCTACTAGCCTACACATGGGAATCGTTAGGAATATTTTAGTTGGTTAGCATGTGCTCAAAGCTCACTGCCGCCTTCTCCACTTCTGTATCATAGGCTATACGCTACCCTTATCCTGTATATCCTTATTCACTTTCAAGCGTTTAATGAAAATACAACAGACATAGGCAATGCAATTGAAAACAAGGAACGTGCATAAATAGAAACCCTTTTTTTTTAAATCAATGAAGCCAGCAGGCTTAGCTTGCGTGAGTTCGAGACACTTGCACGGTCTTAAAAAAAATAGTTTTACCTGTAGCCTAGTTTTCCACCTGTTTTCAGTTACTTTTCCGGCAACATGTTCGACTATAGCCTAACACATTCGTCTCTTGGTAGCCTATTGGCTATAACCACGAATGCAACTGTAGCCAGCAAGCACATCGTGTATACGCTAATGTATGCTGATGTGCTCTTAACCTATGGGCTTCCCATATAGGCCTACTACAGACATGCAATTTATGCAGTAGCAGTTGACATGTTTGCAAAGGGCGTCTGCATAGCCTCCAGCTAGCTGGGCCATTCCTATATTGCAGTGCCTTCTCTGCCCCCAGGAAATCACACTTATTTATTGTAAAATGTGGATTCCAAAAGGCTTTACATATAAATGCAGGTGTCCTTTACCTTAAACACAAAAATATGGATATGGAAAGGGAACTTAATGCATTTTGGATGTAGCCGTTTGTTCCCGGGTGTTATTCATCAACTTCCACGAGAAATATAAGCCTTAAATAATAACAGAATTTAAAAATATGTATTCATTATTTTATAGTCCCAGTTAAACTCTCTCTCATCAGTAACGTTTTTTCATTACTATTGTATTTATTTTTTAATTTAATATTGTGTCCCTGATATCACTGACACAACTATTGCTACTAACCCGGTATGGGTTGATTCTTTAATTTCGTTGATTCATGGAGCGGAAGGTAGTGGTTAGTGTTAGGCCTGTAACCGAAAGTTTGCCAGATCGAATCCCCAAACTGACAAGGTAAAAAATCTGTCGTTCTGCCCCTGAACAAGGCAGTTAACCCACTGTTCCTAGGCCGTCATGTCATTGCAAATAAGAATTGGTTCTTAACTGGCTTGCCTAGTTAAATACATGAATACAAAATTCCAGTCATCTCTTCAACACGTTTATCATAGGATGTGTTTTAAAATTGCCAGGGTGTCGTATTACGAGCAACAATGCCATAAATTAACCGACTGTGTTGGCTCGTATGGTTCTGCCTTTAATGAATGGAAGAAAAACGCGCAACGGCGTTTCTCAAAAGCGCGCCTTTGTAGGGGGCCTTGCGTTAATGTAAGGTTTTACGTGCCAAACACTGAAAAGACACACCCTATCCACTCAGCCCTATAATTAAGTGGACACTTCTGATGAGGTATCATGGCGTCTGACGAATATACACTTGCAGGGCAAGGAAGGAATGATTTTTAAATGGACCACACTTGTCTGGAAATTTGTTACTCGTTCATCCCGCGATGATTGTGTTTTCAGCCATTGCTTGTGGGTGCTTTTTATGCGCTATAGTCAATTATGAGTGCATTATATTACATATAATTATTAATGTACGCCTTGATAGCTAGCAAATTAATTAGATAACTAATGTTAGCCTGCCTAGCTGTAACTTCTGAAGAAGGAAAATGTTTTATTTATACAATTTACAAAATATTACCAAACAAAAACATATTTACAGTTTAAGTATTAGTAAAATGTCTAAATTATTTGCATTCGTTTTTACTTACACTTGTATGTTGACTTCTCCTTTGGTGTTTTTACGTTTTCTCTGACTTTACTTAGCGGATGTACAATCATCGCGAATTGAATTATGGGGAGTTTCAGGCCTCTGCGTGAACATAATTGTACACTCGCAAAGCCGAATAAAAACGAGGGCTTAATCATTTGGACCACCCTCCTAGATGGCAACGGATTCCCCCAAGGTCATAAGGCGAGGGTAAGTGGACAAGGGTATGTCTTAAGTGTTTGGACCGCACTCAGGTCAACAATTATACAGTGCGTTATTAAAGTCATGGGTAAAAAAGCTTATTGAAATGTATGGATTATGTGATAGAATTCTGAAATGTACAAAGTATTGAGATGTTTTCATGATTGAAAATTGTTTCCTATAGTAATGATAAACATTTGTCGGGACTTGAAGTTTCATCAACCAACCAACCAACAAACAAACCAATTGTGGCGGTTTTGCTTAGAGTGAGTAGACAGCTATGACCGGAAGTGACTTTTTGTAGTAGGTTAGCAGAACATTTTAGCTAAGCCTAACCCTTTTCGTAACCTTAACCTAAGTCTCATAACCTGCCACGTTAATTATCATGACCTACTGCATAAATTCTCCTAACCTGCTATGAAAAAGTAACTTCCGGGTTGTTGCTGTACTCCCTCTAGTCAGAACCGCGGTTAATTCGGCCCATTATGTCCTGTGCTATTGGGAAAAGCATGCACACACACACTTCTCCCAACATCACAATCAACATGTTGATTTGCCTCCCAGAAATATAATTAACATTTTCACCTGTGCCAATTAGGCTTCAACTCTGCCAATACAATGAGCAATGCAATTAACAGAACAGAGATGACAATCAGCCCTGGTTATGGAGCATAGAATGAATGATGAATTCATACATTGCCTGCTGGGGCACAACTTTCACTGGGGACGGGGGGGAAACATTTGAAATCGCATTTTTGTCCCGTTTTATCATTGGAATGTGATGCAAAGCAAGGCAACGGTGTGCTTTGGGACCATGCAGACGCCTCCGAGCAGTCGGGTAGGCTGTTTAGTGTTTATTCAACTGGATTAAAAAAAGATCAAAACAATTATGTCCCTCCCACTTCTAAAACCAAAGTTTCTCCCCCGATAGCCTGTAACTTATGATACAAGCATTGAGGTGTGAGGATGCTGCCAGTGTCAAGAACTAATAGGGTCCAGCAGATGAAATGCCTGTTGATTTACAGATAGTAGGCCATGTCATGTCAGTGATTTATCATAGAGATCCTATGAAATGACTAATTCCTAATTCAATGGTGATGCTCTCGTTGGTGGAAAGGCTGGGGGGAGTGGTTGGAAAGTCCCCTCTCGTTTCCAACGCTTGTCTAAGTAACTGCCACTTGTCCTCTCTGCCATTCCCTCGCAGACAATGGCCGTCTGCAAACGTAATGCATCCTCCTTCCTCAAAGGAGAGCATTGGAGGAGTGGATCCAAGGTCCCTTCCTTGGACCACATCCTCCAATGCGCTTTGATAGGAATTGAGGAAACAAGGACGGCGGCAGTGGTCACCAACATTTGCTGAGTCAAGATCACTTTCGCAGTCAGAAAGCAAGACAAGATCTCTCAGATTTTTTTTAAAACCATGACTTACATTTTTTTTATAACATTAGCCTAATACAAACAGTTCTGTAGGAATGAGGTTTGTGCAGTGAGCCTAATACATTATCACAACATATTGGCTCAATGCCTGACCTGCCAACATTGTTCCTCTCAGACCATATTATATTTCAAAACTCAAGCTTTGATAACTAAATAGATCAGTTGGTGTAGCACTTGCGAGGCACAGCTGAACATAAATTGAAATAATTAGCACATAATTCGCTTTTTTATTTTACTGGACTGATGGTACCTGCATCTGACTGTCATGGTGCTTTCAAGACCACTGGGAACTGGGGAAAAAATGAAGTCAAATCATGACGTCAGTGATCTTCATGTCGTAAAAACATGAACTCGATTATAAAACGGCAGCTGTTTGCTGTATTATTTGACAGTCTCTCTGTGGTCATGGTTTTAAGTTTTTCAATCTTAAGCAGGCTAGTATCTAACTTTGCTGTGCCCTGCGTCGACTGCCAGCACAGTAAGCGCACTGGATTTAGCCACAGATCTCCCGGTCTTCTGTGTAGGCAGTTTGTCTTTCAGACAAACCAAATGGTTCAAAATGGGAACACTTTGCTTACCCCCTGCGCAGGGCTTCTACCGCCAACAGCGCAATACAAATAAATCAAAAAAGAAGCTCAAGCTTTTATCGTTGGCTTTTCTACAGAAATGTTTGGTGATCGAATAGGAAGGCCTTGAAGATCAATCAGTTGATCACCACTGCTATAGTGGATAGTTTGAGTGCCACAGACGATGAGCTGATCAAGTCCTTCTGCCTGCCACAAGCCCATCACAGAGCAGGAAATGGGGATGACAGAGGGTGGGAGAGTTTAGCAGGGGTCGCTGCCCCTTTGCCACAGGAAGTAGTATGTTGACACACATAGTGGACGGTAGTGTGCGCTCCGCGTTAGAGCCGTGCCGGAAACAGGTGCCCGGGACTCCATTGTTCCTTCCTTCACCAACACCCAGATTCAGAGAACGGTTTGAGGAGCTGTTGGCTCCTCTGAGTCTTGCAGGTCTGAAGGGTGAGTTAATGAGAGGAAGGAAGTCTAGGGAGGAGGTGTGTTTTTTGTGTGTTAGTGTTAATATCAGTATGATAGGTAGAATACTGATTTCAGAATTCTATTGAATAATATCTGATTCTTTTCAATTAAATATTGTTTTCCTAACTGTGGTACAGGTACTTAGACTTACACAAGCCATCTCCAGGGGGTATATTATTTAGGACTTTAACACATACAACAGAAAACATTCACAACTCATTTGTAGTTAAGGTCAATCAATTTAATTTAATTAGTATAAAACAGTCCTTGTCTTTGTCCAGCAAAAGAACACCATACATTTTCAAATATCAATATCATCTCTCATCCATTTTTACAGTCGCATTATCTAGCTTTTATGCTCTGAGAGAAGATATTCCTTCATACACAAGAGACGGAAGTCCTTTGCCTGCTCGGACTCTGCACCGATGACAAGTTATAGTCTGCTATTTTAAATAAAAACCTTTAGAAAAATACAGAACGGATGTAATGGGCAAAACATCTTATCTTATATGACACCTGTCATATACATTAGACAAAGGCCCCAGGCCTTTGGTTTTAGTGTGTAAAAAATAAACATTATTTAAAGCTGACATAGTCGGGGTCTAGTCTATTCACACGTTAGTGCTTGGGGCATTATTACCTTTGTTCTTAGGGCATTATTACCTATCTCTGTATCGTTATGCAATGACATCTTTGTGGCATTGCCATCTCAAATACTCAACGGGTCCCCAATGTGTCCCGGTCCCTAAAAATAGCTGTGGCACTTGAAAATAAACAAAGCATTGGCGCAGAACTTTCTTTCACTTGCTCTATTCAACTCTACAACTTACTATAACATTCTCTCCGTCACTCTAATAAAGTCAATTCCTCATCTCATGATTCCAACCAACCATGTCAAATGTATTTTCTGTTCTAGCCACACTCCTTAGTCCTTCATCCTCATTTTCTCCCTTCTCTTCTAGCTCTGTCTGTGTCTCACTCACTCTCTACTCATAACCTCAAAACTCTCAACTTTTCAAAGCACCTCCTGGGATACAAAAACATATCATATACTACTCCCAGTAACTTTCGACAGCTCTCTTGACATGTTATCCACCTAACGCTTAAAGCGGCCTGAGACAGCCTCCAGCTCAATACCTCAGAGGAGAGGCATTGTCATCCTATCTACATATCAGCTCCAATCTCTGGCGCCGGCCACCTTTCCACAAATCCTTTACAACATCATGGTTTGATTGGCTTACAACTAGTCATGTATATGTGTTTATAATGGCCCCTCTAGCCAGTGAGTGAAACATACTTGAGTGAAACATACTTGAGCTCATGTTTTTGAGGGGCAAGGCTGAGCTCTCAATCAGGCAGGTTTGTTTGATGGGGCCAGGCAGTTTTGAATGGCATCCTATTCCTGTAGGCTCCATGAGCCCTTGTCAAAAGTAGTGCACTATATAATGTACAGGGTTCGTTTGCATAAAACATTAAGTGTTTCACTTAAGGCTTTACATTAAGAAATAATTGTCCCTTGCCTAAGGGAATTGTTTAAAGGCGTTGCATAGAGCCCCTCAAATATTTCCTTTTTACGGTAGTTTAAAGGCATGTATGGCAGACAGAGTATCTGGTTACCATGGGCATGGTCTTATTCACTGACTTAACCTCTCGTCAAAGCGGTCACTTTCATTTTGTGAGATATCAAAATGGAACTTAATTGCTTCAGAAGATAATAAACCTAGTTTCTTGTTACTTTTTTCTCAACTTGTTTATATTACTTCCTAGTATGTCAAGCTAGTTAACAGAGTAGCTATAGCTAACTAGCCAGCTACCTTTTGTAGCCGTGGATTGTGCACCTTCCATTGTTTAGCTAAGTAGCTAGCTGGTTGACTTTTTCCTTTTGTAACCAGAGCAGATGAAATCAACATTCACATCCACAAAATCTGTTTACATTGATATCCAAACTGAATGAAGCAGTTAACGGACCTCATGGGCACCATTAACTTTTTCACTTAATTTAAGGGAGAAATTCACTTTTTAAAATGTTTTGTTCAACTGATTTAAAGTTAAGAAAACTGTAAGTGAACAGATAAGGGGAAAATGAACTTAAGGTGTTTTATGCAACCAGGCCCAGGCTGCCATTTGGGACACAGCCATGGACAATAACAACACAGGAGAAACCAGGGTGGAAACTGATAAACAATCATGATTTGATTGACATAAATGTTGGGGTTATTCTTGGTATCTGTGGGGTTATGGTTAGGGGTTAAAGGTCATTAGTCAAAGGGAGGTCCGTCAACAGGCCTGCAGGATGGGCTGGTAGGGGTCGGTCAGGACCTTGTAGCGGATCTTGGTGTTGGTGACGGCGCCATGCTTCTGCCTCAGGTGGAGACGCAGCTGGCTCTTGTGGCGGAAGTGCAGGTCACACTTCTCACACTGGGAGAGAGAGACAGAGAGAAATCAAAACTCCAAACCTACAATCTGATTATTGGACAAAATTACCTGGAAGGATTCCTACTATCAAAGATTCTTATTTCCAAGCTATACAGCAAATGCTCTGGCAAACAAAAAACAGCATCTAACCTTGAACTGAGTGAGTAATGTTTAGTCTGAAGCTACTTTTTAAAGTCAAGAAGAAAAATGCATTACAATGATATATTTTACTTTATAAGGACTGAATGCTAAGTTAAGGCAACCAAGCTTGATAGGACAGAACAGATCTGACTGCCACTTCAATTAGCACTGAGATGTGAAGTGAGAGGTGTCAAAGCCCTTGAGCCCAGCAATGGCAGGAGAGTCAGCCTACCCTTCCCAAATGCCAAGGCCTTTGAAGCCCCCCTCCTGCTGTTCAGAGGTCATTACAATACAGTACCATGTGGATGTAAAAAATAAGGCATGAAAATAGTATTAAAAAGAAGCTCCTTATGGAAAACCAAGAGACACTTTTTGCTGACTATTATAAAAATGGGAACATAAGCAACTTGTTCTTCCACACAGACCATCCCCTGGCATGGCACAGTGCTATATAAACACACTACCACTGTTAAAGTGTGTGTGTGTGTGTGGGGTGGGGTTAGTGATGGATGGAGACTCAGGATGTTAACCTGTACAAGTCTAAAACAGTAATGGTACAGGGAAACCCCAAACAGTTTCAGCTGGACTTTCACATAATCAAAGAGAGAGCTCAGCAGGTTAAGCTCTACCCCGAGCGTGTCAGACCAAACCTCTTCATTATACAACACCACAGATGAGCAACCCCATACGGAAAGTCAATCTCCCAGCACAGAGTACTACTCCCTTGTTGAAATGAAGAATACATTCACCCAGCTGGAGGTAAGACAGGTGGAGCTGGAACAGCAGGTGAACACACTCCAGTCAGCACAAAAAAATAGTCCAGCTCAACACCCCCTCAACCAGACCTGGAGAGCTGGAGGTGGAGAGAGACATATCTGTACTCTGGACTGAGGTGAGACAACATCAACAGGAGATGATCAGAGTGCACGAGAGGAAAGGATCAGAGTTCTGGAGGCGAGGGGGATGGCGCGTGACAGATAACAACCCATTAGAGAGTTGGCCACCCCTGCAGAGAAGCTAGCAGAACAGCCCACCTCAGCCCCTGAGCATGGCCTCGATATCATAGCAAGACAAGACAAATTAAGAACCCCAAGCCCAGGGGATCCCACCCCCTCGGAGCACCCCCATCAGCCACCCTGATAGCCCTCCTGATAACCCCCCCACACCCACTGAGGACATACCCACGCCACAGATTGTACTCCTTATGGACTCGAATGGGAAATAGACACAAGAAAATAAACTTTTCCCAAAACACACAGTGTCTAAACTCTGGTGTTCAAACACCCAGGACGCCCTAAAGCTTCTTTCTGAGGACCAACTAGGGTCACCCAGCTATATAATAATACACACAGGCACAAATGACCTGAGAGCACAGCAGGAAAGGGTGGCCACAGCACTCAAGGGAGTGATTGAAAAAGCTCTACCCTGGACTTGAACAGCCTTTACGACCAGGTCCACCTATACGAGGCAGTAGTGCCCACCTTTGTCTGGACCCTAAAGGACATCGCCCTCAACCGCAGCCCCAACACCTCACACAGCAGCAACAGATCAATAGACACCCCACCCAGACCAGCGAGACACTCTCGCAGACCTGCGGGACCCCCCCCCCCCCCCCTAGACCTACACATAGAGGACCAAAGCCGAGAGGACCTACATCAGCAACACCAACCACACCACCAACCTACCAAAGAACAATTAGGCAACAACAAATTAAATCCCTTTTAGACAATTTCCTGGACAAAACGTTCCACTGTTATAGTGAAGGTGTAAACTTGTCAGTAGAAAACCTAAACAGTATATTTGACCTCTCAGCTTCCCTATCAAGTAAAAAAAATTCAAACAGAAAACCAAAGAAAATTAACAACAATGGCAAATGGTTTGATGATGAATGAATAAACCTAAGAAAGAAATTTAGAAACCTATCCAACCATTCACTATGGTGAATCACAAACCATACATTAATACACTACGGAAAAATAAGGAACATCACGTCCGAAATCAGCTCAATGTAATTGAAGAATCAATAGACTAACCACTTCTGGGAAAATTGGAAAACACTAAACAAACAACAACACGAGTTATCTGTCCAAAATGGAGATGTATGGGTAAACCACATCTCCAATCTTTTTGGCCCTATAACAAAGAACAAACAGCAAAAACATTTACATGATCAAATATAAAAATCTTAGAATCAACAATTAAAGACTACCAGAACACACTGGATTCTCTAATTACATTGAATGAACTACAGGACAAAATACAAACCCAAAAAGGCCTGTGGTGTTGATGGTATCCTCAATGAAATTATAAAATATACTTAAAATCTTTAACACCTTCCTTGGCTCTAGCATCTTCCCCAATATTTGGAACCAAGGACTGATCACCCCAATCCACAAAAGTGGAGAAAAATACTGAGCAAATTGGCTTTTTACCAAACTACCATACGACAGACAACGTATTCATCCTGCACACCCTAATTGACAAACAAACAAACCAAAACAAAGGCAAAGTCTTCTCATGCTTTGTTGATTTCAATTTGGCATGAGGGTCTGCTGTAATTGAAAAAAATGGATGGAAAGCGGTGTTGGGGGAAAAATACCTACATACCTTGACGTAAACATCAGTGCAACAGGTAACTTCCACAAAGCTGTGAACGATCTGAGAGACGAGGCAAGAATGGCCTTCTACGCCATAAAAAGGAACATAAAATTTGACAAACCAGTTAGGATCTGGCTAAAAATACTTGAATCAGTTATAGAACCCATTGTCCTTTATGGTTGTGAGGTCTGGGGTCCACTCACCAACCAAGATTTCTCAAAGTGGGACAAACACCAAATTGAGACTCTACATGCAGAATTATTCAAAAATATCCCCTGTGTACAATGTAAAACACCAAATAATGCATGAGGAGCAGAATTAGACCAATATGTGCACACTGCCCACAAAATGAGGTGGGAAATTAGCTGCACTTTCTAACCTGCCAAATGTAAGATAGCCTAGTGATTAGAGCGTTGGACTAGTAACCGGAAGGTTGCAAGATCGAATCCCAGAGCTGACAAGGTAAAAATCTGTCGTTCTGTCCCTGAACAAGGCAGTTAACCCACTGTTCCTAGGCCGTCATTGAAAATAAGAATGTGTTCTTAACTGGCTTGCCTAGTTAAATTAAGGTAAAAGAAAAATATTAGACATGTAAAACACCAAATAATGCATGCAGAGCAGAATTAGACCGTTGCCCACTAATGATCAAAATCCAGAAAAGAGAAGTGATTTCCATAACAAAGCCATCACCTACAGAGAGATGAGAAGGGAAGATTTCCCTAAGCTGGACTTGGGGCTCTGTTCACAAACAGACCCCACAGAGCAACACAATTAGACCCAACCAAATAATGAGAAAACTAAAAGATAATTGGGAAAAAATTACAAAAAAACAGCAAAATAGAATTCTATTTGCCCCTAAACAGAAAGTGACCCAAACTTAAGGAAAGCTTTAACTATGTACAGACTCAGTGAGCATAGCCTTGTTATTGAGAAAGGCCACCGTAGGCAGACCTGGCTCTCAAGAGAAGACCGGCTATGTGCTCACTGCCCACAAAATGAGGTGGAAACTGAGCTGCACTTCCTATCCTCCTGTCAAATGTGTGACCATATTAGAGACACATATTTCCCTCAGATTACACAGATCCACAAAGAATTTGAAAACGCAGCCAATTTTTATAAACTCCCATTTCTACTGGGTGAAATATCAGTGTGTCATCACAGCAGCAAGATCTGTGACTTGTTGTCGCAAGAAAAGGGCAACCAGTGAAGAACAATCACCATTGTAAATACAATATTTATGTTTATTTATTTTCCCTTTTGTACTTCCAACTATTTGCACATCGTTACAACACTGTACATAGCCATAATATGACATTCTTTTGGAACTTCTGTGAGTGTAATGTTTACTGTTCATTTTTATTGTTTATTATATACTTCACTTGCTTTGGCAATGTTAACATACAGTATATGAGAGAGAGAGAGGAATCTATATCATCATTGAATAACGGCGTGTACACTAGCAAGAGGTCAAACACAAGAGGTGTGTGCACGTGTGCATGCTTGCCTACCTGCATGCGGGCGTGCATTATGTGTGTGTCTGTGTCTGCACACGTACTGTATGTGTGTGTTTTGTCATGTATGGGTAGTATACTCACAGTGTAAGGCTTCTCTCCAGTGTGAATGCGCAGGTGACTCTTCAGGGTCTGCAGGTGACGGAAGCGAGTGCCGCAGGTGTGACAGGGATAAGGCTTCTCCCCCGTGTGAATCAGAACATGGGCTCGCAAGTGGGCCACCTGTAAGACCACAGACACACAAGTCAACCAGATGAACGTTGCTAAATAACGTATAACATCAACCGACGACTTTAGTTTGATCTTACACTTTGGTCCTCCACACACACTCCTTTCCCGCCACACACACATATCCTCTCTCCAACCCCTGTCCCTCGTCAGTGGTGGGTCCTCACCTGAACGAATCGGGCCCCGCAGGTATCACAGCGGTAGGGCTTCTCTCCGGAGTGGATGCGGGAGTGCGTCTTCAGGTTGGCGGGCCGGTTGAACTGGGCACCGCACACGTTGCAGCGGTAAGGCTTGTCTCCTGCAATGGGGGCTGGAAAAGAAGGGAAAGGGAAGGTCAGCAAATGAAACATACACACACCAACTACCTGTGGCGATAATCAACTGTAATAAGGAGCCATTATCATAATACTTAACTGTCCAAACTGCTGCAAACCATCCGTTTGATACTATGATGATAAATGGCACCTAAACATTGTGTGTGTGTGTGTGTGTTAAATAACGTCATCAGATGTGATGGGTTATATGCCTCACCTGTGCAGGCAGTCTTTATCACGCTCAGGTTGCCGGAGTAACAGAATGGCAAGCCGTAATTCTCACGCTTAATTGGGTGTTGGCAGTGGTGGGCGGCCTCTGGCTCCAATGGGCGTGGTGCCAGACAGCAAGGCGAGACTGAGAGGGAGGTGCAGAGAAATATTATACATCAATACATATCTCATATATTAACATATGACTGTATGTATATTATAAACATATATATATATATATATATATATATATATATATACACTTATGATCTGTCACTCCTTAGCTGAAGAAAATATGTTTTCTACATGTTATCTCTGCTGCTGCTGAGTGAGGTAGTAAGGTTGCAGTACCTGTTCCTTCCTTGTGGGTGGGGGGCTCCATGGGGGGTTCCACAGGGTGGGCTGGCAGCCCTGGGTGGGGAACCAGGGGAGGGCTGCAGCCAGGGACATCATAGCAGGAGGAAAGAATATAGTCAGTGCCAACTTAAACTATCTCCTTGGACAGACAAGGTCCCTTAGAACGTTTACTGTCAACATGACTTAGAGGTTGAGATAGCACTATCTTAAAGGCTTTGTTTCATCATATGCATAATACTGACAACACACCTTTCATTTTGTCCGGATCCTTCCCTTGGCCACGCCTCCATAGGTGGCTTCAATGTCACTTCCATCCTATCAGAGGTGGGGATGTGGTCAAGCTGCTGCCGGCCCTCCTCAGGCTCCTCCTCCTTCACCGTGTTTTCGGCACAGAGGGGGTTGAGGACAATGTACTTGTATTTCTTCCAATTGCAGGCTTTGGGGTCAGGGTTGCGCTTGGGTTCACCTAGATTACAGGTGTTGGACTCCGCAGGAGAGTTGGGCTGACAGCTGGAGCGAGACGGGCTGTCTGGAGAAGGGGTGGAGGCCAGGATGGGTGATTCAGGCTCCTGCTTTAGTTCCTTTGACCTGGGCTCGCGGGTCAGGAAAGTCCCTGGCTGCAGACAGGCCCGGACGTTTCCAGGGACCCTGCTGGACAAACAAAGGAACTCATGTGATGATCTAGCTGAACTCAGACAATGGGACATTGGCCCACACTTTACAGAGACACACACACACACACACCTGGCCGAGTCATGACACATACGACCCTCAGCCTCCGCTGCGGACTGGGAGGGGGTGGAGACAACGAGGACAGATGGGCGGGGTCTTCCATTGACAGGGGGATTAAGAGGAGCTCCCCCTGAGAGTGCTGCAGACATTACAGACACCGTGGAGTCCAGCTTCATTTGAGGGGGCGTCCCTCTCATCCTCTCACTGTAAACAAAAGGAACTGTCAGGTAACGCCTGTCAATCATATTTTATCATATCAGCCAGGGCGCCCATAGGAGAGACTTAGAAGCCTATTTAAAGTTTACAATAGTCAGTTGTACTGTACATTTAATGCCTCACACAATTGAAAACACAATTTAGAGCTTAAAAAGCATGCAACTAACTGAAATGATTATCTACGTTTACCCTAATTTAAAGTCTCTCTGTCACCATTCTTTCAGTGAATGCACTTTTTACTCTAATCCTGTAAACTACCATTATCACTCCCACCCCTCCAGCCTCCCAACACTCACCCATTGACTTCTATAGAAAGGGGTTCACCTGTGTAACATGAAAGCTCTGCAGGCGTCAGCCACGTGGTCCATCTGCAGGTAGGTGGCGACGGAGAGCACTCCGGGGACTGTGCGTGGCGTGAGGGGCAGCTGGGAGGTGTACATGAAGTCCAGGAGCAGGGAGACGCTGGAGGGGTCCAGGGAGTCAGGGAGTGACAGGGTCAGGGCCTGGCCTCCAGCACCACTCCATCCAGGAGAGGACACACGACGGGAGTACAGGGAGTAGAAGAACCCACTAAGAGAGACGGAGAGAAAGGAGTGAGTGAGTATTTTAAGAGTAAAATAATCCCACAGCTCCCCCCCCTCGCAAAGTAGAACAAAAACAAGAAGAACAATAACAAAAAGACCAGGAAAATGACAATGAATATTATTATCTGAGCTAACCTGCATGCAATGAGCACAGCACAGTGTGCCTGCAGTCGGGCAGGGCCCACCACCAGGGTGGCATCGGTCAGAATGTTCTGGTGCCTCAGCTCGTTCAGATTCAGCAGGACGTCGTTGGAGTGGCGAGTAAACTCCTTTACATATCCCTGCGCAGCAGCCGCTTCAGACCCCGTCGCCTCATGCCTCCCTCCAACCCTATATCCCTCCACCACCTGGATCTTGCTCATCTTTTGTTTGGGAGATAAAGGAAAAGACAGACTTGTTTTCACAGAATATAATTTCATTATAGTAGAATTACAATGGCACTAGGTATATTATGGAAGTCTCTGAAATGTATCATATACTGTCCCAGTCAAAGTGCAGCTGCCTCACATTGACCTACCCTGTTGCAGAAGACACCAGCTAGAGAAAACATGGAGGGCAGTCTCCTGGACGCCTCTGTTAGGTGAGACCAGCTCCCTACTCGTACCTGCACGAAGCAAAACAAGACGACACTGAAACATAGTGCAACTTTACGAAACACTGTGTAATTAATGTACCTGATGTACTGACACATCCCCATTTTATGTAATTACATATCTGTCATGTTGTAAGAAATGTAATATAGCCACAGAAAGAGATTCTTATTCACACATAATTCACCCTCCAGGTGCCACCATGTTGAAAAAATGTACACTTAGACAGAAAAGTTACAAGATGGTACATGAACATCCAATCACACCAATCCAGGCAACACGTAAATATTATGAACAATTATATATATATATATATATATATATATATATATATATATAATACGTATATATATAATACATATATATATAATACGTATATATATATATATATATATATATATATATACGTTTACAAAACGTCTAGGTTACCACTTACCCCGACCAGCAGGGACGAGAACCAATGCGCACGATGCTGTCCTCACAACCCTCAGTTCAACTCTCAGGTTCCTCAATCTGTAACTAACTGTCTTCAGGCTAGGCTGGGCAATAACCTACTCCCTCCACCACAGTTGTCTGAGCAAGACTGTCCAGGGTAGCCAGAGGGAGGGGAGTCTTTATAATGTTGCGCAGGAAGCCTGATTCCGACCAGGGCCGCTCATGTCCTCTTTCCTCAACAGCCCACGCCTACCCTGGAAGCTGTGCTGCCTACAGCAGGAAAAGGCTCAAGCCCAAACCCAGTGCTCCAACTCGGCGGGCGGGGTATTTTTAGTGGACTATTAGTTTTCTAACGCCTCTACAAAGTGATGGCAGGAAAGTGGCGTGTGTTTTTGCGCCGAGTAGGGAAAAAAATGTATATGAGGATCCTAAGGGAAGAGGGATGGTGAGAGTGAGGCTATCCAGGAGTTTACCCTCAGGGTTAGAGAAGACCATCCTCCACCATGGACTAGCAATGCCTTCCTCCCTCTGAGGAAACTGTCGGGGAGGAAGTTTGAAGAACACCTACATGTTAGATAAACAAACCTCGTTCCAACCTCAAAGCCTGCCCCATGGGAGAGAGGCTCTTCAGATATTAGATAAGGGCTAACTCTTCAAACACGGTATAGAACGAGCAGAAGCAAGTGACTTGAATGACTTAACCTTGCACTTCCACATACATCAGGCTGGACAATTGGAACATGTTACATTGTCTGTCACACCAGACACATATAGTATCCTTCCTCAACTTACTGCAACTTAGGGTTAGCAAGCGGCAAAATCAGAGCTATTTTACAGACGCTCTAAATAACATCAAATGTTATCTAAATGTTGAGTATATTTCTGAGGTGACAGATCCAGGTGAACATGGAGTTGTGAGGGCTCCATAAAGGCTTCCGGAAGTTTCTGGCCTGCTGCCAGAGGGGAGGAAGGAAACGGGAGAGTGGGGTGAGGAGGGTGGTGGGGGAGATGGGAGATACCCTCTCCCTGGCTTGCAAAACAACAACCCCCAAGATTGATAGAAATGTAGAGGACAGATGTGCAGGAACTGCCGAACACACACACATAATGCTACACACACACACACACACACACAAAGCACTACAGAAACAAAGCGCCACACACACACACACACACCATCTCTGAATACATCCTGCAAGGCGCACCGAGATGAGGAGGAAAACGCCCGCGCAGGACATCCGTCAATAAGAAGATTATTTTGGGGGGGGGAGGGTAGCTATCAAAGGTCACCAATAAAAAAATTAAAAAACAAGCGGAAAAGTTAGCTAATCTTAAGCACATCCTAGGTTCACAAAGAGTTGCATCACATTACAATACACAGGCCTAACAGAGGGGCTGCTTCAGCACACCATGGACTTCAGATCAAAGAATTCTGACCGAACAGGAGGACCTTGAGCGAGCTTCAAGGCGTCTGCCGGTCAGTCAAGGCCAGAAGTAGATAAGTGTGTAGAGAGAGAGGCCGCGCCCTTGCAGAAACAGCACATATTTCACAGGGATGATGCAAGCTGCAAACCTGAGGTTTCCCACCATATCAAAGCTCTGAATCTATCATGTCGATACAGATAATACTCACCGCAAATTGAAGTAGGGCGTAAAAAGCTATTATCATGAAACAACAAATCCCACTTACTTCAAGGACTGTTGAAGCCAACCCAAATCAAAGAGGTGAAAAACTATTCATACAAATGTTCTGTCAGTGAATATCTCAGAAGAATGTTGTAGGAATTGAAATATACCGTATGTGTACAAGCTGCATACAATGGCAAATCAACCAATATGGCCATGTTTGGGTATAAACCCTGTGTTTAAATGCGAGTCGGAAGCAAAGTGTTTTACGAGGGGTGTTGTGTGCGTGTGTGTCCTTGTGCTTTTATTTGTTTTGATGGAGGCCGGATCAATTGTGTCTTGTAAAAAAAATGAAAAAAGAAAAACAACATTTAAGAAAACAGAGAATTAGATGTAGCTTAAGTCTAGGATACTTCCAGGCATTGTGAGAGGAACGGAAGAGGGGGGCGGTTGAGGAAAAGTGAGAACATTACTAATCAGGTTCGCCAATGGGCGGAAGCCATTCAGTCTGTCCAGTTGGCAAGGCTGTGCTAAGCTAATAGACTTCCCTGTTTCACCTAGTCTGTCAAAGGCCAATACCATGTCCATGTGAATGATTATCAAAACATTTGTTTACAGTGTTGTAGTTACTGTAGTGTGCTGTGGTTATCATTTTGATACTGTACAGGACTAAACACCGGTTGGG